>NC_037308.1:7789836-8409147 GCF_001040885.1 Strongyloides ratti
GTATAATTTTTAGAAATACTCAAACTAAAAATCAAAATATATTTTTAGTATATAGTCCAATCTTGTAGAAAATAAATTTTACTAATAAAAGATATAAAAAGCCAAATATTATTAACAAAATATTATTTTTTTTTTATTTTTGTATATATTTTAAATAAAGGCTGACATTTTATACATACTTTAAACAAATAAAAGAAAATTATATATATTATAATACTTCACAATAAATATATTACATACTTTAATAATTAATTATACTATTTATACTTCTTGTATCTCCCTGTACTACCATAAAATTACAATAACTTTAACTAATGTAAATAATAAGTTGAAAAAAGAGTTTATTAGATGTTATAGAATTAAGTACTTTCTTTTATATGAAGCTAATCTTAGGCATGTTAAAATACTACATTTAATCACAACAATACTATTACAACTTAATTTGATCATTTTTCTTAAGTCTAAAACTAAGAAAAGAATATACTTTACATATTTTCAAGTCTTATTAAATATTTTATATAATTTAACATGACATTTAAAAATATCTTCATAATTTTTATATATTTTTTAATTTTTAAAATTGGATATTTATATAATTTTTGTGCTCTAACACCTGTCAATCAAGATTTAGGAAATAAATGGTGTGGATGTAGGAATAATATTCCACCATTAGGACGTAAATTATTATTATTTTTTTATATTTTATTCTTAATTTTTAGCATGTGTTGGAGGAGAATGCCCAGCTGGATATATGTGTGTTTGTGATTATTGTTGTGAAGGATGTTATGATGAATGTTATGATTGTGCATTGTATGCTCAATATTGTGATAATACTAATTATTGTGATCTTCGGCAGAAATGTAAAAGTACATGTAATCAATGTAGGGATGCAGATTATGAATATCTTCCTTAAAAAATATATATTAAATTATTATAAGTTAAAATTAAATAAATATAATAACATTTTTTAACAAGTTTTATTTTTATAACAAAAACAAGGAACGATTTGTTGTTGCAAAATTACTTAACGTTTTCCTCCAACTTGTGGTTTTGGAGCTTTAGCTTGTTTTGGTGCTTTGACTTTTTGAGAAGCAGCGACAGCTTTTTTATCCATCTAAAAAAAAATTGTAACATATATATATATATAAATAGTTTAATATCTTACTTTTGGTGGTGGAGCATTCTTGTTAACTTTTTTACGATTTTGCTCTTTAGCTTGTTTAATAGCTTGTTCTCTTTGAGCACGTCTGAATTCAGCAGTTTGATTTCTTAAAGCAAGAATTGCATCAAGAGATGTACTACCGATAGCACGGGAAGCAACTTGTACGGTACGTTTAACACGTTTCTTTTGAGCTCCTTCTTCAGCATGAGTTCCTTTCTTGTGCTTTCTTCTGTAAAGAACAGTCCAACGAACATCACGTGGATTACGTTTTTGTCCAGAAAATCTTACAGATTTTTTATTAAGAAAGATATTAACTTTTCCATCAGCACGGACAGCACGTTTTCCGTGTCCTGGATAGATTTTTAATCCAGAAAATACACAAGTTTCTATTTTCATTCTAAACCTGAAAACCTAAATTAATTTTCAAAATATGATATACATTTATAAAAGAAAAGAATAATTTGTTTATATAAATAAATAATATAAAAACAACTATTAATATAATATTATAATTAAAGTAAGAAAACTTCTGAAGATATGAATAGAGTTTACACTCTACCAATATCCTTAAAATAATATACCAATACGGTACGGTATTAGTAATAAATGTATTATAAAATGATACTCAGTTATCACGTTAACATTTCTCAACAAGATATTATTGGAAAAAAGTTGATTTTTCTTCAACTAAATTTTGGAATGAAACCCAATTATATTCACAACAACGTTTACTTTTTCTTTTTTATTTTACTTATACTAAATATAAAAAGAACATAATAAAATCTACATATTTTATTATTATATTATTTTTTAATTTTTAAAATATCGATAATTTGCTATCTTATAGATTTAAATAGTTCTAATTTTGTATAATTTATTTATTACCTTTAATATAAGTTTTGATTTATTTTTAGGGTCCTAAGTAATACAACACATTATACAAGATGTTGATGCCAAAAGCTGACAGAAAAAAAATTTACGAAAATCTTTTTGAAGAGGGAGTTTTGATTGCTGAAAAAAATTTCACCCAAGCACTTCACCCAGACATTAAAGTTAGAAATCTTTATGTTGTCAAATCACTTAAAGTTAGTAATATACTATTAACCATATATATATATATTTAATTTGTAGGGATTGGCTTCACAAGGATACGTTAAAGAACAATTTGCATGGAGACACTATTACTTTTACTTGACAAATGAAGGAGTCGTCTATCTTCGTGAGTATCTTGGACTTCTTCCAGGAGTCGTTCCAGCAACACACAAAGGTCGTGAAACTACAGCTACCTTCGAAGGAAGAACTGGACAAAGAGGAGGTATGTTATTTAATTTAAGAGAATTTTTTTTTCTCCATATTTATACTTAAATAGGGGAATGTTATGTTTATCAATTTTTCATTTAAATAAGTGAAAAATTAAATTTATAAATATTTTGTAATATCAAGTTACAAAATAGATTGAAATAAGTTATTGAGAAAAAAAAAACAAACTTTTTAAATTAAACATCTATTTAATGCTTTTTTTTTTAGCTGGACAAAGAAGAGATAATGAACGCAGTGCATACCGTACTAATCAAGACAAAGTTACTGATGTTGGACCTGGAAATGCTCCAGTTCAAGCTGTTCGTGGACCTCGCGGTGGTTTTGGACGTGGCCCAGTTGCTCCAAAGCAAGATGAATAAAGCACATCGTTAATGTTGTTTATCGTTGTTTATTAAAGTAAAATTTGTTACAATTATTTTGTTAATTTAAATTTATTTTTTAAATAACTTTATATTTTAAAAAGTCAAGAAAATTTAAAGTTATAATAGTTTATATTTAATAGTAGATTAACAATATGGCTATTTATTTTCATTTATAATTTAAAAAATTTATCTATGTATTTTATAATTGTTTGACTATGGTGGAAGATTTTTCTGATATGTCAAACAGTTTCAATTGTATTATCACACAATTGATATAAAATATGTCATTGTCTTTTTTTTTCTAAATAGGATATTTTGTTTTATTTGGAAACAAATACCTTTATCTGAAGGTGGGTGGCTTTAAAGATGATTACATAAATACACAACCTTTTCTAACTATAAATAAATGAAGGTTTTTGAATTCTAGTAATTCTGAGATAATCATTTATTACAAAATTAAATCTCTTTCAAATATACTTTTTCTAGAAATTATTATCTTTTAAAAAAGAAATTAATGACAACAATATATATTAACACTTTAGATCCCTTAACATATACATTTTTTTAAGCATAAAAATTTAATATTTTATTTTAAAAATTTTTAGATGATATTATATTTAGTTGTGTTTTATAAAATTTTGCTCACATTTTTTTATTTATTTGGAACATAAAAATATTTATTGTTATTGCAAATCAGAAAATGTATTTTTAAATGCTAAATATGTTATAAATTTCTTTTTTTTTAAACACTATTAAAATGTGAATATACAGAAATGAAAATTTTTAAAAAAAACTGTTGAGATTTTTGCTCAATAGTGCTATTTATATTTTATAAATAAATTGGTGATATATATATTTTTTTATATATATTATATAGTTTTGGATCAAATTAGTTATATTAATATGTAAAGTTTTATATCAGGCATGTTAAATAAAAGGTATTTTAATTCTATGTTATATTATATATATTATTATTTAATATTACTTTAAAAAACAATGTTTATTTAGAAAAAATTTTAATTAAAAGTATTTTTAATATTGACTGAAGTATGATATTTATATTTTCTAATTGAACATTATTATCTTATAAATTTTTGCACACAATCTTAAAATGATGGTATTTTAATAAATAATTTATTATACTTATTAGCTAATATGTTCTTATCTTTAAAAATACAAGGTAAAAGTTTTTAAACACCAATGTAATATCACTTTAAATAAGTGCGTTAAAGGAACTAATTTTTTTTTATTAACAAAATACTAATCTTAACAAATACTTTTAAATTGTGTGATAATAATTAATAACCATACATAATAGAGTGTAAAACTTTTATTTCTATTTTCTAATTATATACTTTGTGAACATATATATTTTATGATAATTGAAAATTTTATTGCTTTTTTATAAAAAAAAAGTTTGTTTTTTTATGTGAATTATTAATTATATACAACATTTATAGATAAAGGCTAGATATTTTTTTGTGCTTCTATTAGTCATAAGAAAAATTATTTAATAAATGCCTGGAACGTTTATATATATTTTTTTTAAAATAAATATATATATTATTTAAATTATATTATTTCTATTAGCTTTTTTTTTTAAAATATTTTAAATACTTGAGAAATTAATTTTATTAGATTTTAAGAAATTATGTAAATTATATTTATAACACATTAATTTATTGTTATAATATTTTCTAAATGTTAGAAAAAAAAAATTACTTAATGTAGTTGTTTAAACAGTAGTTTTAATAAAAATTAAAAAGTATCAAATGATATACATTAAACAGAATTATAAGCTATTTATCAATTGAGCTATATATAAATATCTTGATCATTGAATATCTTTATATATAGACAATAGATAATTTCTTTGAACAGCCAGAGAAAGTAAACTTTTACATTTTTATTTATATTCTTTTCATCATAAACATCATCGTTCTAAATCCTGAATCCACAAAAATTTTTACTTTAATTATAATTTATAAATATAACTTTATTTATAATCTTATTTCATTGTTTAAGTATATTCAAATATTTTTATTTATAAATATTTTATATAATACCATTATTAATATCAATTTCTATTTTAATAAAAATAATTAAAATATTATACTTCATTAACTTTACTATGTAACAAATTAAATTTTTTTTAATTATATTTGAAAGTAATATTATAATATATTCTTTTTTATATTTTTTTTTATTATTATCCAGTATTAAATAAAATAATTTAATAAATTGTCCTAATTTTAAAAAAGAATTATTTTTTAATATGATAAATAATTAGTTGATAATTGCATAAAAGAAAAATACTTTTTAAACTAAAAAATAGCATCCTTAATCGGAGATTAATAATTTGATATTTAATTTAAAAATTTTAACCATTAAATTGTCATTTTATTTGATTGTTTAAATGTAGGTATATTTTTATTATATTTTAACAATTGGTTTATTTTTTAAATATGTATATAATTTATTTAAATATTTTATTTGCTTTATTTAATTTTATTACTTTTGAAAATAAAATAAGCTGTAATATTAATGTAATAGAAAACAGTGTTGCGAGCATTAAAATGTTTATTTATCAACATTTAAACATTTATCTCAATAATAAGTTATATATTTTCTATTATAAACATTTTTAATATATTATATAATAACAAACTATACTTAATAGTGTTACACTTTTTTGACAATATCTCTACCGTATCAAAATATAAATAATTATTAGATGAAAATTTTAAATATTAATATAAAATTAAAAAGATTTTTTTAAAAAGTTATATAAAAATATTTTAATGTATAAAAAAAAACAAACAATTATTTATTTTTGAAAATTTTTGGTTTTTTTTTTGTTAACAAAAATGAATAGTTATATCAAAAATAAAAATGAGGAAAAAATTTTGTAACATTTAAATTTTTTTTTTTATACATTTTAACCAATAAAAAAAAAGATTATTTAAAAATAAATTTTTGTATAGAAATATCAATATACATTGATAAAAATATTACTTTTATTAATGTATTTTTTTTTATCTATTTTAGACTGTTTCATATCTTTAAAATATATTATAAGATCAAAAATCAGTTATTTGTTAAATTCATTCACCATTTAATGCTAATTTGTAAGTATATAGCTTTTGAAATAAAATAATTTGTTTGTAAAACTTTATCATTGAATAAATTTTGACTATAATTATATTATAAAAATTCATAATAATTTAATTCCATAAATAATTAATAAATATTATATTAAAAATAAATTTTAAAGTTTTAATAAAATTTTATATTGTTAATATAAAACTTTTGAGATTTATAAATACTTTAAAATATTTTTTGATGTATAATGTCTTAATTTAGTAATGTTTTAAATTATTCAGTATTATTTTAATATTATTACTTAAAAAGGTATTTTAATTTTTTTTTTCACACTTATCCATTTCATATTAAATATACATGCTTTTTAAAATAAATTATTGTAATATATTCAATGAAAAACATTCGTTGATTATAGTGAAATAGATTTATTATATTTATATTTACTTATATAATAGTTGATCTACAATATATAAGCTTTTAAATATTATGATTAAATTTAAAACGTTTCCGTTTAATTGCAATTAAATGCTATATATTAATATTCTACTTTAATTAACTATTTATTTTTAATCAAAATAATTATTATTAATGATACAAAAAATTTTAAAAATGTATTTTTAACTAACACTTAAGTAAATTTATTTTTAACTAATTTTAGTATGAAAAAGAAAAATGAGTAATTACTCCTTAAATTAGCTTGATTTTTAAAAATAAAACTTTTTTTTTTTCAAACATCATTAAAAATTACATTGAAATGTGCATGATAGTGTCATTAAAACTTTTATTTTACCATATTATTAAATTAAAAACATATTTTTAAAAAGAAAAAGTACTTATTTGTCACTTTTTTTTTAATATAATATCATAATAAACTTAAGAAAATTATATAACAATATGTATAGTAAACATATGGTTGGTATGTTTATTATTATTATCTATATTATTTTTCTATTGATGTTATTTGATCAACTGTATCATATTTAACTATAAGAATTTATTGTTTTATCCTATATATAGATGTTATTATAAAGAAAGCACATATTTTGTTACATTTTATATATAATAATAATTTATTTTGAAATTTAATTTGATAAAAATTACATTATCATTTATTTATATTAATATACTTGAAAAACAAATCAAATATATATTTTTTTTATCCTCATTAAAAATATAAATTAGGTTAGATAATCGTTTCTAAAAAAACTAAAAATTTTATGATAATTATTGAGTTTTTTTAAGAATTCAAATTAATATGTTTATAAGAAAAAATAATTATGTTTATAAATTTATATTTTTTTTTAAAACCAATTAGAATAAATAATTAAATATAAATATTTAAAAAAATTATATGATTATGGATTGGGAATCGATTCTTTTAAATATAAAAAAAAAGAACCACAAGATTAATAACGCATGATTTTGATACTTTTTATTTACTTATTATCTCAAGTTATTTTAAAAAAATACATGGGAATATTAAACTTTGATTTTAATTTTTACAGTGAATTTAAAATATTAAATAGATTTATTACTTGTTTTATAAATATAAAATTACTATAAAATTTTTTAAACTATTTTTACTTTTATTTAATGTAAAAACAAAGTAATAATTTCATGAACTTTCAATAAATATTTTATAGTTTTATACGTTTATTTCTAACAAAACTATTTAAAAAAGTTTATTTATATATAGTTATTTTTAATGATATCATATTTTGAATTACACATTTCACATAATAAAAATTTTCTTCTCTTATTTTTCTAATATTTTTTTAGACATAAAAAAAAAAAAACTTTTTACATCATTCAATTTTTCTCCTACACATAAAATAATTTAAATGACACTTTTAGTAAGGTATAGACCAAAAAAATGTATAATTTGAATTTATTTATGTCCATTATTATATTTGATAAATTTAATTTTAACTAAAATTGTAAAACATACACTAGTGTTGCATCAAACTACATATATATATATATATATATATATATAACTTTTTTAATTGTGAATAAAAATAATATAATGCTTTTTTTTAAAAATGTGTTGTATATTATTTATTTTTTGTTAGTCTGTTTAAAACATTTTTATCTATTTCTTTTTTTTTTTTATTTACTGATTGTATCTTGCATATGCATAAATAATTTAGTTAAACATTACAGTACATTTTAATGAAACAAACTTAATTTTAGATCTATTGATTTAAAGAATATTTTTACAAGTTGATTCAACAACTTTTGTAAATAAAATAAAAATTTTTTAAATGTTTAAATTTTTATATAAATATACTATCATATTCTAATTGTTACATTGTGAAATTTTGTATACAATTTTTGAAAAAAAAAAGTATTTATTTTTTTTTTTAATCATTTTTCATATTTATCAAAAGAGCAGTAATTGGTATTTTTAAATGAGTAAAATGTTTAACACTTTATTAATTAGATAGAAAATAGAATAATTTTATTCTACCTATTTAATATCAGTATTTTTATCTAATTATCTTTATTTTTTTTATTATAACTATAAGGAAACTTTAAAAATAATAAATTAACTTGTTATAATAAAAATAAATATAGTATGAAAAACATTTTATATGCTCGAAATAAAAAAATTCATCAAATTTTTGTCAATATATTTTAATTTATATATTATATATTATATATATATATATATAAAATATATAACTAAACTTTACACAAATCAGAGCCTGTTTTGTGGAATGTATACTGTTTTTATGGCTTTCAACATTTTTATTCTGAATTTATAAATGATAATGATCTGTAAAATGTAAAACTATGTATTCAAAACAATAATTTATTACTTCTACAATTGCTTATTAAATATCTACTTATATAATAAATAATATTATATATTTTACCTTATTTTATATTTTTAAAATTTTTAAAAGTACCTCTTTCTATAATGAAAAATTAGAAATTTATTTTAAAAAATTTTTATATATATATCATTATACCTATTAATGAAATAATTATAATGTATTGAAGATAATTATTTTTCATTAATATATTAAACATATATAAATTTATAATTCAATATCTTTATGACTTATATTATAGAGATCCTGTTATTGTTATTAAAGATATATATATATAAAAATATTAATTTTGTTACGTATTAGTGAAGATTACTTACCGTTTGTCAAAAGCGTGTTCTATTTTATCTTTATAACAAATTTTAATATTCTTTTTCACTTGTTATATTTTCATAATTTTATTAATTATTTCAATACTTTTTTCTATTTTTTTCTATTATTTTTTTATTCTTTTAATTGAAATGATTTTTAAATATTTTTATATTAAGCAAAAATGTATACTTATCATTGTTATAAAATTTTTATTTGATAATATAATTATTATTAATTGGTAAAAAATTTTAACACTTTATAATAATAAATTGATATATATATATATTATGAGAATAAATTTGATGTTTCAGATATAATAGTACCACTCTGGTTGATATTATTTAAAATTATTATACCATTAAATCTACATAATTCTTGATTTGTCAATATTACCAACACAATTGTTAACATTTATTTTTCCATTGTTTTTAAACACTTCAAAAATGTTAGTTCTTTTATATAATATATAATTATTCTTTTTCTATATTTTATATTTAAATGATTATAATATTGACAATTTTTTTTATACACCCACATGCTTTTGAATAATTTTATCTACAAGATATAAAAATGATGTCATACATCTTTTTTTTTTATTATAAAAAAAATAAACTTCCTTATTAACATTTTATAATTATTTAAAGTATGACCAAATAAATAATATTCTAATTAATAATTTTAATAAGCTTATTTATAAAAATAATTACATGTACAATTAATCCATAATTTATTAAACTTTTTTATATTAATTTACTTAAAAATACATATTACTATGTAACAATGGTTGAGTGACATTTTAGTTATTTATTTAAAAATATATGTGAAGAAAAAAATGTTAAATATATTATTTAAAAGTTTCTGCCTTTTTTTGATTAAATCCCAAAAGACTTTTTTATTTAACTTACTTTAAATAGATGTATTTTTCATTTAACATACATTTTTCAAAACATTTAAAATGACGTCATATTGAAATTTAAATTTTGTTATGTTCTATTCTTTTATATTATTAATTCTTAGATGTATAATAAATTATATTTATATATATTTTTTTTTTTAATTATAGAAATATATTTACTCTTTTTAATAGAACTTATATTAATATTTTATGCAAATTATAATTCTTATGTTGTAATTTTATTAATATATATATATATATATATATATATATATATATATATATATATTTTTAAAATATATTTTAATCTTTATTTATAATGCATATATTTTAAAAATGTTGCATTATATAATAAAATTATTGTGATTAAATTATATATGAGTATTTCTTTTGTTCTGGAAATTTCTTTTATTCTTTCTAGATTTTAAATATTACTTTTTTAAAAAATTAAAAAAAAATTATATTTTATAAAATTGTTTTACTAAATTTTTTCTTTTTCTAATTTTTGTCATTTTTATGTGAAAATAAGTATTTCTTTAAAAGTTAAAATAATTTTTTTTTTTTTAAAATATCTTTTCAAAATATATTCTTATATATTATTATATTTTTAAAATCAACTTATTATTAGTTGTGAATTAATGAATGACATATACGTATTTATGAAGATATAATATTAGTTGTTTTAAATATATCATGAATATAACTTTCATCTGTTAATAAATTTATTATTACGGAAAATATTTAACATTTATATTATACAATATGATATCTTTTTGTTAAAAATAGATATCATCAAACAATACCACTACATTTTTGACGTAATATCTACTTATAAAAATACCAAATATCATTATTTATTTTATTTTAACTTTAAAATTTTAATATTTTTATTAGAAAAAAATATGTTTGAAATTGAATAATATTTTAATTGGATACTTTGAAAATTTTATTTATATTTAAACAGAGTAATATTAAAAGTTTATGATTAAATTTTAATATTATGTTTTGATAGTGATAATACTTTCATTTTTTGATTTTATTATCTTACTAAAGTTTTTTTTTTTCATCACATTGCAAATTACTTTTTGATAACAATGTAATAATTATGTTCTATTGGGAACATAAAAATAACATTATTTCAGGAAGTTGTTATCAAAACCTTGTGTTTTAGCTACTTATTTAATTTTATCATAAAAATTCAAGTGCTCTATTTTTGATATTCAATTATATAAAATGATTGAATTTATGTATATATGTATATATATACATATATTCTTACTTTTTCACAATTGATTTATATTATAGGATTCAAAAATTTGGATTACTATAAAAAATTTGATTTAATTGTGTTTTTAAAAAGAGTAATCATTACTTAATATATTATTATTTATATTTTTTTAAAAAAATTTTTACAAAATATTTAAGATTATTTAATTACATATAATATTATTTCATAAGTAAAGATTTTTCTAGAAGAAATTATATCATAGTGAAAAAAAAAGTTTTTCTAGAAAAAATTAGTCTTTCTATGTATAATAATCAGTTTTTGCATATTCAAAATATATTTTATATAATATTTTTTTCACTTTTTTTTTAGATATTGACTATAATTATTATAATGCCATAATAATAATTTATATAGTATCATGTTATTCTTGTAAAATCGTATAAATTTTACATGTTATCACTGTTTATAATATAAGATAAAAAATTTATTTGCTTTTTAATGTTTAATATATAAATTGAAACTAAAAGAAATATTTATATTTTAAAAGGTTTATCAAATTTCTTTTTTTTAATTCTTTTTCCAAATTATATATATATATATATATAAACCATATATTTTTGCTCATTAATCGTTCATTTTTAATTGTTTAAAATGAAATATTTTTAGATAAAGCTCACATGATGATTATTTTAAACAAAACTTTATTCAACTTTTATCTATCATTAATAACAAACTTAAAAATGACAATATTTAATGTCTCATATTTATTGTTGATAAAATTTATATGATTCCAACACTTTATAATAGATGTTTTCTTGGTAACTTACTTTTTATTTTTTAATATTCTTCGAAATTCTCGATATCAGTAATATAATAAATTGCTAATAGTTTATTTTAATGTTAAGTGAAGTAAATGATGATATATATTTTAGAGATATAATATTTTAATTACTAAGATAATATATCAGTATTTTGTTATTTTTTTTATGTCATATATTATCTTATATTTTAACATTTTTTTTTTTTAATTTTTAGAATATACTATTAAATTTTAAATTAAATTTTATTCCTTATATGTTAAAAGATAACTATGTATGTTTAAATTTTTGTTGAATAATTTAAAATATTATTTTTTTTTCATCAATCATTTCTTAATTCAACATTTGATTAAAATTTTTTAATGTCACTTTAACTTTTAAAGAATTAATCATATTATTTAATCTTTTTTATATATCATTAATTAATAAAAAAATTTATATTTGTATAAGATAAATAATTGGTTATGTCTAATTAATTGTTTATACTACTTAGATATATCTATTTACTTTTATATTAGTTCGTTGATCAGATTAAAGATTTATTTAACAAAATATTGAAGTAATAAATATATATCTATAATTAAAAGAAGAAACAATATATAACAATAATTTTGTTGTAAACCCACTAATAATTTATTATTATACTAATTTTTACCATAGTCTTTTATAAGTGCTTCACAAATGTTATTGATAACTCTTTCTTTGAATTACTTTTATTGTTTTAACAAAATAAAATTTTATAAATATCAATAACAAATAGGTGTATTATAAAATTAGCTTTATTTTTTTTAGTAATAAAGTATATATTTATAGTATACATATTATTATACTTATAAATAAAATATGTATATGCAATAACATATAATATAAAAATTATAATTTACTTTTTTTTTTTAGTTTATTTTAAATTTATATTGCAATTTCAAATAAATTTACAAAAAAAAAAAAAAAATTCGTATATATAATTTTATTATATATTATCATTTTTTATTATTTTTTTTTTATAATATTATTATTATATGTATATACTATTTTTAGATTGTTATATCATTCGTTGTAAAAACTTGGTTACCTAAAAATAATTTAATTATCAAATTATACATACATCAATTTTTTATTCTGAATTTAAAAATGAGTCCTAACAACAATTGCAATACAAAAATTTTAATTTCTAATGCTGTTACACATCAATCTACCACATTAGAGAAACCATTAATTAGAAGTTCAGTAGAGTTGAATGAAAAACAATTTGAAAAGTTAAAAGCTGTCATGAGATATAAAGTTGAAATTCATGGAAAAGATTCTTTTCCTACTATTGAGGTTGAACTTCATAAATTGATCAAATGTGTTAGACGGTTTGTTTTATTATATTATTATAAAAATAATATTTGTTTGTCATATTTTTTTTTTATTTATAGAAAATTAAAGGAAAATAATATTTATTTAAAGTATGTAAAAATGAATGGTGGTGCAGCTAGTTATGTTTTGGCGGAGGAAGATTTTCTTTATGCTGATCTTGATCTTATATTTGCATTAGATTTTTCAAAACCAGAAACTTTTGATAAAGTAAAGACATCTGTTTTTGATGCATTAATAGAAATGATGCCGAGAACGATAAACAAAGATAATTTACATGAAGATATTTTAAAAGATATATATATTAGTAAAATGGTAAAAGTTGATGAAAAAGATAAATGGTCATTATTTTCACTTTACAATAATGTTGGAAAGTGTATTGAGTTAAAATTTGTTGATAGTATGCATAGACAATTTGAATTTTCTGTTGACTCATTTCAAATAACTCTTGATTCAATGTTAGTTGGAGATAAAATAGAAAAATGCAGTGAGAAAGTAATAGCTGAATCAATGTATGGTGATATTGATTTAGCTCTTTATCATCTTAATAATGGACTTATTGAAACCAGGAGTCCTGAAGAAATTAGAGGTGGTGGTTTATTAAAGTATTGTTATTTATTATGTCGTGGAAATAAAGCAACAGAGGATTGTAAAAGACTTGAAAAATATATGTGTTCAAGATTTTTTATAGATTTTCCAGATGTTCAATCACAACAACTTAAACTTATCCAATATGTTGACAATCATTTTAATGATGTTGATGAGGTTTGTTTTTTTATTATTATTATTTTTCTTATATTTATAAATATTTTAGAATATCTTTTCTTATCTTGATATTTTATATCAAGTTATCCTCAATTCTACTGTCTGCTTAATGGTATATGATCGTAAAGTAACATTAAGTATGATAAAAAATTTAAAAAACTATTATAAATATAGTTACGGAATGTCAGCAAAAGGATATTGTGAACATAATCCTCGATCAAAAATAATGTATATTCCTAATAATGGAACAGCAAATTATTGGATAGCTGTTGAATAGATTTAATTACATATATATATATATATATATATTTTATTCCACAAATAATATTATTTAATCTACTCAGTGCATTTTTCAATCAAAAACTATTTTACATTTGTCCGTAGCATGAATTATATTATATGCTGTTCAGTTGATGCAGGTTTTATAGAATAATTACAATTTAAGATAATGAATGATATTAAACAACTTGAAAATTAAATATTATAAGAATTTCATATTATATTTTTTTTTTTTTAAATGATTAGGTTTTGTAGTGATGTTGAAATTAAGGCTACAAAAGTCAGAATGTTTCTCATCAAATATTCTAATGCTTTATTAGCAATAGATAAAATTGATTACCCGGGTATCCATAGACATTTTTTTTTTTTATTTTCAAAATTTTAAAAATGCTAATTTTTTTAGAATGTTGAAGTATGAATTAGTTAAATAAAATTAAAAATCAATTTATTATTATTATTCAATTTTTAAGAAAAAATGTAGTTAAAAATAAATATTCTAGTTCATCTCTTCCATCAAAAATAAGCATCTCTTGTATATTCTTTTTTTTATAATTAGTTATTTATTATAATTTTAGCCTTACATCAAAAAATATTAGTACTTTTTTTTTATATCTTCTACCGTGCCTAATGCCTAAAAATCACAGATAAATTTGTTTCATAATTTTTTTACATAATATTATAAAACTAAACAGTACTTAAAAGTTAAGTAACCGTATTTTTCTTCAATATTTTGGAAAACAATATATTTAACAAATTAAGAAAATTTAAAAAAAAAAATTAGTATTCATTTTTTATATATAATACAAACAAAAATTTAAACTGTATTATTTTGTAATTTTTTTATTAAATAGAAGGTATTAAATTTTTCTATGACATCATTTAATCATAAAACCATTGTTTTTGTATAATTTTAAAAGAAAGTAATTTTAAACTTTAATTATTATACCATTTTGTATGTAATTTCTATTATTAAATTTAGATTATAAGCAGGGAACTTGTTTTTTTTTTTGTTTCTAAAAATTTATTATCCTTTATATTTATTTTTTTTTAATGTAACTATAACAATTTTTGAGCATTTGTTAAAAAATTTCTTAAATATTGAAATTATGAAAAGGTTTCTTTTACATTTTGTAAGATATTGTAAATTGTTTTATATAATATGTTTGAAGTAATAAAATGTATATATATATAAAAGAATAATATGTATTTTAAAAAATAATATTTTTATTTCAATATTTTAACAAAAAAATGGTAAATATTTACCATAATTTATTTAATCATGAGGTAGTAATAAAAGTATTTAATAAATAAATTAAATTTAAATAAGTAAATATTGAAATAATTTTTATAAATAATTTCTAAATTCAATCAAAACTATAAATAAGTAAAAATTTTAAAATTGTCACATTATAATAAAAGTGTAAATCTTTTTTTATTATTAAAAAAAGTTATAAAAAAAAACCTATTATATTACATTGTAAAGATATTTATAATAATTTTTTAATTATAGCAATTTATAATTAAATATAATATATTATTTTGAAGAAAATTTATTGCAACAAAGTTAACCTATTGTTTAAAAATATTTTTTAAAAATTATTCTTTTTAAATGTTAAAATAAAAATAATAAATTTTTTAAAGTGTGTGTTTATAAATAAAATATTTTTACTTTACACTAATAATATATATTTTGTGAAAAAAAAAATATATTAGATCTTAAAAATATTTAGATTTGTTAAAAACAAATTTGCAAAATTTAAATTTCTCTACCTAATATTTTGAAATATTATTTTTATATACAAATTTTTAAATATAAAATATGAAGAATGTAAATGTAACTGGTGAAATACTTTGAATTTTAAATCTAATCCTTCAAAACATCATTAAAATTCATGATATTTTGTTGAATATCAATAAAAATAATAATAATGGTATAAAAAAATATAATTTTATTTATAAGTATTCTAAGTATAGATGAATAAGTAAAATCATACACAGTAAATATTAATATTTTTTAACTAATTATACAAAAAAAAATATGTTGTATTCAATGTTTTGACCAGTTATAACAAAAATATTACTTTTCAAAAAATATAATAGAATGTTGGTAAAAAAAAATTTACCATAATAAAGTAAATTCTTTGTTAATAAATAAGCATATTTTTTTATTATATAAAAATAAAATAAAATTATTATAAATTAGCTTTTAAGATAAATCAAATTAAGTTAATATACACTAGAAATTTGATAATTATTTACAAAATATTTTTGAATTTTCATTTAATTTAAAATCAACCTGACAAACACAATTTAATTAATTTTTAAATGGGAAATTTAGAACGTAACTTTAGAAATGTTATTCAATTGGCGGTAGCCTTTTGTTGTATAAATTTTGGAATATATGGTCATCAATATATTTTTAAAGAAGCAATTATAACAATGTGGAATGATGATAATTTTAAATTAAGAGATAAAGCTTCTGATATAGCAAATACATTATATTATATAGCATTTGGTATTTCAAGTGTCGTTTCACCAGCAATCATAGGATTCTTAGGTGCTAAGATAGCTTTATTAACAGCAACAACATTAATTTTTTCTCATGTTTTTACAATGATTATTTTTAAACCATGGTTATGTTTCTTAACATCAGCCTGTCAAGGTTTAGGATTTGGAATATTATGGGGAGCACAGGGAAAACTTTTAAAATTAAATTCTACTCCCAGGACAGCTGATAAACATACAAATACATTTTTTGGTATTTGTTATTCTAGTACCATTTTTTCATCCATATTTTTAATATGCATATTTATTATTACCAATAGAACTGATGGATATAGTATTGATACATTAATTGTAACTTATTTGATAATGTCTTTATCAATTGCAGGAGGATTTATTATACTTTTTTTTATGAAAATGCCTTCAAAAAATGAGATGACATCAATATCCATAACAATAGAAAATGGTACTTTAGCAACAAATACCTATGTTGAAATTATGTTTAATGTTTTTAGAGTTTTGTTTAAAAAAAGTTTTATTAAATATGCAATTTTATTTATACATTTTGGAATTTCATGTTCGATATGGTCATCTTTAATTCCTTCAACAATAAGTGCATCAACAGAATTTGGTAAGCAACGATTTTATCATATGGCAGGATGTTGTTTTGTACAGGGTGCATCACAATTATTAGGTGCATTTTTATTCTTTTTTTATGGACATAAATTTAGAAAATTAACTCGTTTAAGAAAAGCATATTTAAGTGGTATTTTAACATTTTTTGCTTACTCTATAATTTTATTTACAATTCCACCAAAATCAAATCAAGGAAGAACAAATGAGAAACCTCATATTCAAATTGTTTCTCCTTTATTTCCATATATAGCATCCATTCTTATTGGATTTGGAGATATTATATTTAAGATTCAAACTACTACTCATTTGATGGATGTCTATCCAGATCAAAGTGGAGAAGTTTTTTCTCTTTTTAATGGATTTCAAGGAGTAGGAATGGCTTTAATATTTATAGTAAATATGCACTTAACATTAGATATTATCATGTCAATTATTATGGTATTGTTGACACTTGCATTATATAGTTTCTATATTGCTGAAAAGGAACTTTTTAATTATGTTGGTTCAACATCTAGTCTAACATCTAGCCTAACATCCAGTTTAACATCTAGCTTAACATCAACTTAAATGTTACTTGTTGTCTTTCTAATTAAAATTTTTATTAATTTTTTTATATAAAAAAATTGTCATTTATGTGATTATTTTATATGATAACATTAGATTATATATACCAAATCTAAATAATAATAAAATAAAGCGTTTTTATTAAAAAAAGGTTTTTAATCTAAAATTAATTAATTTATTAATTTTGATAACATCTTAAATATATATATTTTTTTTTACTTAATAAAAAAAAGTACAGTAAAATAGAAAAATATTTATTTAATACTATATAATTTGAACTATAAACAACATTTTTAACAAAAATATGTAGTAGTTATTTTTAAATTTAAAATCTTATTATAAAAAAATGCTAATTCATAAATTAAAAAAAAATAGATATTTATATAATTATATAATTTTCATTTTATTTTGAAATTAATAAATAACTAAATAATCAAACATGGTATTGAATAGAAATATTAAATAAATAATATTTAAGTGAAGAAATTTTTAAAACCACAGTTTGTTTACAAGTGTATAATTTGTAAAATAAGATAACCAAAAGTATTAAAAAATTTTTATGGAGAATTTAAAATAAATTAAAATCACTAACAAACAAAAAGGTAATGCTTCTATAAACTAGCATCAATAAATAATACTAGCAATATAAAGGAAAATATGCAAAATCCATAGCACATCTTTTTATACACGCATACCTTTAACAACATCTTTCTTGTTGCTTAAGATACCGGGTTTGTTGTTGGTTGTTGAAATACGTGGTTTAAATTTCATTTTCATTTCAGAATACTTTACCCGATCTTTATTTTTTGGTTTTTTAACTTTATATATTCTTACTAACCAATTTTCGGATGTAAAAGCTTCTTCTAAATATTCAAGATCATAATCTGTAAGACCTATTTGATAACCACGAGTACGATCAAAACCTCCAGGTGAATTATAGTTAAATTTAATTTGCCCAAATCTATAATATGAAAGCCTGTACATCAATGAATTTTTCATTGTTTCAGAAGCATCTGGGCCAACAGAATATTCACCACGTTCAGTAAAATAATCTTTTTCCTTTAAAAAAATTAATAATTATAATATTCTATTAAAAAAAACAAATTTTATTTGTTCTAAACTTACTTGAATTATAGATGGATGTTCTCCTTGGGCAATTCTAACCATCCACAAAAATTTATTAATATCATCACCAGAATAACCAACCATTCCACCAAAAATTACTAATACATAATCAACATCCAATTCTGTCATAATGTCATATGCAAAACTTTCATTAGAACTGAATGCCATACCCACCATTGCAATGTGAGAATTATTCCATGTATTATTATCTACAAGTGTAGATTTTGCACTAAAACCAGCAATTTGATAACCATAATCCCACCATGACATAATATTTGCATCTTCAGCTGTATTTTGTCTTAACCAGTAGTAAGCCTCCCTAAAATCATCCATATCATTTCGAGCACCACTTTGACTATGAGATTGAAGAACTACAGAAGGATGTGAATAAGCATTAGATGTAACCCATGTACAATGTACAACATACAACACCAAAAGAAGAATCATAGAAATAGATACAATTGATCTCATATTCATACCAACTTCAATAAATTCTCCTAATTTTTCTTTACTTTTTTCAACAGTTTTCTTTGGATCTTTAGTTACTTTATCATATGTCTTTTTTTCTTCAGTACTTTTTTTATTTTTCTTTTCATCATCATTTTCTTTGACTTCTTTCAAAAAATTTTCCATTGTATGTGAAAATCCAATACCAGCAAGTACACAAACACAAGGTGTTAATGTAAGCATAAGACGAATCATAACACCAGCAAAATATACAGCTGTTAAAGCATAAAGAATAATAAATAATCTTTCATCATTAACATTTTTTATACAATACCATAACCCAACTGGAAAAACAGCAGCAGCAACATGAAGATCAAAAAAGAATGATATCCACGTTGTAGGTTGATGTTCTGATACAGAAGCTATGATAGGAATGTGTATTTTTGCATATCCAGTATCCCATAATGAATAAAATCTTCCAGTCCATGGTGCAATATATCCAGAATAAGTAAGAAGAACAATAAATGCTAATCCAATAACAAATGCGGATCCTAGAAAACTAATAAGTAGTACAAAGAATTGTTTTCTGGTAACTCTGTTTTCTAAAAATTTAACAGCAGCAACAAGTTGTAATAATCCAAAAACACCAAAAGCTGCCATATGTTCAGATGACTTAACTGGTTGAAATCCAACAAATGGTATTTGCATTGCCATCAATTGACCAATACAGTACCATGTTGTATAAGCAACATAAATTCTTCTTGAATATCTTCCGGTAATAATACACGCAAGAACATGTAAAGGAATAAGATTTGTAATAAAAACATAACCACCCCAAGCAGAAACCATATAATAATAAGATATGGCACATAAAATTCCCCAAAACATTGATCCTTTTTTCATTGAACGAATCCACAAAAAATATGTAAACTGTAATGCAAAAATGGCAATTCCTTCATTATCATAAGATCCAGCAACAGAACGAGATGTATATCCAGGAGCAATTGCAATGAAACAAGCAGCAAATAAACCAGCACCTGGAGACCATAATTCTTTTGTAAGAAAATATGTTGCAATAGATGTTAATCCAGAAAAAAGTGGTGCTAAGAATACACAAATTTCTCTAATATGAATTGGAAAATTTAATAGTGTAAATATATAATGTATAGCTCCAGAGGTTATCATGAGACCTGGAAATACAGTTCCACCAACAATTCTACCTAGTGGATACCAAGCAGTTTTATCAAACCAATTATAAAAATTATAGAATCCATTTTCAACCATATACTTTGTAGAACGATAATTAAACCTTTAATAAAACAAAAACAACATTTATCTAAAAAAAATAAATAACTCACCATGGATCGAATTCGTGAATAATGGATTCAAAACGAACAACAGCAAATAAACGTGTTGAAAATCCAACAATCCATGCTAATCCTAAAATCGTTACTGTTAATAATGTAGTGTAACCTGTATTTGAAGAATTTTGTTTTTCTTTACTCTCTTTTTGTGGTGGAATCTCAAATTCTTTTGTGGCTTCTTTGGCCATTTCTAAAAAAAATAATTACAATAATATAAATTTTATTAGATATATACATCCAAACAACAAATCTTGAAAAAAATATAAAAAAAAACTTTAAAAAAAGATAATACATGAAAGCCTTCCACGTCAGTGTCTATGAATGTTTAGTAAAATTCAAAACTACACCACATTCCAGATGTTTAGATTGACAATGGCTAATAGAAGAGTCTTATAGCGAATCGCTTTGAGACCACTTTACTAAAAATGACTAGAAAATTGCTGACTAGGCATACCTGAGAAAAAGGTGGTGAATGAATTAAACTTCTATAAAATTAAAAAACTTTTTAATATCAAGCAACTGATAAGACTTTTAGATAAAATTTTACAAATTACATCTAAAATTTTGTTTTCTTACATACTATATGAAGAATAATTTTTGCAGTCTTTATCATTCATTTTAATTGAATTATAAAAAATATCTTGAGATAAAACATTAATCAATTATTTGAAAAAATAAAATAAATGTCCAAATTAATTAATTAATATTTATGATTGATGCAATAAATTTAAATTGTAATTATTAATATTTATCTTATTTTTTTAACAACTTCCTTACAAAAAGTATTGCAATACGATATTTATGTTATATAAAAGTCATTAAAACTTTTTTTAAATATTAAAATTTTCTAAATAAATAATATGCAATAAACAATTTGTAAAGAAAATAAATATCCCACTTAAGATTTTAAAATAATATCTGACAAATTTTAGTCCAATCTTTTCAAATCGTCACTATGATTATTTAATAATCATGTTAATATATTCTATTCTAAAAAATTGTTAATGCAATTTTAAATTATTTATGGACTTTATAATTTTAAATGAATACATGAACTTTAATTTAAAAAAAAATACAGTAACGAATTGAAGTATATTAATTAATTCAATATGTAAACTTTATTTAATATTTTTCATATGAAATTTTACAAAATTTAAATTATTTATAAAATAAATTATTTATTTTTTTTAGAATGTATTATTATAAAATTTTTTAAATTAAATTGTGATAAACAAATATTGGTATAAGTTTTTATTAACTAAATACCTGTACTGGAAAATCAAATTTTTTAGAAAATCTATTACTATATAATTGTTTGTGTTTAATAGTAATTTACGGTAAATATTGTTATTGTATATAATAAATTATTTGAAAATAATTAAAAAAAACAATTTTTAATATTTAAAAAAGGGTGAATTATTTATTAAAAAAATATATAAACAAAAAAAGTTCATTTGTTAATGAAGAAAATAAACGTTTTACCAAATTAAATTTTGAAACATTTTATTATCTTTAAATATTTTTTAAAAAATGTAATTTATTAAGTTTAGATATATGATCATTGAATAATTTCTAAGACAACTTTTGAAATGAGTAAAACATTTAGTGGAATTGTTCAAATTTCTAATGTCAGTGATTATATACTTCCATCTCAGGTAATTTCAATAATTATTATTTTTTAAATATATATTTTAAGGGATGTATAATACCTTTGGCAACTGATAAAAAAAAAGAAAGTGTTGCCGAGGTTTCACTTAAAAAAAAACCTTCTGCAAATTTAAAAGATAAAAAAGAATTAAAAGAAAAAGTTAAAATTTCACTAAATGATTGTCTTTCGTGTAATGGATGTGTGACAACTGCAGAAGTTTTACTAATTGAAAGTCAAACAACGGAAGAAATGTTAAGAGGACTTTTAGAATCAAAAGTTTCAGTAGTCACATTATCTCCACAAAGTATCACTTCCATTGCTCATAACAAAAATATATCAGTTTCAGATGCAGCAAAATTGATTTGTGCTTATTTTTATAAAAACGGTGTCACCCACGTAATTGACTCATCCTTTGGTCGTTATATTAGTTTAGAAAAAAGTTTTGAGGAATTTAAAAGTATTTATGAAAGTAATTCTAAACATCCTGTCATTTGTTCTGTTTGCCCAGGTTTTGTTTGTTATGCTGAAAAAACTCATGGTAAACTTTTAGTTCCTTATTTGTCAAAAGTAAGGAGTCCTCAAGCAATGAATGCCTTATTAGTAAAAAATTATTTTGCATCAAAATATAATATTGAAACAAAAGATATTTATCATGCATCAGTAATGCCTTGTTATGATAAAAAATTAGAAGCAAGCAGAAATGATTTTGTTATGGATGATGGTAATAGAGAAATTGACTGTGTCATTGGTACCAATGAATTAAGTAAACTTTTAGAAAATTTTAATTATTCTGATAACATAGAACAAAACGAAAACAGTAATAATAATAATTGGTTAAATCGGTTAAAATACGGTAATGTAATTGGTGGTATATCTGATCCATCAGGAGGTTATTCAAAATATATTATTCATAAATCAATTGAAAGTATATTTTTTGATAAAGTTGTTTATATTAATGAAGAGCTTAAGAGCAAAGATCTAACAGTTATAGAAATAATTGACACTTCATCTGGAAAAGTCTTATTAACAGCTGCAAATATATTTGGTTTTAAAAATATTCAAAATGTGGTTCAAAAAATAAAACGAAATAAATGCACTTATGATTATATTGAAGTAATGGCATGTCCATCTGGTTGTACAAATGGATCTGCCCAGATTAGGGGTGAAATGATAGTTGACCGAGCCTCTAACTTGCAAGCAATCAACAGTATGTATACCTCTATTCCATCACTTCCAGATGCGGAAGATGAAGTAAAAGAGCTCATTGCTGAATGGCCTATAAATAAATCAAGTTTTGACACATCTTTTCATATAATTGATTCAAGTGTTCTTAACTTAAACGCAGTTTCAAATATGTTTTAAATGTTGGTTTATTTTTTTTTCCTACTAATATTATTCTTACAGTTTTACAATAAATATAAAAAAGCATGTATCAATTTATCTCCCTATCAACTTTTGTTTAGTTTAAATTTTGTAAAATCTTTTCGATAAACATTGTTTAACTTTTACTCGGTCATGCATTTATTCATCATCTATTTGTCTCTTTGAATCATGTAAAATAATTCATTCCATTTTTTCTCTAAAGCATGGTATACTTGTCAAATGGCATTTAATAAATCACGACCTATACATTTCTCTACTAAACAGAACATTAACATATGTTTAATATGGTAAACAGGCGTTTTCTATACTGCCACACTGGTAATCGTTATTTCCCATATATTATAATATTAAGATGAATAAGTGATTTATATATAAGATATGTAATGTTGACTGTTTTCATTATATACTATCTACTTCGTTAATACCATTATTTTTTTTTTTTTTTATAAATATTAAGATAATATAATATGTTTATTTAATAAATGAAAAGCATCCTAGTGATCTTATATTTCTAATCCATGAAATACAAATAATGACATTTCTTAATAGTGAAAGAAAATCCAATCAATTATACTATATGTAAGTGACCTTCAAATTTGTTATGTTCATATATATTAGGAAATTTTTCTTTTCCCTCAATAACTATTAAACTCTTCCTTTTTTTTTATATTAATAAACATAAAAATTTATTAACAAATTATACTTTTTATTGTTGTTTTAAATAATAAAATTGACAGCGTTCAGTTTAAAAAGTTTACTTAAAATCTTTGTGATAGCTTCGGTTGCTTATAATAAAATCACGACAAATATATATTTATATATATATTTACATTTTTAAATTATTATAATGTAATAAAAATTTTTATTTAGATGTTATCGTTTATAAGGCTTGTAACTAAAATTGGGATTCCTATAATTTTAGGATGTTTAATAGCATTATATTTATTACCAAATAATAATTCATATTTATTTACATGTAAAAATGATTTTTCAAAACGGGTTAAAAAAGAATTTATTGATATGGCTAAAGATTGGACAGTGAATGTAAAAAAAAGTAATATTTCAGTACATAGTAATACAAATAAAGGAAAGGTAAAGTTAATTTTTACATTAAATTTAACTAATTTTTTTTAGGTTGTTAGATCAAGATTTATTGCAACAGAGTTAGGAATTAAAGAAAAATTAATAGTTATTATTTTGGGACAGTCGTCATTGTCTGTTGCTTTAAATAATTCAATTGGTGAATATGTTCCACGATTGCATGTATTTGCTGATGTATCGAGAATTGATTCTGATATGAATACGTTAGGTAATTTATCGCCTTATAAACCAAATGGACAACATGCACATATTCATATTCTAAATGGAATTTCTAATTTGGTAAGTATTATTTTTTTATTTGTGTTATTTAGATTTATTATAAATTATATATATATATAGACGTTCCATGAAAACTATGATTGGTTTTTTTTACTTCCTGATACAACATATGTGAATCCTTTTGAATTGATGCGCCTTGTAAACAGTATCAATTGGAATAATCCAACAGCAATTGGTATGTCAGATAAAGAAGGTAAATGTCTTCTAGAAGCAGGTATTTTGCTATCAAATCCTGCAATGCAATCACTTGTACAACAACGTCATATCTGTAATTCTGTTACGGCTCAGTCTGACGCCACTGCTTTGGAGATGTGTATTCATCATGCCACAAATCTTAGTTGTGTTCAAAATTATCAAAATAAACAATTTCGTTGGTGGAAAGTTGAAGAAAGTAATGGAGTTTATTCTTCTATACATGAAAGTATATTAAATTTGTCATCGAATAATTTATTTAATAATTCATTAACTATATCACCATTACTTAGTGACTTAGATGCCTTGTCATTACACAATCATTTTGTAACTGTTGAAGTTGATTTGATAGAAAATAAAATAAATAAATTGTCAGAGACAATTGAAAAGTTAACTTTTGAAGATGGAAATCCAACATGGCCAATTGGTATTAGTCCTGTTACAAAACCACCAAATAGATATTTATCTCCAACATGGGAATATTTTACAGAAAAGTATATTTTTAAAAATAATCCCGTTGAAAATAGATATCCATTGGAGAATGATGATTTATTAGATGTTCAAGAAATTGTAACTGCTGCGAGAAGTTTTATTGAAAGAAAACTTAAAATAACTTCAGACTTTGAAGGTGAAAGTCTAGATCATCTAATTTCATTTAATCACAAAGAAAATCAAAAGTTTACTTTCTTACTTGAGGGAGAATATGACTCTTCTACTATATCTTTTTCCAAACTTAGACAAGGGTACCGTATGTTTAATGCACAACGTGGTATGGAATATATTGTTGATTTGGATTATTCATTTCTTACAAATAATGGTGAAGAAGTAATTCCTATTAGAGTAAGACTTATTCGACCGATACACAGAACTCAACTACTTAATCAAGTATGTTTATTTTCTTTAGAAATTATGATAATTTTAATATATTACTTATATTTCTAGGTTCCATATGTAAAAGAGGATACTGATTTGACAATTGTAATAGGTGTACAAAATCAAATTGAAATTGAAGGAGCCGTAAGAATCATTAATAAACATGCATCGTATTGTTCTATTCCTGGTTTTGATGAAAATAGAAAAACATTGATTGTTGTAGCAATTAGAGGTCTTTCTGATATATATTTGGATCAGGTGAAAAAGTCTTTAAAACATTTAAGATACAAATGTAAACAGGTGTTGACGGATGGTGCAATAGTTACACTTAAAGATTCAAAAACTATGATACAAGTTGCAGCAATGGATGAGGTGGTTGATAGATATGGTCAACAGATGGTCTATCTATTACTATCTCCATATGCAGATTATTCTAAGGAATTTATGGATCGAGTAAGAATTAACACAATAAAACATTTCCAAGTAAGTTAAAAAAAATAGTATTTTTAAAAAACTAAATAGGCTAATATTATTTTTTTTTTGTTTATAACCTTCATTTATTTTATAGATATTTTTCCCAATACCATTTGTGCAATTTAATCCTTTAGTAGTAAATGCTGATAAAATTATTAATAATTTAGCAAATGAACGTGACAAAGTTCAAGATTCTTTCAAACAAGATATAGCTAAAGATGAACTTTCATTAGATCTCCTTGTTCAAGATCAAGAACTTGTTAAAAAGATATTAGCAATAAATGAATTATACCCAACATCCGACAACACAAAAGAAATCATTGTTCATAAAGATTTTGGATTTTTTGATACAAATGATTTTTCATGTTTGTCGTTGTATGGAAGTGACTATTTATCCGTTAGAAAACGCATAGATGAAAATAGTAAGATGTATGATTTATCAAAATTGTTTCTTAATCTTGATGATATTCATTTTCTAAGAACAATAGAACCACTAATAAAAATAAGGTCATACACAAGAGAGTGTTCAGAAGAATTTTCTAAACATGACCAAGAAAAATGTCATGCTTCCAGGAGAATGTCGTATGGTTCAAAAGCTCAATTGGCAAATATTGTTTTTACTGACTTGGCAGAACTTAAATCAAGGGTGCATCTATTTTTATAATAAAATATTTCTATAATTCTATATTCTTCTATATATATATATAATAGGCCGAATTTGAGCTAATAAAATTTTTCTAATTTTTAAAAAACTTTTCTGGAGAAAAAAAAGCACACTGATAACAAACAACGAAATTTTTTTAGACAATAATTTATTCTTCTTATGAATACATCTCTAAGAATGTCAAAAGTGTACTTTATTTTTAAAAATGAATTATATCTAAATGAAATTTTACATACTGGTAAAAAAGAATGGTTGAAAAAAATTATTTTTCAAAAAAAAGAAGTTTAAAGAAATCAACTTTTTGTTCAGAGATAGGTCCAAAAGTATTGATATTGAATTATTACAAAAGTAAATATTTTTGTTTAAAGCTATGTTTACTCTATTTTTTATCTTTACAATTATTTATACTAATTATATCAAAAGTCATAATTGTAATTGTAGTTGATAAAAAGTTTTAAATGTTAACAAGTGATACTTATTATACTCATTAAACACTTTTTTATCTATGAAAAATAACCTTGTAATTATTTTATTACATTTAAAAATTACATACACATATAATATAAAGAATGAAACATTCCATATATATTTCTAAAACTTTTTTCTTTTTTTTTTCATCAATTACAACTCATCTTTTCCTTACTCTATCTTTTCATTGAACCAAAATAGTATATATAATTAAAAGTTGGGGAAACTTTTTGTACTATTCAATTTTGGTAATATCATATTTTTTTTTTATTTTCACAATATCAATGTCAATTTTTAATTATTTATTCAGATTTGTGCTAGTTGTAATGGATTTTTAATTTTTGTAAATAAATTTTTGTTGGTTTTTAATGTGTTAATTTTAAATTATGATATCATTTTAATTTTTGAAGAAAAGTTAATTTTTAAGAAAAAAAAAGTATCATAAATGAATATTTACAAGAAGTGTATTTTTTTTTTGGTTATCTTGTAAATAAAAAAAGATTTTTTTTATAAAACTTTAAAATGTCAGAATAATTAGTGTAATGATAAAAGGTCAAATTTAAAAGTTTTACTATTTTTAGCAAGAAAATATTGAACAAATGGAATGTAGTCTGGAAAAAAAGTTAGTAACATTAATAAAAAAAAAATGCAATTGCAATTAAATATCGCAAAACTGCAAAACAAACTTTGAAGAAGAGCTCATTAAAGTTTCAGTAAAAAATTTTAATTCCTTAATTATTTATAAAAAAAAAAACATATTTATAATGATAAAAAGTAGTTTTAAAAATGACAACTACAGTCATTTATTTGGTATTTAATGCAGAATAATATATAAATAACTAATCTTAAAAATGTCGTTTAAAATGTCGTTTAAAATGTCGTTTTAAAAATAAATTTGATTATTTAGATTTATTCTTGACTTGTGAAACTTCAAAAGGGTAATTGATAACAGAAAAAAGTTTAATAACTTTATCATATATTTAATAAAAATTTATACACACTGGATGTTGTATTTATTAATCTTAACTTTATTAATTACATAAAACTAATATATTTAATTGCATTTTTTAAAATATAATTAAGATAATGTTATAAAATAAAAATATTTTAAATTTTTTTGAAAGTAATAAATATAAAAATTTATTATCTCTTGTATTATGGATAAAAAAAAAAGTAGAATCTATTTAAAATTTCATTTCAATAATTAAAAAAATAATATTAAACATTATAATTCTTTTTAAAATAATTAATGTTTTAGTTAAATTGGTTTTTAAAAAAAACAAAGAAAATAATATATATTTAAACATTTTTTCTAAAAATATTATTATATATGCAAATAAAAAGTTCGAACGATGTACATGTCAATATTATATATCAAGAATATAAAATAATAATTTTTATGTAGAAAATATTATTTAAAGTATCTCAAAGAGCAGAAACGCAGTAAATATATCGTGTTTGTTTTGGAATGTTTGGTTATAGCAGACAAGAAATAAATATATAAACTTCAAATCAACTTTTTTTTTTTATTTATAAAAATACTTTGTTAATGTTAATCCTATATATTTATTTATTATCTTAGAATATTTTATTTATCTATATTAAAATTTATTATATTATATTATATTTTATTTCAACTATCATATGAAATATTGTTAAATTTTAGTTTAAGAGAAAGTTGCAATAATAAAATAGCTAAAAAATCTATAATTTTTTTTTGTCATTTTTTTATAATATAAATGCTATAGTATATTGAAAATAATAAATATATTTTGATGAGTATATAATTAATTTTAGTATAATTATTTATTTACTTGATATATATTTGATTTTTTTTTTTATATTTTAATGTATAATTTTATTTCCGTAATGAAATTTTTTAATTTTAATAAAAAGTAGATTGAAAATAATTTTGTTTCCAATTAAAATTATGAATATAAAAAATTAATTATAATCACTTAAATATATAAAATTATAATTAATAAAGTTATTTATAAAAAAAATAATATTTAATTTTATGATAACATATTAACAAATAATATTTTATAGAGATTAATGAATATAAATTATTTAAAAATATATGATTTATACATAGAATATATTAGTATTTGTTAAGTTTTTATTTTGTAAAAATATTTAATATAAATACAATATCAATGTAATTTATTTTTATAAAACGTTACTTTTTAATTTATATTAAAATAAAGTATTATTATTTTCGTTATCTATATCTTATATTATTACAATTACATATTTTTAAAACTTATATTATCTTGTAAATATAAAACTTAATACATAAATAGAATATTATATTTAATTGATTGTATTGTAGATAAAATGGAAATTATTCTTACATAATTATTTTTATAACTATGTACATATTTTTATTTAATAAAATCAATTTTATTTTTACCTATTTAAATTGTTATGTTTTATTGATAAACAACTTTTTAAACTTTTGCTAATAATAATATTATATAAATTATTTTTTTTTATTATTATTTAAAATTAGTTGATCAATTTTTCATTTTTTATCTAGTTATTTTTATCACTTATTTATTTTTTGATAATGACTTCTTTAGTCAAAATTTTATATAATTTATAGCGCTAAAACAGCATAATTTTGTCAAATGATTGTGTATATTTAATTTAAAACATTCATAAACACTAAAAATTAATAATTATAATAGAACTTTGTTGTTTATTTTATTTTTTAACTCTCTTTTATATTTTATTTCATTTGTTATATTAAATATGATACTGACAAATCATCTTATGTTATTATTACTTTAATTAATTTTTAATTAATTGGATATAAATATAGCTTAATTTTAAATAAAGTATGACTATTATATTTTATACTAATATATAAATATTGACTTTATAATATTCATTAAAATTCTAACAAATAATTAATGACATATCACTATAACATTGTTTTTTTTTATCAAATATGATAATATTGTTAAGGTCACATATAATAGATCATATTAATTATTACAATCCTTATCATATTTTACACTCTTTTTTTTTCTAAAATACGTATATTATATTTAAGTTAAAAAAAAAATAAATAATTATCGTCTCATTAATTTCAATCTCAATATAATATCATTTTAATCTTTTTTCTACAATTTATAGTTCTAATTATAATATAGAACAAATTTCTAGATATATTTGGTGTGATATGTATAAAATAAAATTTATTCACTAGATAAATAATTAAATTATGGTTTTACAAACTTGTATTATATCAACTTTTTAATAAAAAGTTTTGATGGTATATATAAATATTCAAAATTTAGTAACATTCTGTAGTTTAAAATTCTAATTAATAATTTATTATTAGGATCTTATCTTTTATTACACAAAAAATATGAACTATAATTTTTTATAATGTTATAAACAAATTTTATTATTAAAACTTTTTATTATATATCTTTTAAATATCTACAAATGTATTACGAAAATTACTAATTTACTTTATTCAATTATAATGAAAAATTTTTGATTTTAATAAATATTAATATCTTTATTTTAAGTTTGTTTCCTTTTTTATTCTAGAATAAATTTAATTTATATATGTATATATATATTTTTTTTTTCTGTAATTTTTAAATAATCTATTTATATATTTTTTTTTCATTTATTTTAACATATTTGTAATGATATTTTTTTAAATTATATTTTTATTTTATATAAATTTATAATATTGGTTTAATCTTATAAATAAATTTTTAAATATCTCCCTTTATCAAATGTTTTAAAAAACAATTTGTTTTAATACATAAATGTGAACTTCTTATGATCTTTATACTCTCCTGTTAACAAAACAATTTTATAAGCAATACCAATACATCATTGCAAAAAAAAAGTTAAAAAAAAAGTTTACTTAAAATTATCTCAAATAATCAATTGTCAATATATTTTAGTTCTATTTAAATAATGTAATCGAGCATTTTTGGTAGTAGTATCTTTATATTTACTTTATTTATTATCGTTAAATTAATATTTTTTATTTGTATGTACTTTGAAGTGTTTTTTTTTAGTGTACCAATAAAAACATACTACATTTTTTTTTAGAAATTTTTGTAAATTAAACAAATTAAAAGTTCATTTTAGTTTACTTTAAAGTTCTTATGAAACATTTTTCCACTATTTTATCTTACGAAGATATTTAACTTTTTTGTATACACATAAACATTATACATTTTAATCGTAGTGGTAAATTTATGCGTCATTCGGCGTCACACATCTATACTAATCTTTGAATATATTTTCTATGCCTACATAAAGTAGTGTCGCAGTCAATATATTCTTTCTTATAAATAATGGCCGCAACCTAACTCTCTTACTTTGTATTGTCCATAGATTGCAATTTGTATAGTATTGATGGTCTACTCAGCCTTCGCCGTTACATTTCCTTCACAACGCCTTTCACGATTGAGTGTTTAGATGGTAGATGCTACTGCGCTCGTACATTTTCATAGTCCTATTGATCGTGTAGTTTCACTATTATACGCTGTGTCGACGAATCTTTTTCATTGTATGAATGAGCATTCTTTTCTAAACTAAAAATGGTCATTAAATGATAAAAACATTCAAAAACTTTTAAATTAAATTTAAGTATTTTTATTTTCTATAATAAATATTTCATTTGTTATTCTATCTATAACTTTTCGAAATATAATGTTATAATTTGTTATCTATTTGTATATATTAATAATATCTATATTTAGACTTTATTTCAAATTTATTACTACAATATTTCTTGTGAACTTTTAAAACTATTTCTTATTATGAACATTTTTTTTAAACAGAAAATAATTATTAAATATAGATAAGTATATGCATGAATTTTTGAAATTGGAATGAAAGAGGAAAATAGGATGTCAGCTATTGTTGCCGACAACATAGATAAAGTTGATGATTCTGTTTTTAAAACACCCTTTCTGCCATCAAAGTAAGTTGGACTTTATCTTAATATATATATATTAAAAAAAAAAGAAAAAATATTTTCATCATCTATAAATTTTATCGGCACAACGTTTGTTCTCCCACATTCTATCTTATTTTTATTTAATATATTTTTTTTTCATTTTTGATTAAATGTTTATATAATACTTTTTTTTTATTTTATTTTAGGAAAGGAAATTGTAAAAAAAATGAAAATCGTAATAACGGTCATTTGGAAGATATTCCACAAGAAGAAAATAAAATAAATACAAAAAAAGAAATTAGAGAGAATGAAAGAAATGATTTATTACTTGATCCTTTTTATAATCATAAATGTCCACATACTGATTCATTTATTAAAAAAACGTGGCCTGATTTATCAGGATCAACTGTAGGTGATTGTGAAGATTTGGTAATGGAAGTTATTATTGATGATTTTTCAATATTATTATTCCGAAATAATGAGGAATATAATGTAAGAATTATTTAATATTATAAATATTGTTTATTGATATAATAATTATTGTAGCAATTTATGAAAGCTGAAAATAATAGACAGGCTAAATTAGATGCAGAGAGAAAGCAGAAAGAAATAGAAGCGGAAGCTAGAAGACGTAAGGAAAAGAAGAAAGCTTTAAAGAGAAAAGTAAGAGATTAAATTAATTTTATTTTATCTTCTTATATTTGTTATTTTAGTTAAAACTTGAAAAAAAAATGAAGAAAAAGAAATTTGAAATGGAGAATGGAATGCAACCCATTCCTATGAGTAGTGAAGAAAAAGCTGAACGCAAACGTTTAAAACGTGAAATGAAAGAGAAAAAACGTGAGGAACGGAGATTATTACGTAATCAAAATAAAATTACAGGTGCTGATACAGGAAATAAAAATAAATGTAGAGGAAGTTCTTTGTCGGTATGTTTATACTTTTTATACTATGACCTTTTAAACATGATTGATATAATTCAATTGTTCCTTATCTTTTTTTTTTGTTTCCATTATCAATTAAGTAGTCTTTGTTACATATTATAATTAGTTTAATACTATGTTGAAATATAGATTTTATAGTTTCATTTTATCTCTCAGTTTAACTTTTTTTTTTTTAAATTATATAGTTATTAAATTACAATATTTTATCAATTAGCTTTTGACAAATGTCATTAGTTTTATTTTTAATAATTTATCTATTTGAAAATCAGAACAAATAGTTATTTTAGTCCATTTTTCTGTTCATTGTTATCATAAAATATCCACTAATATGTTATATTAGGCTGCTGTGGTTTATTAAAACTACCACCTGTGGGATACCATAAATTAGGATGAGTATGCTATTTATAAGTCAACAACTTTTTAAAATTTTTATATAGATTTTTATATTTTTTATAAATTTGTTTTAAAATAGTATATTTGTTGAGTTAACAATTTTCAAGATTACTATAAAAACTATTATTTTTCTATTCGTAAGCATTGTAAAAGCACACCTGATCCTTCTCGAAACTAGTCTTGTTAAGTTGATTGCGGTACAATCTACAGCATTTACGAGATCATTTTTCTATTTTTTCCCTTATCATAAAATTTCATCAATTGCTTGATATATATATATATTTTAAAGGAACACATTTATTTCCTATAACCACTTAAAAAAAATATTATGATCAGAAAACTTTAATATTTTATTAACACATGTTTTATTGTCAGTTTATGACAAATTTCATTAATATTTTATATGATTATATTACCATGTTTGTTTAATATTTTTTTTTTGTTTTATCTATGTTTGTTATTACTGATTATTTTTACCTAGATACAGTTTTAAGTTCTTATCGTAAAATTTTATTTTGTTAGGTAATTTTATACATATTTCTTATTGAATGTTTGATAATTTTCTTAACGCTTCATATCTTTTTTTTTTATCGACTCAACTGAAAAGCTTCCTCCAAAAATAATATGTTTTGACTTTTATTCGATATTTAAATAATATATTGTGGATGGGACTTTGTCTAGAAATATATACACGTCAATCGTTATTATTTTAATAATTTTTTTTCTATTGCAACTATGATTTATTTTTCTATTAAACATGCATTGTTTATAATGTTAAGTTCACCCTTTTTAATTACTCTTTTTATTAATTTAATAAATGATAGATAACATTAATTGTTGTTATTTTTAGTTTTTATTATATATATATATATATATATATATTTTTTTTTTAAATATATTTATATTATTGTAGAAAAAAGAGAATATATGTATATATATTTCTTCATACTTTTTTTTTCTCTATTTATAGTATTTATTTGTTTTTGTTTACATACTTCTATCATTAATCATTGCAATTTTATTACTTTCTTATCTTTATATGTAATAGACGTAATTAAGGTGAAATAAAATTATATAACTAGGTACATTGATACATTTATTATTAGTTTTGAAAGTCGATCATTGTTTTAAAAAATTGCAATCAATGAATAACTCTTTAGATAGTACTTAGAAATGTTTAATTTTATACGCTTTTTACAAATTTTTATATAAATAACCTTATGATAATCTTCTATAGTTCCTTGCTAAAAAATGCATTAATCTTTTTGCTTTTATTTAATATTGCATTTTTGATATGCAATGTTAATTTTAGATTATATTCAATATAATAGATTTCTTTGTCCTTATCAATTCCGATAACATGACTGTTAATTATTCTTCCGCTTAATCAGCATATCATCTTTAAAATATGTTAAAGTGTATGCTTGAATAAATAATCTTTTACCACTGATTATTTAAACTGCGTCATCTATAAAGAGGCTTCACAAAATACTTCTTGCGCTAATATTCTTTGTTTGTCTCTCTTACTTTTTTTTATGTCTTTTTTTTTATGAGACTCTTAACAAATATTTGTATTCTTATAATCAAACTTTTTTTGCCAACTGTATTATCAAGAATTGTATGAGAACTTTGACAAAAACTGTTTATTTATTTCTTAAGATTATTTTAGACAAACTTTACTTTTTAAGGTTATCACTAAAAATAAAACTTGGTATATGATGTTATAAAGGGGGTATATTTGAGAATAGAAAGATAAGATTGATTGAATGTTTAAAATTTTTAGTATTAAAAAAAAAATGGATAAAAGGGACACGTTGCATTTATAGATGGACATTTTGTTTGCCATTTATTCTTACATCATTGATAACTTTTTTCTTTTTGTTGTAATTACATAATATATAATTTTTAATTAGGAATAATTGTTGTCTGTTTTGACTTATTATTTTAAAGTAACCTTGTATCAATTTTCAATCGAAATTTTCTCTAGAAAAGATGAATGTGTTATTTTTATATACTAATATTATAATATCGTTTATTTTTTAAATTATTTTCTTTTTGACTTACCAATATTTATATTCAGGTTGTCATTTTTTTTATTCTCTATTCTCAATTTCCTATTATAAACTAAGTTTATTGTTTAAATAAAAAAGTCTACTAATAATAAACATTCATGAAATATTTGACAACTGACAGATGTTGTTTCACTAGCCTTTGCATATAATATTTTATGTGTATCATTTGTTATGTGTAAGTGTAAATTTAAAAAATTAAATATTTGATCTTTATTCGTTTAATTTAATTTGTCACTCTTGTTGTTATTAATAAGCATATAGTGTGTAAAATTATTTAAGGGCATAGGAGGATTATTATTTACATTTTTAAATTTAATTAACTTTTTTTTTTTTTTTTTTATTTTTTTTACTTTTTATATTATATTATCTATAAAAGATTTTTTTTTTTAATTTATCTTATGAAATCATATTTACTAAATTTTTTTTATTATTAATTTTTACTATTACTACTTTTTTTTTTCTACCTACTATTTTTATTATTAATTATACCTTCATGTTATCTGCCATAAACGTCATCAACTATCAATTTCTTTTTTCTTTTTTACTCATAAAATTTTTATTTAATAATTTATTATTATCGTCAACTTGCCTTATCACTGTCTTTAACTATACTTATTATTAATATCTAATTGCCTTTATTTTTCTGCTAAACCTCTTATTTGTCTAAATCACGCCTATTATATTTTAAATATTATAATCATACTTCATTTTAAACCTTCATTTAAATACCGTTAAGCCACATATGTCATATACTTTGTCTTTATATCTCTTACATTATTTTATCAATATATTTATCAATCCTGAAATAGTTATTATTATTCTTTATTTCCTTTTAGCCAGTTCTACACAGCTCTGACGTTCCTTCAACTTCAAATTGTACTAACTTGGATTCTAAGCATATGCAGTCACCGAGAACGAATGACGGGTATTCTTTGTTGGCTCCTAATAATAATATGAAAAGACCTTCATCTATTTCTGTAGATTCTGGAATAATAGGTGGTCCTCCTACTTCAAAATTACCTAAATTAGAGGTTGATGAATTTAAATCTTCTATGTTAGGTATAGCTGTAAAAACAGCAGAAGTAGTTAATGTAAATAAAATTCCTGCAACACCACCTTCAGCAAATACTGCAAATGGCCATTCAGGTACCCCCACTTCATCGATGGATATTAAAAGTTCTTTACCTAATAATAATTCAATTCAAAATAATGTATCTGTTTCAACACCTCAGACACCATCTAGTAGTAAACAAGGATTATTAACTCCAGGAATGCAACCAACACAATGCTTTTCTAATAATATGATGTTTATGGAGATTTTAAAAACAAATCCGGGATTAGCTGCTATGCTTCCTAATAATACCGGTCTTCAAGTTAATATTCAGAATCCATCATTATCTTCTAATCAATCTCAACAACTTTTACATCTTCAACAAATTTTACATCATCAAAATACTTTAGCTAATTCGGTTGTTCAAAGGGGAATTTCTAATAATAATAATCCATCAAATTTAATTCAACAACAAATGCAAATGGCTTCATCGCAGATAATGCCAAATATGCCTATTCACAATAATCTTGGTACACCTTTAATGAATGGATTTGCGGGACAAATTAATGCTCCTGTTGTTAGTACACCTACTCGACCTGTACCTCCACATGGATCTCAAGTTATCAATAAAACCCTTTGTAATTATAGTGATACACATTTAAAAATATGTATGGAAATTAACAATGCAAAATGTACCACATCAACTGCTAACAATGGAATTCAAAGTTCATCAAATATTTCTAATCCAACAAATACAATTCAAAATAATGTTTCAAATATGACTACATCAACCAATGAAAGTAAAAAAACTACTTCTATTTTACAGGCTTCAAATTCAATGCCAGGAATAACTACGGGTATTGTACCATCATCTTCTAATATATTATCAACTCCTGGAAAAGCTGTAAATAATGTTATTCCTACAAATCAAAATACATCTAGTAATTTAACACATCAACAAGCCGCTATGATTCAAGCAATGAGTGCTCAATTACAACAAGTTAACAATGCTAAATTAGTAGTCGGAAACCAAAGACCACAATCGGTAATGGCTAATGGAGGATTATTTTTTAATACTCCTTCTGGTACAAATGTCCCCAGTAATGCTGTTAATCACCAGGCATTATTTTCCAATAATATGTCAAATTCAAATGAAGCTGCATTCCAACAGTTAATGATGCAGGCTGCTTTACAGGCAAATGGAAATATAGGACAAATTCAACAACAGAATCCACTTTTAGCTGCTCAAATAACAGCTATGCAACAACAACATAATCAAGCAGCAAATTTACTTATTCAAAATGCTGTTAATGCTCAAAATTCAGCTGCATCAAATTTAATATCTGTAAATACAAATCAAACACCCGGTGCTTTGGCTACTAATGGAGATCCAAATAAATCATTGTTAAATTCGGTAAATTCAAAGAATGTTCTAATTGCACAAGCAAATGAACAAAAACAAAAATTATTGAGTATTTGTACTAATGAAATATTAAAATGTGCACAACAAATCCAACATTATCAGAATTTATTAAATACACTTCAGATTCCAGCAGAAAAAGAAGCTGCAAAAGCTGAATATATGAAGTATGTTGCTATGCATGCTGAATTAAATAATAATTTAATAAATATCAAAAGTCAGCTGAATACACCATTACAACAAGAGAACCTAATTACTGCTCAGCAACAACTTCAAGCAGCTGCTATGGCAGTGAATACTAATAATCGGTCTCAATTGTCAAATAATATTAGTATACCTAATACAATGATAAATAATATATCAGTTGATTCTTTGTATGAAATACAAAGACAAGCCGCGGCACAACAACATCTTTTACGGCAGTATCAAAATTTAGCAGGTATTCAACAATTTCAACAACAACAACAAAATCAGTTAAATGCAGCTGCTTCAGTACAGAATGCATCAATGCTTCAAAATCAATATGCTCAATCTCAAATGTTACAAATGCAACAATTATTAGCAGCACAACATCCAATGTTTAAACAATCGAATAATAGTAATTCTGGAAATCATAATCTTGAACAATTACATAGACAAAGATCTGCTACGATAACAGGAGAAATATCAAGTTCGAGTCATAATGGCGTATGTCATCAATAAAAACTTGAAAGTCAAATCTTTCTAGAAAAAAAAAATAATATTTTTTTTGAATCAATTCCGTTGAAATTTCAGTGAAAATGATCTCTATATATTAATGTAGATTCTATCACTGTAATCAATACTCTTATAATCCATGCGGGTAACTATTCCTTAGAATTTTTAATTTTATTTGTCGATAAAAATGAAATTATTCATTCGACTTTTCAATAAATTAACAAATGTTTTATATAGAAGCTTTTGTTACTTTATTTAACGTGTATACATATGATTGTTTTAATTTTATCCTCTTTTAATAAAAGTTTGAATATTTTATTTATTAATTTTCTAGATTATTTTAGAAAAAAAAATTATATCCAGGACATAATTTATGCATAATTAATTACACAAATGTAACAAGTTTTACATATTTTATTAACAATAATAATTTTAAAACAATTTTATATATTTAAATTATATTTTCCTAGATGTTTGTCATAATAACAAGTTTTTGTCTACTTTTAGCATTAAATTTTTTTCCATAATAGATATACATATATATATATATATATATTTTATAAATATATTAATTTTTGTCATTTTATAATTATATAAATATTTATTTTATTTTGTTATAAATATAAAATATTTAACAATGTTTTGTTTTCAATGTATATGTACATAATATAAATATATATTAATATTTAACAGATGTTTTAAAAGTTAAATTTATTTAATGAAATCTACTGAGACTGATAATATATATTTTTTTTTACTTTTAGAAAAATATACATATTTGTTATGTTCTAAATTAAGCAAAAATAATGTTTTATTTATCAATATTACCTAAAACTTTTGTATTATTTATGCTTCATATTATTATATTTTTCAAAATACCTGTTTTATATAAACATAAAAAATTTTAATATTATTTTAAAAATTGTACTTTTTAATGAATATATACGTTATTTAGTGCATTAAGTTCAAGTAAATATATTTAACAGTTGTCACAATAAATAATTCCAGAAGGAATTTATTAAAAAAAAAAAAATTAAAATAATTATATAAATAAAGACATGAATTTAATAAGAATTTTTATAATAAAAAGGGAAATTTGAATTGCTATAGATTAAAAAAAAATCTATTCTAACTAGATATTTAGTTTAAAATTAAATGATTATATAAAGATAATCTGACATTGATAAAAATAATTATGGAAATATAATTTTATTGTATAAATTTTTTTATAAAATAACTTTTTATCTATCTCTATTAAAATTATAACATATTTGTAAAAAAAATAAATAAATAAAAATTATATATTTTATGGAGATAAAGTTATTATTATTATTCTTTTTTTATTGATGTTGTCTTCTTAACAAAAATAGTATATTTTTGTATTTATATAATTGAACATATTTCACAAATAGTTAATTTATATTTTCCTACTTTATATAAATAATGTATATGAAAATAATTTTTAGATAAACCAGTCGTGAATTTGCCTTATATATTTTATTGTTGATTAATCTTTTTTTTTATTCCAAATAATAGAATAGGCAAAAAAAAAAATATTTATAAATGGAAGTATTAATAAAAAGTAACAATCAATTAATAGTTAAATTTGTTACTAAATATCCCATTAAATGTATAATTTTTTCACTTATTATAACTTTTATATTATCAATTTCATTGTTAAATGCTAAAGTTGAACGTGATATAGTAAAAAGTTTTTCTTCCTCAAATTCAAAAGCTGATATGTAAGTTATTCAAAAAAAAAAAAATTAATTTTTTTTTAAAATTAATATTAATATATTTTTTATATTATTTAATAACATCATTAAAATTAAATTTTTTTTTTTAATATTTAATATTATGTTACTAATAGATAAAGTATTTTATAAATAAGGAATAATTTGTATTAATTGCTTTCATTTTAAAATTGTATGACATTTATTAATAATATATTATCTGTTACTTTTATAGAGAATTAATGAGATACTTGGAATTTTATGGCTTTAAAGATGTGCCCAAAAGAGCTTTTTTATTAATACAGGCAAAAGATGGTGGAAACATGTTAAGAAGTAATATTTTAAAAAGTGTTTTGAAAATTGATGAAAGGATAACTAAAGTTATTGAAAAAAAAGTAATAGATAAAGAGGATACAGTAAATTTAGATAACCAAAAGTCAATTAGTAATACAAATGTTAATTATCAAGAAAAAAAAATCTCTTTGTGTCATCCTTTATGCAATCTTAACCAACCATTTCATTTATTTTTAAAATCACTTATTCCTGTTTTAGAAGGAAAAAATAAAAAAAACAAAACACAATATGATATTAATGAAAATACATTAACATATCCTCATTTTAAAATAATGGGAAATGATATTTTTATAGGATTAAATTTATTTGGGGTATTAACATCAAATCATATATTTCAAAATAATAGATCAAATATACAATTTGTTGAGACAATAATATTATGGTATGTTTCAAGATCTGATATAAATTATAAAACTAATGATTTTCAAAATATAACATTACAATTATTTGAAGAATCAACATTACATAAAAATTCAAAAATTAATAGTGATGTAGTATATGAAATATATGGTGATGAAATTGCAAATTATGAAATGGTTAGAGGTGCCATAGAGGCAACTATATTAATGATTATTGGATTTATTCTACTTATTGGTTTTGTAACATTTATTTTTTATACACAAATTAATCCCAAAAGATATGTTATTTATCTTGTTATTGGTGCAATTGCTTCACCTTTTCTTTCTGCATTATCATCTTTTGGTTTATTAGTTTGGTTAGGATATGATTTATATGTTATTATGTGTGTAACACCATTTATGATATTAGCAATTGGTGTTGATGATGCATTTATATTAACAAATTCATTTGTAAAATTATCACATTTAAAAGATCAAAATGTTAGAATATTTAAAGCATTATCAGCTGTTGGACCATCAATAGCAATAACATCTATTACTAATACTGTTGCATTTGGTATTGGATTTTTTACACCTACAAGACAAATGAGTTTATTTTGCCTATGTATCTCTATTGCTGTTATGATAGATTATATATTTACATTTACACTTTTTCTTCCTATACTTGTATTAACATCAAAAAAACAGGATGAAAATCAAAAAATTCAGGAAAAAAATAAAATGGAGTTAAATTTTATTAAAAAATATGTTAATCTTTTATTTTCATATAAAGGAAAACTAATTTTGATTATTTTAATGATAGTTATTTATATAATATCATCTTATCATATTCTTAATATGCGTCAAACATTTATACCATCAAAAGCTTTTCCTTCTGATTCCCACTTAGTAACATCATTAGAATCTATTAGAAAAGTATTTGATAGTCATTTTCCAGTTAGTATATTTTTTTCAAATCCTCCAAATATAACTAATACTAATGAATATGAAAATTTTTATCAAATGATAAATAAAATAGAAAATCTTAATGAAACTTATGGAAGAAATAAATCACTTATATTATTAGATAAATATGAAGATTTTGATAGAAAAACACATAAAATGTTTAATTATTTTGGAATAGTTAATAATAACTATAGTTTAACTTTAGATAATATGAAATATTTTATTACTAATATACTTAAGACGGAAAGACTTAAATATGATGAAAAGAATAAAAAACTTTTAAAACTTCATATAACAATAATGGCAAAAAATATGAGTGAATGGTCAAAAAGAGCAAAATACTATGAAAAAATTCGAAATATACTTGAGGAGTATTCTGAATTCAATGGTACTATATTTGATGCAGATTCGGGTGTTTTAGATATGATACTCAATGTTAAAAATGATCTAATTGGATCAATTACAGTATCAATTATATCTATGGGTATTATTTGTTTACTCTTTATCCCAAATTTTATGGGAGTTGTTTTAATTGTTATTACATTAACCTCCATTTGTTATAGTAAGTTAAATATAGTAATATTTATTAATAAATTTATTTATATAGATCTTGTTGGATTTCTAGCATGGTGGGGATCGGATCTTGATATAATAACAATTGTTGATGTACTAATTGCTAGTGGTCTTTCTGTTGATTACACAGCACACTTTGCTCATATTTATTTTGCTTCAAAAGGCAGTTACAAAGAACGCCTAACTAATACATTATCTGAAATTTCACTGCCAATGATTAATGCCGGTTTATCAACATTCCTTTGCATGTTCCCCTTAATATTTATTCAAACATATTCAATTTTAGCATTTGCCAAAACTATTTTTATCGTTGTTGGTCTTGGTTTAGTACATGGATTATTTGTTCTTCCAATAATTTTAATACTAGTACCATTAAATGATGAATTTACAGTAAATTTTGAAAATGATACTTCTGATCAAGATAATATTAATGTAACATCTATACAGCCATTTATAACTAAATAAAAATAAAAATTTATTAACCTATTTCTTTTATTGAATGTAAAAATAAAGACTAAAATTTTCTTTTTTTTTTATTTGTAACTATTTAACGATACAAATATTCAGCTTGTAAATTAGCTGCTAATTCAGGTTCCCATCGATCTCCGTTTAATAAAAGTTTTTCTTTATTGTACAATAATTCTTCATGAGTCTCAGTAGAATATTCAAAATTTGGTCCTTCAACAATAGCATCAACAGGACAAGCCTCCTGACAAAGACCACAAAAAATACATTTTGTCATATCAATATCATAACGTGTTGTACGACGTGATCCATCAGGTCGTGGTTCTGCTTCAATAGTAATAGCCTTAAATTAAATAAAATTATTTGTATTGTTAAAAAAAAAAAAAACTAACTTGTGCTGGGCAAATAGCTTCACATAATTTACAGGCAATACATCTTTCCTCTCCTGAAGGGTAACGACGAAGTGCATGTTCACCACGAAATCTTGATGAAAGTGGACCCTTTTCAAAAGGATAATTAATTGTAGCTGGTTCAGTAAAAAAGTGACCAAGCATTACACCAAATCCACGAATCATTTCAGTAAAGTATACTGAATTAAGAGCTTTAACTATGTCACTATCTGTTGACCCATCTTTTGCTGCTGGTTCTCCTACATATACTAAAAAAAGAAATATAATAAAAATAATATTTATTAAAATATCCCTTACCATAATTTGTTCTATTTTGACCAATTGACACTAATCTTGTAGTAATAGTTTTAGACAAATTTGATGGTCCAAATCTGGATAACATAATTTGGAATTAACTATAATTCTTTTAATGTTTGTAGTAGTAACAAAGAAAAATTGGAATAGTGTAATGACAACATCAGACACTTCCTTCCAAGACACCTCTCTATTATTCTCCAATATAAAGTGTGTTTTAGATGCTTACTTTTTTTTCTTTAATGTTTAATGTTATTTATTAATTGATAGTTAATCATTTTTATCATATTTTAAGGTGTAATGCATGGTCAGATAAAAGATATGAATTCTGAAGAAATTCAATGGCAAAAGGAACATGAAGAGATGCATAGAAAACATGCTAACCATGATGGTATGTTTCAAAAATCTAAGAAATTAACATAATTTTATTTATGTGGATTAGTTTATTGTTGTATAAAAATAAATTTTAGTCATGCATGCTGAAATACTTATTATATTTATAATTGCTTTAATAATTTTTCAACTACTATTAATATGGTGGAAATCAAAAAATTTTAAAAGTTATCAAGTAAGTAAATAATAAAATGATTTAAAATTATTTTAGCTTGTTTCATTACTTGGACTCTGGGCAATACCTTTTTTTGTTGCAATGACAAAACATTGGTATCGCTTTATATTAACATGGGTTATATTTACAACTTTTAATATATATTTATATAGAAAGACAAATCAACCACATATTTCTGGAAAAATTCCAAGACTTGTTTATAAATGGTTTTTATTTTTACATAAAATGAGTTATTTTTTAGGTGTTGTTGGTTATTTAATAATGATGTTTACACTTCTTGGTTTAAATACCATTTTTGGTTTAAAAGCCAATGATTGTTTAGATGCTGGAATTTTATTTTTATGTTATGGTTTATATTATGGTGTATTAATTAAAGATTTAGCTGAAATTACTTCAGAAAAAATGGCATGTAAAATAGGATATTTTACATCTGATGGTTTACCAAAAAAAGTTTTAGAAAATAATATTTGTGCAATTTGTGGAGATAGACTTAATTTAACAGGACAATTACTAAGAACAGATAAAGATTTTGATGATGAAAATGATGTTGAGGCAGTTCATGCTTTGTCATGTCAACATTTATTCCATGAATACTGTTTAAGAGGTTTTGTTATTGTTGGAAAAATGGCAACTTGTCCATATTGTAAAGAAAAAATTAATTACTCAACAACATTTAAAAATCCTTGGGAGAAACCTCATTTACTGTATGGGCAATTTCTTGATTGGGTTAGATATTTAGTTGTATGGCAGCCTCTAATTGTTATAATTGTACAAGGAGTTACAAAATTCTTCGGGTTAGAGTAGTATATATAAAAAAAAAAAGTTTAACTGAAAATTAAGATAATAATTTTATTTCTAAAAATTATTTTTATTTATTATAGAATTGTTATTCAATTAATATAAAATTTTTAAATTTTATATTACTTTTGTAATTGGATTTTCCATTTAATATTTTATTGTAATAATATAGTTAATTGTTTAGTTTAATTCATTTATAGAATGACAAGTAGAAAATATGGTTTTGTATTAAAGAAAGAAGAACCTATTAACAAAAAGACAAAAGTAGATAATATATTTAGTTATAGTGATAATGAAGAAGACGAAAGTATAGTAATTAAAAATGAAATTGATAAAGTTAGTGAAAAAGTAGATAGCGATAATGATATTTATGATTATGATGGTATATATGAAGAAATACAAAAAGAGAAATTAAAACATATAACGAAAAAAAAAGAGGATGATAAAAAACCAAAATATATTGAAAAAATAATGGCAGCACAAAAAAGAAGAGAACTTGATCGATTTTTGGCTGAAGAAAAAAAAATTCAAAAAGAACGAGAAGAGGAAAAAGGAAAGTATGGTGATAAAGAAATTTTTATTTCTTCTAGTTATAAGAAAAAGCTTGAAGAAATTGCTCAATTACAAAAAATTGAAGAAGAAAGAGAAAAAGAAGATGAGAAAATCAATGAAAAAATTACAAAACATAGTGTTTTAAGATCAAGAATGTATAAAGAATTTTTAAATAACATAGATAATAGTGTTCCAGTTGAGGAGAAAAGTACAGCTTTTAGAAGTGTCAAAGAAAAAAAAAAGAAAGTTGAAAGTAAAACAGAAAAATCAATTTATGATGATGAAGACGAAGATGAAATGAGACCTGTTATCAAACCATCAATAAAAGAAGAAAAAAAAGTAAAAGGTGGTTTAGAAATAAGAAAAAAACCAACAATTGAGATAGAGGAAAATAAAATTGAAGATATCAAGGTGAACACTGAAAATATATCAAATGTACAAATAAATATTGTAGAAGAAAAAGAACCTCAGGAAGAAGTTAAGCCAAAAACTACAGATGTTAGAATGCTTCCAAAAGAAATAAGATTGGAGAAAATACGTGAAATAATGAAGCAACGAAACACAAAAAGTGACATTAAAGCATATCAAAAAAGATATATGCTTAGAAAGTTAAGAGGTGAAATTGTTCCTGCAATGTAAAAAATTTAATTTTCTATTCTTAATCACTACGTGTTTTTTTATATAAAAAATATATAAATCCTTTGCAAAGTGTATGTTGCTGTATTATCAAACTTACAATAACTAAAATTTTGTAGTTTGTACTTTTTACAAAATTTAAATATTATTAAAAATCAATTTTTATAAATGATTAATTTGTATCTTTTTTTCTAGTATTTTCATATGTCATAGGTTTCAAACACTGTGTACTCTATGATTCATATGATGATTTATTTAATCAAACATAATTTTCTATATTTCAGCAATAGTTCTAAACCTAAAAATTTTTTCAACTGTATTAGAAAACACCATTTTGAATGATTCCTATGAATAATTTTCATTAGTTTTAAAATAAAATTTAAGCAGAAATATAAATACCCATTTTAAATTATTTATGTAAACGATGATTAAATATGACTTTTTTGAAAATATAATGGAAAGTAATAGGTTTTTTTTGTATCTTTAAATATTTAATTTAAATCACTTTTTAATATTTTTGAAATATTCAAATAATTTCATAAGAACATTTTAAAGTCAGAAAAAATTTTTTGATACATTGTTAAATAAAATAAATAAAAAAAATATTATTTCTGTAAATGTTATTATTGTAAATAAACAGATATATTTTATACAAAAATTTCATTTTGCAAAATACAAAAGCAATAAAAAAAAGTGATAAAGTAAATAAAAATATTTATTAATATATATGAGTTATAAGACACATAATTACAATATGCAATAGTAAATTTTATTTAAATTAATTAGGACGACAAAAAAAAATCCAAAATTTCTTTGGATTAGAGGTAATGATGTATTACTTGAAAAAACAATTACAAGCAGCTTACTTTTTTTGAAAGAAAATTGTGTCATAAAAAGTTACAATACATAAATTAAAAAACAAACCTTTTTCACAAAATTGTGTAATTAAAAAGTTGTTTCTAATTTAAAAAAAAATTATAAACATTAATTAAATATTATTTTAAAGACGATAATAGAATACATATGTTGCTTTGCAGTTCCACTCATTACGATTGCTAGAATTGTTATAATTATTATAGTAGAAATCTAATCCCCTTTCGAGACTACAAAAAATACCGTTGTCAAAACTATAAAATATTAAAAATTAATATTTAATCACTTACTATACATATCTTTCATGAATATTTTCTTCATAAATAACATTGAAGTCAACTCCTGATGATTTACAGTGATTTTCAATTTCTGACATTGAACAACGTATTTTTGAATCTTTGTTACTTAGAATGTTAACAATTTGATTGTCAGTCTTACTCTTACCATATTGCTTTTTTAGTTTAACAATATTTTTACTACTTTTAGGAGCTTCAGTAATAATTTCAAAAGTTTCTAATGTATTTATATTTCTCCAACAATATTTAAAAAAATCGAGAATATTCTTTACCTGTATATCCTCAATCAAATAGGGATCTTTTATAGTTACAGATTTGATAGGCCTATAACTGTTATCTTTTTTATGGAGACGAATGTACTCTCCAAATATTGACTCAAATCCATGGCCCTTACTTTTTTCTTTTATAATTCGAGTTCCTAAATATGTTGCATTATTATGAAGTTCTTTTTTAGGGACACTACCGGGGATCCTAGGATCAATGGGAATATTATCCCTAATTCTATCTGCAATAGAAATTGTTTTGGTATTTTTAACACCACAGATTTTTTTCCTTTTTGAAACGACATCTGACCATGGGGTAGAATCAGAAGATAAATATGATTGTGAACTGTTACATTCTTTATCAATCAAATTAATCAAATTTTTATCATATTCCTTTTCAACTTCCCCATTTCTTGGAATATTACTAGTTTTATCTAATTCTCCCCTTATTTTCATGTAAAAATCAAAAATTGTACTATGTAAACAGTGGTCAGACGATGTTGCTAAAAAAATATAAGCAAATAAAGGTTAATAAAAAAAAAAATATTTGTTTAAATATACCATGATAAAGATTCAACAATCTAGTAACAACATCCCCAAGGCCACTAATATATTCATTATTGTTACCATCATCTTTGGCAATTTTTACAGCTTCATACTCATTTTGAATATCAGTAAAATTTTCAATAACATAATCTGAATCATCATACAAATTATTTGAACATGATGGAATACTACTATTAGTCATTGAGAAATTATTATCATTTTTAAAAGTATTAACTTTTTTTTCAACTTCTTTAATCTCAGGATACTGATTTTGAGGAGCTAAAAATAAAAAATTATAACTTAATAAACACAAATTTACCTATTTTTAATATATCCATTAAATATTGAATATCTTCAATATATTCACATTTTTCAGAATAATTATCTATAGATTCAGCCACCTCGAGTCTGTCCTTGATATCACAAAGTACTTCCACAAAAAAATCTTGTGACATTTTTATTAACTAAAATTAAAATTTAATTAAAATTAGAATAAAAATTATTATTAATTATATAAAATTAATTTTCTATTTTACAAATATTTTAATAAATTATTAACTATTTAGAAGAGAGAAAAAAACAAAACTAAAAATATATATATATATTTAGATGAACAAATGTTTAGGTATAAAAAATAAGTACTAAAATAAACCTTTGCTTACAATTTTCTATTATGTGTTTTGGTGAGATTATGTAATTTTAAATGTTACAAATTTTTGTTTATAAAAAAAAACAATAGAAATGATAATCGTAATAATAAAAAAAATAGATAATTAAAATATATAAAATTAAAAAAAAATGTTATATTTTTCTAGAGAAATTAATAAAACAAATTCATGGTAAAACGTATACTTTATTAAATAATGCTAAAAAGTATAATTCTTTTAACAATTTGGTATTGTGATTAAGAAAATGATACTTTATATTTTGTGACAGAAATCATATATCAAAATAAGTACTTTATTATTCAAGTATTAATAAGAAATTAAAAATGTTTTTATCGTTTATATATATAAGTATATATTATAATGTATCAATATCATATATTAATGAGAGAACAAGAGTTTGTTTGTTACAGAAAAATTAACAAATTAATAATAAAAAGTGTATGTAATAATTTAGGTAAGATATACTACATTTTTAATAACATTAAATAAAATTATGTATTACTTTTTTTTTAAAATATTAATATATTAATTTTTCCTTTTAAATGTAAATTTTAATCTGTAATAAAACAAATTTTATAATTTGTTAGTTAATTAATGATATAATTATTATTCTATATTAAGCATTATAATTTCATTATATTATGTCTTAATATTATTCGTTAAATTTGTTGTTTATAACTATCTATCTATCTATCTATTTTTTTATTTGATTCTTTAATAAAAACTAAAATCATATTAAATACCGCAAAGTTATTTAAATTAAAACTTTCAATTCATGTGAAAGTTTAAAAATTGAATCAGTAGACAAACGATGTCAAAAATAATATTTATATAAATAATCAAATATTTTTGATGCAACAAGGAAATTTAACCTTAAAATATTTTAAAATAACAATTTAAATTATCAAATATTTCAAAGAAAAGTGGAATTTAAAGTAAGAAAAAAAAATTATATTTATTTTGTTTATCCAAATGCTAAAATTATTTATCTTTAAAATAAATTTGTTTCATTTCTCATGTACACTATCAAAGTTAATATATTATTTTAAAACAAGTTTGACATATACACTATTAAAAGAAACAATGATTTAATAATAATTAGAATAATATAAGAATTGTTTATATTATTAAAAATGCGAGGTAAAATTGTTCCGGAATTATATTTCTTTATAGAGTTTACCACCATGTACATTTATAGTAAAAATTTATAATTAATTTTAATCTTAAAATTCTTGTTTCATATGAGGATTATTTCTTATACAATTAAAATTTTTTATATTTATTAGTTATTATTTTATTGTAACGTTAATTTTTTATTATAAAAAATAAAAAAAAATTTTAATATATTTTTTTTATTACAATTTTATTTCAAATTTTGGTTATACGATAATAAACATAAATCACAAAAAAAAACTAATTTAACTTCAATAGTTTTCGCTTTAACAATTTCTTACATTACAGTGTTACGTAAAAAAAAATAGAAAATAAGTTAATCATTGATACATATTTTTATATCATCATTACTAAAAAAAAAGTACAAATGAACTTAATATATTTAGGAAAGTATTTAGATAATGCACGTTAAATATATAAATCTATTTTATATATTTTGCATGATATTTTTCAAATTAACCATGTTGTATTTCCTTTTTCATTATTATACATATTCTAAATTTTTATTAATTATATGATATTTATAGTAGTTTTTTTTTTTCTTTAAAAAATAATTTTTATAAAAATTATCTTAAAAATTAAAAATAAAATAAATGAAAATTAATTTTATTGACATCCTATTCACTTATATTATTTCCGGCTTTTTAAGCAATAGTTTTTTTAAAAATTTTGCTCATTTATTAATAAAACACCAATAATAAATATTTTTTTTAATAACTATTAATCTAATGGTTGAAACGTGTTCTTATTCTTGATAAAATACATAAAACTAGTCTCCAACACGCTTCCGCAGAAATGAGTAACATATACATTCATAAAAGTAAATATATGGCTTCAGAATCAATTTACGCTATGTAATAAGGTTAAATATTTTAACATTTTTAATTTGCCCCCTTAAATTCTTGCTTTAATGTTTAACAAATTTATTTATATATCAAGTAAATATTTTAACAGTTCATATGAATGTGAATTTAGATATACAAAACAAATATTAAATAGTATATATAATATAACCTCAATTAATTAATTTTATATTAAATATTTTTATATTACTTAGAAATAGGAGCTATCAAATAAAAACTTTTTTTTTTCTTTTTAAAATAATAATTATAAACCTTCCAGAATTTAGTTCTATCTTGACAATACTTTAACTTAATAAGGTCGCTCATGTCAAAGTTGACGTAAAATTTAGCAACAGCCTTTTTAAAACTTGTTCTTTTGACGTTGTCCATGTAAGCATCCCACAATTTAATTTCAAACATATTTTACCTACACATCATTGATCAAATTTCCTCCACTGTTCTACTGTCTTAACCGTTACCAATAAAGAAATTCATTCTCCGGCACAGTGAATTTAATTCTCCTTGACATTTTGATAGCTGCAATATTTCTCCTTCACATACTTTTTTACATGATTTCAAATTTCACCATTAAAATTTTTATTATGTAATTGTGTGTTCTAAAACTAGATATCTATTTTAATAGCGAGATGGCTATATATATTAGAGGAATGTGTTACGTTTAAACTTATTTTTCATACAAAGGTCATATTGTTAACATATATTTTTATTAATTTATTTCAGAATTTTAAAAATTTTTATTAATATACAACTTTTTTTTTTCTTGAAATTTATTTTTATCATTGATATATATTATTAGAAAAGACAAAAAAAAATAACAAATAATTAAAAATAAAGATCAAAATGCAAAGTTGGTTTACTGCATTTAGAAATAATATGGCACCATCGAGTTTTCGTGCTATTCATATGCCTCAAGGTTTTGATATACATATATTTTTAATGGTAGCAGTTTTTATTGTACCATATATAGCATTTATTATAATATTACCTGGTATACGTAAAAAAAGATTAATATCATTTATTGCTATTACTTATCAATTGACAATTGGATGTATGCTTGCAGGTAAATTTAATTTATTTTAACTTCACATATCATATTAAATTATTTTTATTTAAAATTATGTAACACCCTTTAAACAAAATCACTTGACAAATAACTTTATTTTATAATTATTTATTTTTATTTTCTAGTATCAATTGTATTACCATATTGGAATATAGGTGCTGTTAATGTTGAAACATTTATAAAAGCACATTCAACTGATGTTACTCCTGCTACACTTTCAGTAAAAGTTGGTTTAAATGTATTAAATGTTTCATTAAATATTAATACACCATTACTACATGATTATGTATCAAATAATCAATTTGATTTATCAAGTCATAAAATTATGAAATTAGAATTATATAAAGCATATAAAAAAGGTTTAAGTTTACCGGTAATAAAAATTTTAGAATATTTCTCTCAACATCAGGAAGGATTTGATTGGGGATATAAATATAGAAGAGCTGGCCATTATACTAATGCTTTTTTATGTATTGCTATTGGATTTTGGTGTTTACAGGGTATATTTTTATGTTTACTTCCTCATCATTATAGTAAAGCAATGATAATATCTGGACTTTTAACAATAATTGCTAATTTAACTTATGGTATTGTATCACCATCAAATTTTGCAATACCATTTAGAGGTGAAAATGGTGCTTTATCATTATTAATTTTTCGATATGGTGCATGTTTTTATATTTCATTAATTTGTGGTCTTTTACAAACAACTATTGGTACTGGATTACTTATACTTCAAGTTTTAAGAGTATATGTTATTTTAACTGTTATGAGTTCTAAAACAATGGATGCTAATGTTGGTCCATCATGTAAACATGGTGGAATAAGAAGGCAAATAACAATTGTACGTGGAAGAATTGATGATGATCGTATACGATGTTCTACCTATATTAGCAATCAAATAAGAGCCCGTAATTGTGCACAATTAAGTGTTCCAAAAGAAAATAAAATTGAATCACCAATATTATTAGTTTCACAAAAAGAAGATTCATTTTTACAATCAACAATTTCAACAGATGTATCAATTCAAGGAAAAAGTAAAATTTTAAATGATGATAGAAATAGCCCTTATGAAAGTAGATCATCATTAAAAACAACACCTGCAAGTAGTTTAGGAAGTATTGATAATGTAATTCATCGTTCTATCAGTCAAATTGTATTAGAACATCAATCAAAATCAGATGATATAAAAAATGATCAATTTATAGTTGATGACAATCGAACATGTACAACTCCACAAAGTTTATAATTATAATATCATTTTATGAAATAATATTTTTGTATAGAAAAGAGCTTTTTTTATAATAACGGGTAAAAAAATGTAAAATAAATATTGTTACATACTTTATTTAAAAAAATAAATATAACATTTAATCATATAAAAAATTATTTTTAAACTTTACCTATCATTTATTTGTAAAGGTTACTAATGTTAAAAATCAAATCATAAACTCTTTACTAAAACTGTAGAAGGCAAGAACAATTTGTATAGTGAGCGTTTGTCATCAGAAGCTTAACAAAAATAACAACAAAAAATAAAAATATTTAAATAAATATTTGAAAGCAACTATAGTGACATTAAGGCACATTATTATTTAATTTTTTAAAGACCATGAGTCAAGTAATTAGAATTCCAAAAAAACAATTATTATAGACTAGTGTCTCATATGTGAATTGTAACCACCAAACCCAAAACTGTGAATACCATTATGTAAAGGAATTTGAGATTCACTTTGTCTTGGTGTGTTCCCAATTTCCATTGACTCTTCACCTAAAGCTGGCATATGACCTGAATTTGAACTAACATTTAAATTACTTGAAGAAGCAATTGTGGGCAAAGTTTGGACTGTTCTGGAACTATCATGAGGTGTTGTCAAGTGTCTTCTAGACCTAGTAGTCTTTGGTGGAGCATTACTTTGAAGAACAGATGGTGCAACATAAGTAAAACCTTCAAATGGATTAACTGACATTGAAATTGTTGTATCACAAGGCGAATCTACAGGAGTCATTTGTGTAAATTTAGTATCAAATAAAGAAGTATCTTCTTCATTAACAATTGTTGGCCTAAATGGTGGTTCAAGTTGTCTATTTTTTACCATTTGCCAATCAAGATGTCTGAAAAATGGATGTGCTTTGATTTCTTCTGCATCTTCAGGTGAACTCCCTAGACGAGATCCCATATTACGTTTTAAAAGTCTCTTTATTAAATCACGAGCTTCAATGCTTAGATATGGAGGTAGAGCTAACCTTCCTTTTAATATTTTGTCAATAGTTTTCTTACGATTTTCTCCTGTAAATGGTGGACCACCTGTAAGCATATCAAAAGTAAGCGCTCCTAAACTCCACCAATCTACAGCTTTATTATGACCACATCTCATTAAAATTTCTGGAGCCATATATTCAATTGTACCACAAAAAGTGTGAGTTACTTGATCACCCTCAATAGCTTCCTTACACAATCCAAAATCTGTTAATTTAACATGACCTTTTGAGTCAAGAAGTATGTTTTCTGGTTTTAAATCACGATAAATAATTCCTTGTTTATGTAAATGTTCCAAAGCAATAACAATTTCTGACAAATAAAATGAAGCTGTATCTTCCATAAAAATTCCTTCTCTTTCAAGGTGCATAAAAAGTTCACCACCTGATAAATATTCTAAAATTAAGTAAAGTTTACCGCCAGTTTGAAAGGCATACAAAAGTTCACAAATAAAAGAACTCTTAATTGCTTCTAGAATATTACGTTCAGCTTTTGTATGTGCGGTATCTTTTTGATTTTTAACAATAGTTGCCTTCTTCAAAACTTTCATAGCAAAAATTTTTCCTTTATCTACTCCTGATGTTTTTTTAACTTGAAACACCTTAAATCAAGAATAATAATTGTTGTAATTTTTTATTTATAAAACATACTTTTCCATAACCACCTTTTCCAAGTACTTTGAGTAACTCAAAATCTTCTGGACCAACTTTTGTATTTGGTGGATTAACGGAAGCTGCATCTAACTCAAATCCAACACAATTTGGATCCTCCATATACGATGATGATGGAGGTGGTGCTTCTATTTGACCCTAAAAAGAATAAATTATCATTTAAAATATGAAACGTACATCAGCTACATCAATGTATTCAAAATCTTCTTCCATCTCAACAGCATCATCAATAGGTATACCTCTATTGTCAGATAAATCTAATTCAAATATCTCAGCCATTTTTTAAACTATACTAAATGATATTTAAAACAATTTTTTTATACAATCGTGGTATAATACTATATATTAAATTTTGTTTTTTATTTCCAATTTTATGTAAAACCACCAAAACGTTTGGTGAATAAGAGTATAAATTAATATTTGTATTTACCTTTGAAAAAATTTTTTTAATCTGAAAAAAAATTTTTAAAAAATTTATAATATATATATATTTAATTTATGAAACAAAGCATCAAATTTTTATTAAAATATTATTATCTTAGAATACTTAACATGAGTTGGTACTCCTTTCATGTACAGTATAATTAAGGATATTAAAACTAGATTTTTTTTTCCCACATAAATAAATTCAAATTTTTACAAAAAAAACTGATATAAATACAACAAGAGGTTTATTATAAACCAATCTACCAGAAAATTTAATAATTTTAATATAAACAATAAAGTTTATACCCCTTACAAGTAATTTAAAAACTGATGTTTATATGACAATAACAAACTTTTTTTTTATAAATCTATATAAATTTAAAGCAAAATTAAAATTTTAAAAATTATAGAATAAAATATTTTAAATTATAAAAAGCATAAGTAAATTCATTTTTAATTCTCTTAGAATTTCAAAAATATTAATCTATATAATATTGATATATTTCTAGATAATCATTACTTTATAATTATTTTTACCACAAATTAAATATTAGATTATCTAAAATATTTTTTTTTTTTAAATAATTATTAAAAATTTATTATAATACACAATAAATATTGGTAATAGCAATAGTCAAAATATTCAGCATCTCATTATAATATAGTTTATAAACTTAAAAATTAAACAGTTAAAATTTAGTTGGAAGAATATTTTAAAATGCAATTTGATAACGTCCCAAACAGAATTTAGAGAAATACATACTTACTTATAACAAGACACAGAAATGAAAAAATGTTTGACGTTATCATATCAAAAGCACGGGAAAATCCTATGCTAATTTAAAAGATTATGTACTTTTGTGATGATAAATTAATGCTTATCTTTTTTTTTCATATATTTTTAAAAATAGCAAATATTCACAAAGAAAATATGGAAAATTAAAATAAATTAAAAAATAAAATTAATTGACAATGTCTAATGAAGTACTACATATGATATATATATATATATCTAAAATAGTATATTCTTTATAATACATGACATTTTACAATTTGAAGACAGTGCTACTTAAGAATAGAGTAAGAATGTTATATGCCTGTAGAATTAGCTTTTAAAAAAAAAGAAGCAATTTTATACATTGAATTGTCTATTAAAATGCTAACAATCATATATTTATCTGCCTATGAAGATTGACAGATAGATTGAATTGATAATAGCGGGAAAGTATGGAAGACAAGATATAATTTGTGTAATAAAATATTCTATTAATAAAATAAAAAACATAAGATTAAAATTATGTAAAACAAAGGTGTCTGGGAACAATTTATATACTATAAAAATATAAAATATTCTTGATAATTCAAAGATCACTATTTATCAAAATGTATCATTTTTTTAAATAAAATTATTATATACTAAAAAAAAATTTTATATAAATGTTATGAAAAAAAGCACGTAATTTAATTGTATGGAAATGTTTATCATAACGATGGCATTGAAAATTAGCATTAAAAATACAGAAAGCATGACAGGCAATAAGCAAATGCTTATCACATTAATCGATTTTACAGACCAACGAAAAATAGAGAAGCAGCGCGATTTTTAAAGGTCATATTTAAAACTATAAAGTAAATAAAAAATCGTAGAAAAATATTAATTTTAATTTTTAAATATTTTTTATAAATAGAATTATGTCTAAAAAGATAAAACAAGAAAATATATACATTATTATATATACGATAATTTAGTCGTTTCCATATTTTAATAGTTTATATTATTTTGTTGAAATTAGATTGCGATTTAACAACGCAGATTGCCGCGACGATTGTCGCAATGTCATAATAAAAATATAAAATTTAAGATAAAATTTTAATATAGTTATAATTTATTTTAATTATATAAACTAAATAAAAATAATATATAAAAAAAAAATAAAATCGTTTATAATAAAATATATACAAAGCTTAGTTTAACTGTGAAAAAAGTTTATTCTATTTATTGCAATATGTATGTATATAAATACTATTTTATATGCAGTGTGTTCTGTTTTCAAAAATTGATATATATATTTATAAATTAAAAAAAAAAATTAATATTGAACATAAAATATTATGGTATAAATAATTAAATTTAATTAACTTAAACATACTATTTTTTTATTTCTTAAATTGTTCCTCAACAAATATTGAGAACTTTTTTTATACTTCATTCATTTGTATAATACTTTGTAAAATAATATTAAAATACCCGTTACATAAATTTAAAAAATTTCAATATATTTTACATTTATTTAATGAAGAAATAAATATATTTAAAATTTTATTTAATGTTATTCTAAAAAAAAAAATACCATCAGAAATAATTTTCATGTATTGGTATTAAAATTAAAATATCAGCTTATATTTTTTAATGTAATATTGATTTAAATGATTTAATATTTTAACAATACAAAGATATATAAAAAATCGAAACATTGTCTAAATGTTATGTATCTATATTTAAATATATATAAATAATATATTAAATTTTTTAAAATCAACACAAATTTTGTTCCAATTTTAAATAAAAATGGTCAGTGATGAATTAATAATTTATTAACAATTACATACTTAATTATAAACATCACTTTTTTTTAATGATTATCTTTAATAGTCTTATTATTTTTAAAAAACTGAATAAGAATATTATTAAAAAGCTAAGCTAAGAAAGATAAGAAAAAAATTAGATTTTGGTAAGTTACAAAATAAAATTGTTAAATAATAAAAATAATTTTTTTTTAATCTTTTATATCATAATTTTTTTTTTGAACTAGTAAAATATTGCACTAGGATGGATGTTAATTTTAGATGTGTAAACTTAATAAAAAATTTCTACAATATTTTTTTTTTAAATAAATATATATTAGAAAAAAATACTTCCTTTTTAATGTTTAATATTATAATATTGAAATTAATATGATTGCGTTTATGGTTACAAATGCGTAATCTATGATATAATCTCTTTGATATATCTATTTCTTTATATTAATTAGAAACTATCGGTTTTCTAAATAATAGTGGAAATTAAATTGTTTTTTAGGGTAGTCGTGTGGTTTAACTAAATTGTTTTTTTTTTAGGATAAATAGTGACAAAATTTTAGAAAAGTTTATATGTTTTGTAATAATTTTTTTATCCATATTAAAAAGTTGGAAAAAAAAATTTTTATTAGTATTAAAATTGACCGTGTTTTATATAATTTTGAAAAGTATATATTTTATCCATAATAAAAGTTTAAACGTTCATGATAATGTTTTTAGTATAGGACAAAAACAAGTATTATTGAATCTAATAAGCTATTTATTTATTTTTCTATTCGCCTATTTTTTTTTTGCGTAAAACGCTTATATATTAAATATTATTAACCCTAAAATATATTTAATATAAAATTATTTTATGTAAATGTAACTTTAAGGTAGTGGGAATGATATAAAATAATGATAAATCTAGTTATAAAAATATTTAAAACATTATAATATAATATTCATTATTATATTGTAAAATTTATCTAAAAAAAGATAAATTTTTATTGAAATAAGGTAATGAATATTAAAAAATGAAAAAATATTTTTGTAATTTTAAACGTCAATATAAGATGATGTGATAAAAAATGACGGAAATTTTTAGATAAATTTCCATTCTTCATCTATTTAACGTCAATCAATTGATTTGGAATTTACAAATATTATAGTAAATTGTTGCTCTTTACTGTACATTTAATGAATTTATAAAATTATACATAAAATAAAATATTAAACTTGGCAGTAAATTTACATTCATTATTTTATCATACAAATTTTAAAAAAAAAATTCACAATAATAAATAATGATTTAATTAAAAAATATTACAATGCATAAAAAGAAACTGGAAATTATCTTTTAATTGCCAATACTTTTCTTCCAGTTTGACATTACAACTCTAGGGGCACCTCCAGATACCTCAGTTCTACCCTCTTTAGTAATAACATCTCCGTTAGGTTTAATAACAATAAGAGCTGGAATTCCACTAACACCATATTGTTTAGCTAATTTTTGAATATGTTCACTTCCAAATGGAATATGAAGCCAATTTCCATGATGGGATTTGATATACCCATTAAGATCACTTTCACTTCTGTCAAAAGAAACAAAAACAATTTCTAAACCCATTTCAGATGCTTCAGAATAAAAATCAGCAAGAATTGGGGTGAAAGTTTTACATGGTGGACACCATGAGGCACTGAAATAAAGAGCAACAACTTTACCCTTAAGAAATAATGAATTAATCTTTATAAACGAAATATACCTTCAAAGCTTCTCCACCATTGATAAGACTTCCATCCTCGTTTTTTTTTAATCCAATATTAGCAAAAAGTTCAGACATTATAAATTCGTCTAAAAAAAAATATTGTTAATTAATAATATCATGAAAGTATTAATTGTATTAAAATGACTTCTAACATAAAACTAACAAAAAAAGAAAATGTATACAAATCATATCTATAACTAAAAACAATATTTGATTTGGAAAATAGAAATATTTTCGTGCAAAGAGTCAATGTTACAAAATTATAAGAAAATTTGAAATGATAAGATTCTAATCAAAAAATAATTTTTTAACCTTGTAGTAAGATATTTTATTAGAATTAAAAGAATAAAAATTTTTTATTATTTAAAAAAAAATATATTTATTTATTTAATACAAATTTTAAATATGTATACTTAAAACTACTTTTAATGCAATTTCAAAAACAATTTAATCTAGATGACAAATAAATGAACAATAGATAAAACTATAAAATGTCATACTTTTTTTTTCAGAAACTTCATAACAATAAGCAAGTTATGTGATTAATAATAACTTCATAAACGTTATCATTAAATTTTTATAGAAAAATGTTTTTGTAGAAACAGTTAACATTTGAATAATAAAGTTATACATTGAAATTAATGTTTATAATATTCACTAAATATTGCTGTCTTCATCAAACATTTTTAAAATCATTGTTAATGGTTTATTTTATATTAATATTTATAATTATAAAAACAATAACAAAAAGTAATAATAAACATTAAATTTTTAGGATAAAATAATGACTGTTTCCATTTTAATATGTATATTGAACATTTTGAAAAAAGTTATTAATATTGTTAAATAATTTTTTCCAATAAAAATAAATGGTTGGATTAATCATTTAAAAGTATATGTAATTGTTTTTAATTTTTTTGTAGTAACTACATTTGTAGTGTTAATAATACTCGTCATAAATAATTGTTAAACTTTTGTTTTTATTTTTTATAAGTTATATATGTTTTTTTAAAATATAATGTTTTTGATATGTAATTAATTTAAAATAAATAAAATTTTTATTATCTTGTTATTATTTTACAACTAAAGATAATTATTATATATCTTGACTATCTTTTTTTTTTGTTATAACTGAAATATAAATTTAAAAAAAAAAATTTGTTAGCTAAAAGTATGTCTAAAGAGAATGGGCAAATTTATGATCTAGGAAGTTATTAAAAGAGTTTCAAATATAATGTAACAAACTGTCAAACAAATATTATTATATTGTTAAAATAAACAAGGTATATTTGAAATACATAGGAAAGAAATATATTAGTTACTCAAAGAGTAGTTGATACAATGTTTTCTAAATAGTAATATGTTTTTAGTTATATATATATATTTTAATTGTTCTTGAGACCGCCTTCATATTTTACATTTGTCATGTTTACAAAACTAATGAAAAAAAACTCTTAATTTTTTAGTCTTTTAATTCCATTTAATATAACAATAAAAATGTTAACAAGTTTTGATATTTACCAATGAATACTTTGAACTCAATTGTTTAATTTTTATAATATAATTATTAAAAAAAAATAGATGTATATATATAAACATATATAAGATTGACTTAAATTTATTTTATGGATTTAATGTGTAAAAGGATATCATTATTACTGTAATAATTTTAATAAATATGATAACATTTCCCTTTTAATTAATATTGAAGACAAACAAAAAAATTTTTCTTTTTTCCTAGAATTAATATGTATGTAATTTTAATTTTAATATATTTTTCAAAAAAATAAATACTCATCTTAACATATTTTATAATCATTTAATGTTTTTACTTTTTAATGATAATTTTTATTAAGATTTATTTATAATGTTGTAACATAAATAGTAATAACAAAATATATTGAATTTACATATTTCTATTACTATTAAAATATCAAATTTCTTATAAATGTTCAAATTAACTGTTAGCATTTGGTGGATCATTTATTTCATGTTAAGAAAATAAAAATTTAAATCTTTTTTTATTGTATCTTAATTATAGTACAATTATTTATCATTGACGTGTTATATTTATTATAACCTATAATTTTAGTGAAAATATTTAGAAAAAAAGTATTATTTTTTAAAATATATCAAAGATACTATTTAATTGTTTAAATTTTTTTTATAATAAACATCAACTTCTCTTATTATGAAAAAATTTATTATTTTTTATAAAGATATTTAAAATACATTATTAAGTTTCAGAATGTAAATGATGTTTTTCATATCTAAAAAAAAATTATTATTAATTTTTTCTTTTTTTTAAAAACTAACAAAACAATAATTGTTTTTTTTTATATCCAATTTCTTTTAATGTTTTTAAAAAATTTTTAAAAAATAATTACTATCTAAATTTCATTATTGTTAAATATTTTAAACTTTGCAACTATTAAATATTATTAGATAAAAGATAGTTGGAGGATATAATTTTTTTTCCAGAATGAGATATATTAAATGAATAAATGTGTTAAAATGTCATACTATTATTATTTTAAAAGTTAACCAAAAATATAGGAAACTTTTTTTTTAACATGTTAACTTGTATAAAATAATAAAGAATGAGAAAAAAATTTAAAGTATCCTAATTTATTATTTTAAATGAATTTAATTATTCAGTATTTTGTTGAAAAAAAAATTGTTTACTTGAGATGGAAATAAGTCATTTTTATAACTAAAGAATAAATATGTTTTATGTACATTCAAAATTTAATCTGAAAATGTAGCAATTTTTAAAAACTATTTTCTTGATTTTAAAATTCTTCTATTATAGTTATACAATTTCCGCTTACATTTATAAATAAATAAATATATATATATAATTTAAATATGTAATATTAAATAGAATTTGAGAAAAAAAATATTTTATGGAGTTAACCATTCTCAATTAAGTTCTATTTTTAAATAAATATTTGTTTGTTAAAATATTCTTAATATTTTACATAATACAATGTTAATATATTTTTTTTTATACTATTTAGAATAGTTTATTTTAATAATGTAAAAATGAAATGCTATACAATAAATAAAATGTATTATTTACTTGAAAAAAAAAAGTTATAAAAAATATGAAATTTTTAAAATATAGTTAAAAATTTTAAACAAAATAATAGATTTTCTTTTATTATAGATCATTTTTTAATTTTTTTTATTTATAATCATAAAGTAAAGTGATTCCTGTCATGTTATTTATAATTATATTTTTAGCATTTAAACTACAATATGTAAATTAATATATGTTTAATCATATTAAAAAGTTTTTGTTCATAACTTATATAATTGATTATTGATATTTATAAAAAACAATGCTGTATTTTTTTTATAATAAAAATTAAACATTGCATTAAACTACTGAATTATATTTAGCTATTAAAATCTAAATCTTTTTTTTTTAAAGATTATAATTTTAGATATTAAAAAAGTTTATGATGTATTTTATTCTTATTGTTACTTAAAAAATGTTAAATATTTAAAAAAAATTTACATATATAATTTTTTAAAAGATGTATATTATAATTTTATATAAATTATTTTAAAAAAAAAATACAGATACATAAAATTTATATATTATAAATTACTACAATATTTTACCTGAAAACAGAAAGTTATCGTTAAACAATGCGTCATAAAATTATCTATTTTTATTTTAAATTTTCTTGTATAATTATTCTTAATTATATATGTAAATTAATTTATGAAAAATTTTACTTTTTCATAAATATTTAATACATTTTTTTTTGTAGATTTTTTAAAAACAAAATTTAACTATTCAACTTTTCTTCTTTTTTTTTTGTTAAAAATTTGTATTTAAATATGCAAGTAGTAATAAGAAATTAACTTTTAAAATTAGTGTTTACCACAGTAATAATTTTAAATGATATTTTGTAGTATACCGGGTATCAATAGAATTAATTATCAAACTATTTTATATATATAAGGTAAAATTTAAATTAACATTGTCATTTTAAATTTCTTTACACTTATTTATTTAATTTTTTAAAAATCATCATTACTTATCAAAAATAAAAATTTTAAAAATTTATTTTTTTTTATTGTTAAATATTTCATGATAAGAAATAAAAAGAATAGTTGATCTTTGACTATGTTTATTAGAAATGCTCATATTATAAAATAATAGCGAGTATATTTATATATATATTATGTCAATTTGTTAATAGTTGAAATAAATATTTTCTATGTTATATCTTATTATTCATTACCATTCAACATTTATTTATCTAATGTAATTAAGATTTAATATTCTAATTTTTACAGCTTTAAGCACAAAGAAGTAAAATTAATTTAAAATGCATTACTTTTCAACTTTACAAACTGTTTTGTTAAATTTGAGATTAGAATAACCAATTATTTTTATACCTATTTTTTTTTATAACTTATAATGTTACACTTTTTAAAACATTATTTTACTTGATATTTAAAAAAAAAAAGATTTTTTTTTTTGGTTAAAGAATATACTTTATAAAATTAATCATATTAAATTATTAACTACCTATTGAATAATTAATTGTAATAAAAATTTTTTTTAGAAAAAAACAATAAATTTATAAAAAAAAGAAATGATAATAATTTCATAATAAATAAGTATTAATTTTAAATTTAAAAAAGTGATTAACTATAAATTTAAATATATATATTTATAAGTTATAATAATTTTATTAAAAAGAAAAAGTAACTACTTATAAGGAGAATATATTAAAAAAGAAATTATTCTAAGAGGAATGTTAAAAAAAGAAATGATAAAAGAAGGAACTGGAAAAGAGTTATTAAAAATCAGTAGTAATGAAAATGTAAGTTTATGACTAGAAATATAATAAATTATTTTTTTATTATATTACTATAGTGAAGGCTATTTATGATATTATTAACCTGTTAATATAATTATATCTTTTCATTTGAAAAAATTTATTTTCAATCATTTGGTTAATATATATATAATATTGTTATAACGTTTATTTATTTTTTTATAAGCTTAAAGAGATATAACACATCTATCATATTATTTTATATAATTAAAAGTATAATAGTATGATAATTATTTTATGTTTCACGTGTGATTTTATCTACTAATTTTATTATATTATATAAATTATTGTTTAATTTTTTTTTTTCAAATAAAATTAATTAAAAATTAAACAAGTATAATTACTTGTTTATTTTTATTATAATATAGTTTAACAAAAAAAAGATAATATAAAGAAAAATTATAAAACTAATATTTTTAAAAATTTGTACTATTAAAAAATATAAACTATATTTATATTTTTAAAAGGTTACCTGGTAATAAATCTTAAATTACAAGACTTTTTTTAAGAATGAAAACGTGACATATTAGTACATTAATTTTATCTTTTAAATTAATAAAAATAAAAAAAAATTTTTTAGAAAAATTCTTTTATATCACAATATATATATTTATAAATTTCAAAATTAAATCTTTTCATTATTTTTTTATTAATAATAATAATCATATCTTTTATATTAGGATTTTACAAGTGTTGAAGTTGAACAAAAAAATTGGAAAGGGATAAGTATAGCTTTAGCTGTTATTTTTATAATGTGTCTTATAATCATATTATGTGTTTTACTTCTTACACCACGTATGTTTTATTAATTATATATTGTTATAATTAAAATTATAGTATCAAAATCATCAAAAGAACTTCGTACACCAGTTGGAATATCAGATATTTTAGAATATAGTTTAGTTCCATTAGTAGATGGTTTAGAATGGTTAGAAAATAATCATTTATTAGTTAAAACTTATGATAACAATATAACAAGTATTGATATGAATAATATACCATTTATATCAAAAACATTTATAAAAGATGAAATTAAAAATAGATATAATTATTTAGAAAAAATTTATCCAGGAAAGGATGATCAATTGTTTGTCGTTGCAAAGAATGTTTTTAATCAAAGAATTATGAAAATTATTGATCCTATTGTTGGAGATTATATTAATTTAGATGATGATTTAGATGAAGTTATAGGAAAAGTATCATTTGTATGGGGACCAAAAAAAAATCAATTTGCTGTTGTAATTGGTAGTAATATTTATGTTAAAATACCAGAAAAATCTAATACATTTAAAATTACAAATATTTCTGAGGAAGAAAGTCAATATATTTATAATGGAATCACTGATTGGATGTATTTTGAGGAAATTTTTCAAAAAAATGAAGCTATGTGGTGGTCAAAAAGTGGAAAATATTTAGCATATTTAACATTAAATGATACAAATGTATATCGTCAAAATATTCCAGTATTTCAAAAAAAAACTCATCCATTAATGGATAAAGTTTTTTATCCAAAAGTTTCTGATAAATATTTACCTATTCCAACATTAAATATATGGTCATTAGATGATGGTATATCACAAAAAATGAGAATTGTTTTAAAAAATAATGACCTTAGTACATACTTATATTCAGCATCATGGCATACATTTCATGGTAATGAATACCTTTTAGCTGTATGGGCAAATCGTATTCAAAATATTGTTACAGTAACTTTATGTTCTTATAATGAAAAAACTTGTATACTAAATTTTCAACAAAAATATATAATTGATAAGAGAAGATTAAATGCAGAAACAAATGAGTGGCAGATTCGTTACTCAACAAATGATGCTTATTTTGTTATATTACCGCAAAAAAATAAAAATGGAAACATTTATTCACAGGTTGCTAAAGTAACAGTTAATCCAAAATTAACAAATAGTCATGAAGTTTTCCTTCATCAGGGATCATATGATGTTTCAGAGATTTTATATGTTGATAAGAAAAAAAATATTTTATATTTTGTTGCAGCAGCTCCAGATCCAAAACAACAACATATTTATTCTATTTCAATATTAACAGTATTATTATAAATATTTTTTTTATTAAAAATATATCTTTTTTTTTTTTTTAGAATTCATCATCAGTTAAAAATATAGCACAATGTATAACATGCAATATTTTTCCAGATTGTACATATCAAGAAGGAAATATTTCACCTAATGGTAAAAATATATATATTCATTGTCGTGGTCTAGGAATACCAAGAACTTTTATTGCAAAAATTGATAAAATAAAAAATTATAGTACAACAATTCAAGATATAAATATAATGAAAAATATTTATAGTTCTAAAAAACTTCCTAAAATTGTTTATGATGAGATAACATTACCACATGGAAATAAGGCATTTATTGAGATATTAGTACCAGAAGGATATTCATTAGATTCAAAAGTTGATCGATTACCAGTTATTGTTGATGTATATGGAGGTCCTGGTGTTCAAAAAGTAACAGAAAATATGTTAAATTTATTATCAATGAGTATGGTATTTGCATCAACAAGAAAGTATGTTGTAATTTTTATTGATGGCCGTGGAACCATGAATAGAGGATGGAATATGAAAGAACCAAGATATGGAAATTTTGGTACAGTTGAAGTTGAAGATACAATTGATGCCACAAAATTATTATTACAAAAATATTCTCTACTTGACTCAACAAAAGTTGGAATATGGGGATGGGTATTTTTTATTTTATTTTATTTTTATAATATAAATATTTGTTATTATAGAGTTATGGTGGATTTTTAACAGCAAAAGTTATCCAAAAAGATAATGATAACATATTTAAATGTGGTTGTTCTATTGCTCCTGTTACAAATTTTTTTTATTATGGTAAAAGATTATATTTTTTTTTTAAAAAAAATTATTTTTCTTTCTTTTTTTTTTTTAGATGCTGCATATACAGAACGTTATATGGGACTAGAAAATAATAAAGGATATGCTGAAACAGATTTGACACAAGGTTCTTTAACTAATTTTAAAAATAAAAAATATTTAATTATTCATGGGTCGGCGGATGACAATGTACATCTACAAAATACTATGAATTTTGTAATTAATTTAGTTTCACAAAATATTGATTTTGACATGATGATATATCCAGATGATCAACATGGTATTATGAATGGAAAGAAGCATTTATATAATAAATTAGACAACTTTTTTAACAAATGTTTTTATAAAAATAATAATACTTAAAATATTTTTTTTTTAAAAATATTTTAAAAATTATTAATATATTTTTATCTAGATCAAACTATGTTTTAAAAATAACATTTTATAATTAAATATGTAAAATTAATAAATACCATTTAATGTTGCAATTATTGTCTTTTTTTTTTATTAATAAAGTTTATTTCTTTAATATTTAACTATTCTTTTTAAAATTAATTTTAATATTAATAATATAAAATATTAATTTCAAAATAATTTCATAAATATTTTAACAACTAAGTTATTTACTTTAAATAAAAAAGAAAAATTGTTAATAATCTTAAAAATTTTTCTGACCATTTTTAATGATTAAAATTGTTAGTAATGGGTTTTTTTTTTATTATAAATAAGAACAATGATATTGAAATATATTTAGTACAAAAATTATTAAATATTTGTTTAAAATAGTAGTATTTATATTATAGGTTATAAAAAGTATACTTATCAGAAAGAAAAAATAAAGTAAATAAAACATTATAGCATTTATTTACATAAAAAAGTTTTTTATTTATGAAAAAAATTAAAAATTTTTTTTGTTTCTATTTCTAGTTAATATGTTTATGTTTATCTATAAATGTAATAATCCATCAATATAAATATATATATATATATATATATATATATATATAACGTCCAGCGCTAGGAAATTGGCAATTGACTTAGAGTGTATGCTTTGATGTCAAAGTAATTACAATGGTAACAAGACTAAGGTCCAGTCATATGTTTCGATAGTTATTGAACAGAGCTATTTGTTTATCCTTATGCATTTTATTTTATCAATTGTTTTATGTCGGTAAAAAATTATTAAGTTATGACTACGAGGTCATGCATTTTTTTTTTTTTTTTTCATTTTGCTTAACAATTCATCCTAACATATATATCATCAGACATTTGTTAAAAAAATTCTATTAATGGTATCAGTCTGTTAACGTTATATATTATTTATAAAGTCGTTTCAATAAATTTGACATAAAATATTTTATACATATGGCTTATTTTATAAAAGTAAAATAATAGTTATAAATAACAATATACATATTTTTTTTCTATTATTAATTAATAATATTATAATCATTTATTTTAAAATTTAACCTAATATTTTATTATTTATTTTTTCTTTTAAATATAGATTAAATATTTTCATGTAATTTTATCTATATTTCAATTGGATAGATGCACAATAATGAACTAACAAATTATAGGCTATCTCACATATATTTTAAATATTTATTATTATTATTTTGTATTTTATATAAAAGTTATACTATGTTTTTATGTATTAAATGTATATTATATAATGTGTGAAAAAATTATTTATATTTATAAATTTAAAAATTAATTATTTTTCTAAATAATTATAAATGATATTTTATACCTTTATATATATTTCTATATTTATATATATTACATATAGAATATAAAAAAAAAAAAAAGTGAAAATAGGATTTTGCTAATACTAACTACATTAACCATAAATACAAACTTTTATGTTAAAGACTCTTACCAGCTCCTTGTGATAACATATAATCATGCAATAATTATTATATAGCATCTTCATTAATTTATTTATTTCTTTTTCAACTTAATTTTATCAAAAGTTTTTAATGAAACTTATTATATAAATTTAAAATTAACTTAAAACTCTTCTTTCCAATAATTAAAAATAATTTTTATAAAAAAAAAATAGTTATAATAATATTTAACTGATGATGATTTAATGTTTAAAATAAAAATTTAAGCTTAATATATTATTTATTTATTATCTAAATCTAAAATATATATATATTTTTTTTAAACCAATTTCTTAAAAACATTTAAAAATGATAAAAAAAAATAAAATAAAATAATACATATAAAATTTAAACTGAATAAAATTAAACTTGACATTATACTAAAAAATTTTATATAAATAAAAGTAATTTTATTTAAAATATATTAAATATATTGTTTTAAATTTTATAGATCTTTTTACAATTACACTTTAGTTTTCCTAATAAAAATCTTTTGTCTTTTAACATTTTTATTACTATTTATTTTAATATATTTATGTATCTTTTTTATTTATTCCATTACTTTGAACAAAAATTCAATGCATCACTACCTGTTTCATAGATAAATTTAATCATTAAATATATATTTATATATAAATATATTTTTTTTTAATATTTATTTTGTCTTAAATTTGTCATAATAACTTATTATCTAAGATAAAAATAAATTATATAGTTGGCTTGTAAAATTAAAAAAAAAAAAAAAAACTATAGTAATTAAAGTAAAATTTATTTAAAAAAAAAAACATAATTTTTATCTTATAAATTTAAATTTAAAGATAGTAATTTACTTTATACCATAATTTTAAAACATTTATACTTTATGAAGTACATAAAGATTAGATTTTACATTGAAAGTCTTATGAGTTAAAAATATCTAGATATATATATTTTGTATCGTTAAATATATATAATTTTAATGTATTTATATTATATATACTTAAATTAATAAAATAAATTTATATCCAATTACGTCATTACATCTTGTAATTAGGTTTTATTTTGAAAAATATTTTCAATTTTTTTTTTATTTTTTTGCAATATAATTGTTAGTTAATATGTAGTTAAAAGTTTATTATAATAACAATATTCCTATTGACTTCATTTAAAATTTAATTAATAATTTTTTATTTTAAAAATTTATTTAACAAAACCATTTTACCATATTATTTTATTATATTATGTCATTTTAAGACAATTGGTTAAATGAAAAGGATATTTATGTAAGAAAATATATAGTAATAATATTTTAAATGTTAAGGAAAAAAAAAGATATATAATATATATTATAATTATTATAATTTAAAATAATTATTATCACCAGTATTTGTAATATTTTATAATTTAAATAACAATGTTTTTCTTTTAAAGTACAATATGTATTATATATATATATTGAACAAACTATTACTTCAGCCTAAATTAATATATATTTTTTTTTAATTTTATAAAATTAATAACATTTTATAATTAAATGTTAATTATTATTAATAAAAATTTTTTTTATATTATTTTATTTAGATATATAAAATATACAATCAAGCTGGCATTGAAAACGTGTTGTTCTATATTTTGTTGTAGCTCAAAGAGCTGTTCCTATGATGGTTCTGGAGAAAATGGCAATAAAAAAACATTACAACATAAAAAATTACCAAAAAAAGAGTATAATCAAAGTATTATAGAAAATTTTGATTGCCATGCAAGTGTATCTTCTTCCAATAAATCTGGAAATGGAAGAAAAATATCACCAATAATGGGGGTACCACCAATACAAGATCATGTCATAATCCGCCAAAAAGCTGAAATTCACGATTCTAACTATGCAAATGGAACCGTCCACCACCATGACAATTGCCCAAATGGTGGACATAAAGTTTCAACATTAATTTTAAGAAATGATTCTTTCAATAATCCAGAAAATAGTTGTATTGATGATTCTAGTACATTTTCTGAAAAAGAAGCATATTTAGATATAAGAAAAATATCATTCGATCTTCCATCAACAAAATCATCTAATATAATTAATCCTATACGTAAGTTGTCTTATCATCAAGCAATGGAATGTCGAAAATTATCATCTACATCATGTTACTCATGGAAAACTATATCTAGTATTGAATCTTTAAATGATAATAAAAAATGTCTTTCATATTCTCCAAGTACTTACAAAACCATAAATAATCCATCTATTTTACATAATTTACCAACAGAAAAAATATATTTACCTAGTCAAAATATATCAAATACATTAAATACAAAACAAAAAAATACTAATAATTTAAAATATGAAATTCATTATAAAAATTTTTTGGATTCTAATTATTATATGAATGCAAAGAAAGCATCTATAGAAAGTTATACTGATACTGATTATTTAATAACACAAAGAGAACAAATAGCAGGTATGTTTTATTTAAAAAAATTTTTTTTATATATTACATAACAATTTGGTTTAAAATAAAAAGAGAATAAAAATAATATTCTTCACTGTATAGCTAATACTTTTATCAGAGAAGTATTATCATTTTACTATAACAAATGGTTAATATATTTTTAGTGCATTTGATAAATATAATAAAATAGAACTATTAATCTATTTTATTAAAAAAAGTTTTTTTTTTTTTAAAAAAAGAGGTAATAAAATAAAATATAAAAATAATTATATAATTTTTGATTATTCTATTCATTCCACATTTTAAAAAATAATGTGTAAATAACTAATAGAGTAATATTTTAATCCAAAATTTTAAATATTTTACTCATTTCCAAATATTTCAATTTTCATGTATTTATTATTATTATTTTTTTTTTTTTAATTTGTTTATACCATTTAGTATATTATCATTTATTTGATTTTAATTTTTATTAATATACTATTACTTACATTATACTACATTTTCATATAAATATATCATTTTTCATTATAAAATTATGTTTATAAAACCTGTAATATTTTTGTAAAAAAAAAAAATCTACTCTCTAAAAATAATAATTTTAATGATACTATTGAGACATTAGGATAATATGATAACAAAAGTATTTTTTTTCTCAAATTTAATGTTTATATAATTAAATTTTATTTTATATTCGTTGAATTATTTTTCAAGAAGTAGTTTCTTGACAAATAAAAAGTAATCAGAAAAAAAAATATATTATATTACATTTGAAAAATAATATATTTGAACTATTTGAATTTGATTATTCTTTTTCTCCATTTGAAATAATGACGTTGAAAGATATGTGCTTTTTTAACAAAAAAAAAAAAAAATTTTTTTTATATATATATTATATACTTATGTATATATATATTTATATATTCAATTCCGATATAAAGTTTAGTTGTTTAAATATCAATATATTTAACTTAACTATAAACCGCTTGTTTCGTCCTCAAAGTATTTGCCTTTCATATACAATGAACTAGTAGCATTTTTGGGCTAAATTTTAAAAGTGAGAATAATGAAATAGTAATTATATATTTCTAAAAATTTTTCTTTTTTTTTTAAAAGCAATTTTATTAAAACTACCTCATTTATAAATATTTTTATTTTACATATTTCCTAAGAATACCATAAAATGTCTATTCTAACATCGTCTATTTTTTTTTTTTTTAATTCATTTAATAGTTTATATTATTTTTTTAAAAATAGTCATAATATGCATACAATCTATGCAATATTATTAGCTCCAAATATAAAGTTGGATATTCTTTTATTATTACAGCCGTATATTAAAAATATGCTTGTTTACATTCATTTACATTTGCTTCAAATATTAAATGGAATGTAATTTAAGATACTATAATGATCATGGTTTTTAGTCATCTAGTTTAATTTTTACCTTTTTAAAAATATTTATTCACTTTATAAATATATAATTATGATTTCTATATTTCTTTTTAACATTAAAGTTTTTAAAAATATGCTTTTAAAGTTAGATTATATTATATAATATGTATATATATATTTTGTTACAATTTTATATTATTTAAACTGTGATACCTAATTTATTAGTTTAACTTGAATGACATTTTAAATTATCTATAACGATTAATGAAATATTTTTATTTTTATTAATTATTCTTTTATTTAACATTTTATTATTTATTTTTCTTGTAATTAAAATTATTTTTTATAAAGTATACTATACTTTTTATTATTATTGTTATTATTTTTATTTTTTTTTTCCTGAATTTATTAGTTTTTTTTTTTTTTAAATTAGAATATATTTATCGAATGAAATTCTTTATTTACTAAAAACAGTCATATAATATATTAACGAATAATAATTGTGTTAAATACATATTTATACATTTAAAGAAAATATTTCTTTTACATATTCTAAATTGTTTTTTCAAGTGTTTCAATTGTTATTTTGAAAAAAAAAGTTTAACCAAAATAAAGCTATATATTTTTAAGTTAATATTTTTAAATAAAACAATTCTTTATCCTCTATATTACTATTTATATATATAAAAAAAACTATTATATTAATTTATAATAATTTAATATTTATCTGTAAAATTTCTTTATTATTACAAACTACAATCATTTTTCAATACATTAAAACAATCATTTTAAATCAAATGAACGGGTTAAATAGTAACGACAATAATATAGACCATTCAAATAAAAATAGTAATAATATACATAAATCTTCAATAAATGATAAAAATAAAGAAAGATGTATTACTAAAATTGATGGTGATGTTGAGATAGAAGATTGTTTAAATAATATAAATACTGAAGAAAGTACATCAGATAACAAAAATTTTATATCAAATGTAAGAATTTCCTCAACACCATGTAGTCAAAAAAGTTCAATTACCAGTCAAAATGAATATTTACCAAATAATATATCAATTTATTCCTCAGAAAAAAATTTAAAAACAAATATATCTAATGATTATGGTATGATAGACACATGTAAAAATTTAATTAATACCACTAACAATTCATCCTTTTTAACACTTCCAACAATTAACGGTAAGTATAAATTATTTTTTAACTTTGTTATCATAATACAAAAAGCTTTACAAATATTTAAATGTTAGTATAAAGTATTTATAATTTATTTTGTCAATAATAAAAATCTATCATTATATATTTAATTTTAAAGTTATAATTAATTAAATACTTCATTTTATTTTAAAAAAAAAATGTTTCAATATTTGTTAATATTATTATAAGAATAATGTTTTTTATATATATAAAACATTTCTTCTATATTATAAAAATTTTTATTGATAAACTAAAATTTTTTTGTAGCATGTTATTTTTGAATTATTATCATTACATTTAAATAAAAAACAAAAAATAAAAATTATAAATATAGTTTAGATAAATATAGTAAGCATTTAAAAAATTATTTTGTTTTTCTATTATAATATTTGCAATTATATTAAAGATTTTTTATCAAATTTAAATTTTTTATATTTGTTTATCGGTATTAAATTGGTTAAGAGTACCAAAAAAAAAATTATTTTTTTTAATCTTAAAGTGGTTTAATGAAAGTGTTTTGAAGTATAAATTTTTTTGGCTTATGAAGATAAATTTTATGTTCATTTTTTTTTTGACATTGATGTATCGTTAGAATAAAAATAAAATATTTAAAAAAAGTAATCTTTAGTTTAAAAATAAGTTAAAATAGTATAACTTTTTTTATTAGATAAATATTAGAATGATATGCCATACTATAAAATATATATATATATTTATATAAATTAATCAATTAACATTACTTTAATATATAATTTTATTATTAGAAGAATGTGTACTATAAAGTGCTAATCTGAAAAATGATATTTACACGTCATAAAAATTTTATTTTGGCTCTTTATAACGTCAAACTTTTTTTTTGTATATATTTTTATTCACATTCTTAGATGTAAAATTATTCTACAAACAGGAAAAATGTTATACATAACAGGAACTGACTTTATTTTAGATTTATAACAAATTTTTATTTAACATATAAGGGGACAAATGGTACAATCATATATAATAATAAATATTTTATATTTATTTTACAATAAGAAATTTTATTTTTAAATACAATATTGATTGATGCCTATGGCACTTTATACAACATTGTTAAAATTTTTCTAAAGCTAAATAGAAGACACAACAAACATATATATTATTATTATCACGAGACAATATATTTTTATTTTTATTATAATAATTTAATATTTTTAGTTGATTTTGAAGATTCCTCTGATTCTGATTCATCATTTGCAACATCTCCATCTTTTCCAATGCAACGAAAAGTATCGTTGATGCCTGCATTGACTGAAGAAGATTTGTTAAATTCAGATCTTGGATATAAAGATCCTTTGTCAATAGCAAAAGTTTTTGGTGAAAATTTTGCCTCACAAATAACATTTAAAAATGATAATAATATTGATGGTTTATTAAATGATGGAAAAAAACAATGTACAATTGGTGATGATTGGATTGATTTACAATTTAATTCAAATTCTCCATTGTGGCCTTTTAAGGCAAGAGATAGATCATTACCAAGGTAATTTTATATCTAATAATATATCTTTTATTATTTTTTTTTCTTATCCAATTATAATTTTATTTTAAAAAAAAAAATTAAATATATATACATATATATATATATATATTTACAATGTTATAAAAATATAATAACATTATATATATATATACATATATATATGTGTAGAAAAAAAAATTAGCATGTTTTAGTTGATCACCTATCATCTTAATATATCATATAAAACAGACATTTTATTAAATAAAATATATTGTTTTATATGGTATAATGTTGTCCAAATCGACAAAAATGTGAAATTAAACATTATGACTTTTTAAATTTTTAAACATTGATAACAAAAAATATTTATTGATAGTTTTTAATTATTATGAAATTGAATGATTCCCTATAACCTATATCAAACATTCTTTCTTTAATATTTCGTATTTATTACATAAATTGTTGTTATAATTGACATTTATTATTGTTCAATTTTTTGGTTAATTTCATCACTAGTAAAAAAATATATTATAATTTAAAGAATATTATATTATGGCTAACAATATTTATATTAATTGCCAATCATTTTTAGTAAATGTAAACAAAAATAAACTTTGACACTCAATTAAGAAAATTATTTTCATTAAAATTTTATATTATAAAAATAAAGAAATATTAAGTACAGGTAGTTTTTAAATGACACTTGTCAAATGAAATATTTATAAACAAAAATTGTATTTCTTTTAGTTTTAATCACAGTATTTATGCGATAATGTTTACAAAATAAAAAGATAAATTGTGTAAAGTATATTTTATCATTATTTAAAAATCTATATGAAATTTATATAACTACAAAATACCACAATAATTATGAAGATAACATATTTTAATACATTCTTTATTTTATTTTATTTTATTTAACTTATTCATCTTTTTTTTTTCTTTCAGTGGTGTACCTTCAATTAAAATATTAGTTAAGAAAAATCAAAAAAATAAAGTAGGCAAGGCAGGTGAAGGTATTGAGAAGGGTGAAATTTGTGAGAAAAATTTTTCTAAAAATATTGAAGATTTTGTGGTTGATAAAATCAATTCATTGGATGGCTCTAATAATTATATTTCTAAAATTCAACAAAATTCAAATATTAGATCAGGACAGATTGATGAAATAGAAAATAATTCTGATTATCAGGAGTGTCTAATACCATTACCAAAAATTTCTAATATACCAATATCAAAGCAATCATCACATTCTTCACCAAAAAACATACACTTTACTAAAAGCTGTGATATAAAGTCACTATCTAAATTACCTAATTTTTCTCCTGAATTTACAAAAAATTTAGAAATTTCATCATATAAATCATTTGATATGGAAAAATCTTCTCAAAATATTTTAGAAGAGAATTTAAAAAGTAATAGCATTTTCTTTTATAAACTAAGCTATTTTCTTTTTATTATCTTGATATATAATTAAATAAGTCTCTTTTTTTTTTTTAAAACAAAATCAATTTTACTATCCCCTAGTACTTTTATAGATTACTTTATATCAAAGTGATTTTTTGTACTATATAGTATAAGTATTTGTGTTGCCTTTTATTACTAAAAGTGCATACATTTTTTTTTTCCTATACAAAAAAAAAAAAAAATTAAACATTTACTAGAGAAATATCATAGATTATTAGATTAAAGAATGAGATTTTAATTTATTTTACTATAAAATAATGATTAGTATTAGTTATACAGTGAAGAAATTTAGAAAAAAAAAAAAAAAAAAAACAAAAGAAAAATATTTTGTAATAATAATTTTTTCTTTAATATTTATTTTTAGATATATTATCAGAGAATACTGATATGATAGCATTCCAACAGGCAATTAATAAATGGGTATGTTTTTAAGGTATAAAAAAAAAAACTAATACTTATTATATTCTTAATATAGCTTAAAGAACAGTCAGGAGTTGAAACATTAGCTTTTGTATTAGTTACACAAGATAGTGATGTTTCTTTTGCAACTGTTGCTGGGACAGTTAGCTTAAAATCACCAATAATATGTTGTCTTAGTGAATCATTAATACAATTTTTTGATTCAAAAATAAAAAATAAAACCAATAAATGTGACTTTGAAGAGTGTCATTTGAAGGATCTTCCAAATCAAGATTTAGAAAAATTTGATAGTCTACTAATTACAATGCTTCTTCAATTATATTCACCAGATATGAGTGATCAAATAAATAGTATAACAAAAAATATTAAACAGATATATGAAAGATGTTCAATTTTACCAATAAGAGGTAGTAATGAATTAGTTAGTGCTTTATTAGTGATGCACCAAAAGCCAAGGTAATTATTATTTTTATATATTTTAATGGATAAAAAAAATGAAATTATATAATACTTAAAAATTTATATTATACTACAAAAAAAATAAAAAAAAATAGGTTAATATAAATTGATAAAAAAAAATATTATAATATTAGCTTAGTTATAAATATATTTACAATATATTATAATTCTATAAATTTATAATTATAATTATATTTAAAAAAATTTAGTTTTTTTTTTAACTAAAAGAAAAAAATGATTTATTTAGCATTACATAAATTTTTCATTACTTTTTTATGATCAAATTAAAAAAGAAAAATATTTTGAAATTTACAACATTTAATAATGTATTATAAAAAAGGTGACATATATATAATTACTTTTAAAAGTGTAGTATTAAATTTACAAAAGATCGTAGTTTAATTAATTAAAATTTTTTTTTATTATATTAGATTTAAAATATTATACTTTTCAGTTTACGTGACAATCAAATATCAAAAATAATACCACATCTACCGATGGTTGGATCATTATTAAGAATTTTATTTAATATTGAAGATCAAAAAAAAATGGCAATGCAAAGTGAGATATTTTTTTCTATGACACAAAATGTTTTTTCTTCAATGAGTAAGTTTAAAATAAATTTAAAAAAAAAAAAAAGTATGAATGATTTTAATAGAAAAACCAGACAATGTCAAATGTTTCAAAATAGGTTTTAATTTAATTTTTAATTGAATAAACTTTAAGATTTAATTAAACAAACTTAAAAATAAAGTGTAATTTTATTAATATAATAGAAAAATTCTTGTTATTTATTTTAATCATGTTACATACTTGAGTCTTGTCTTAACTATAATATATTTACAACTAAAAAACTCTTAAATTTTTTTTTTAAAAGATTATAAGTATTAAAGAGAAAGTTTTCAATTTACTATTAATTTTCCTGTCAATGAATTTAAATATTTTTAGGATGTTATTTTAAAATCACATGTTATAGGCTTTTCTATAGTTAAATTATTTAATTTTAAAATATTTAAAATGAGGGAAATGTTACATATACTTTCTTGACAAAATATTTTTTATTTTATAAAATAATTATCAAATTGTAGAATAGTTTATAAATGTTAATATTAAGATGATATAACATTTTTTTTATCAATAATATTTTTAAGTATTAAAAAATTTTTTTTTAATTTATTTTATAAATTTCTTATAATTTGTGGATAAATTATCATAAAAATTAAATGTTTATATATAATATAATAAATTTTATAAAGATATTTTTTTTTAATAAAAATCAATTTCTTAACATATATGTGTTAAAAGCTTTTATTATTGATGAAACAAAAATTCCTATTTCCTCTATATTAACAAATTCGATTATTTAAACATCTATTATTCTAATGATGATGTATATAAAAATGTGTCAAAATTTATAAATTTAACTACCTATAAATTATATGGTAAAAAATTTAAAAAAGAATTTTTATATAAATAATTTGAAAACATTTTTTTTAGTAATGATAATTATATATATATCTGATTATATTAATTTTTAACCATGATGACTTTATTTTTAATTATACAAATATAACAATGTTTGCTTTAAATTAAAATTATTAAAAATATTATTTTAATGGATAATTTTAATATTTTTGTATAGAATAAATTTAGGCCTAAAAAAAAAAAATTGATAGATGAAAAACATTATTATCTTTTTTTTTTTTTGTCAATTATATCATTTTTTAATAAATATAGTATTATAATATAAATTGTTTAAACTAAAATATTTAGTTTTTATAAATATAATAAAATATTTTCCGGTTATTATTTATGTATAGTATTTTCTAACTTAGTGTATAATGAAGTTTTTATAATTTATATTCAATAACCACGATCTCCTGTCGATTATTGTATCGTGACGTCACATTATTGACCAATGGTCCAATTGTTGATTTTAACAAGAAAAATAATATTAAATCATTTTATCGCATTAAATACTTTTCTCCTTGAATCATAGCTTTTTTAAATATTTTATTTTCTACTTTTTGTGTTTGTAAGTTCAGTTTGATCAAACAAAGTATAACATTTTAATAACAAAAATTTATTATTCAGAAAAATTTAATTCTTACAATATAGTTAGTTATGTATGCTTAAAAGTTTCTTCTTTTGAATTTAATTATTATTATACATATATAAATATATATATATATATACTTGAAATTTAACTCATTATTTTACCATATAAAATATATATGTATATGTATTATTGTGAAAATGATATAGTAACCTTTAAAATCTCATTTTATCTTTATATACATATTATTTAAATTTTATATCATAATTTTTTTTTTTTTTTTAATAATTTTATATAATATTTTCACCATAGTAACAATATTATTTTTATACATAAATAAATAATTATAAGCAATATTATTTAAAATTAAGAAGATCATTTTATTAAAATATTTATTTTAAAAATATTTTATTATCATACTAAGTATATAAATGTTTATTCTTATTAAAATTAGTATTCTACTCAATTTTATTTTCCAATATCCACTATATCTTTTAGTGTTAAATTCTAATTCTTGTCACATGTCAGAATACACAAAAATTTGTCATATAATTATATGATAATATAAAAAAAAAAATCCATATCAAGATATATATTTATAATTATATCACTTAACCTTTTTTTTTAAATAATAATTGAGGTCATAAATATTTATATAATATTTTTTTAAAAGTTCCATTATTATAATTTTTTGACTAAATAAATAAAAATAAGTCTATTAAATGTAAGAGAATAAAAATTAAGTTTGTCTTGTGACGTTTAAAAAATATAATGTATAGTTACTATATTTGTTATTAAAAGTTAAAAAAATAAAAATGAATAAATGACAAAAATTTTCTTTCAATTTTAAAATTTAATAAAACAACTACTTAATAATATATTTTTATATAACATAATATTTATATTTTTTGACATGTTGTTTATCAAAATATAGGAAAGAATTAAAAAGTCTTTACTTTATAATTTATAAATATTAATAATTTTTTTTTTATTATTTTTTTATTTTTTTTTTTGTGCTACCATATTTTTTCAATTGTATTACATTTTTGTAACGCCTATTTATTTAATTTTGTTTTAAAACTTTAAAATAAGTGTTTATTTTAAAATTTTTAAAAAAAAAAAAAATTTTAAAAACACATGAGAGTAAAATAGGATTCACTAATAATTATAATTTTATCACATTACTTGTCACATAAAAATAATTATTAAAAATAAAAGTTGAAAACAATATAATAAGAAAGATAAAATATTAATATAAAACAAGGGTTGCTCAATATTTTAGTGAATGAGATACCTTTATATAAATATTTTGTTGTTAACAGCATATTATTAGATTATTAATTTCTCTGACAATATTTTTATATTATTCAGTCTAAAAATAAAATATACGTTATAGTGTTATTGGCCACTCAAGTATTATAATCAATTTGATATTATATTTTTATTATCTTTTAGTATTAATAATAACAGGTGAATTTAATATTATTTATGATTTAATATTCTACCTATTTTAAATATTATAACCTGATTATTGACCTTACTTTTACTTGTTCAAATTTCAATTGACTTTTATGTTCATAATATATGAAATTTTATAAAATATTTGTAAATAATATATATAATTGGTATATATTTTATCCCCTAATATTTAAAATATTAGTATTTTAAAAAAAAACATTTTAGATAGATAAATAATATTTTTTTTTAACACAAAAGTTGTTCTATTCAATTATCCACATAAATGTTTAATGTTGATAATTTTTTTATATTTATTATTAATAATAGTAAATGTTGTCATAAAAATAAATAATAAACAAAAGTAGCAAAAACAAATTTCACATATTTGTTTGTCTCATAAATAATTTACGTTACTTAAGATAACGTTATTATATGTTGATATATATATATATCTAACAAAAATTTTTAATAGTCAAAGTTTTTATTTTATAAACCAAATATTTTAAAATAATTATATTCCTATGATAAACATACGTCTTGTCTTATTGTAATTTCAAACTTTTATCAAAGTAAAATATTTTATAATACATTTATTTATGAAATTATACTCCCGATACCATTATCTTAATAATAGTAAATTTTTATTTTAAAAATAAGACTAATAATAACGTTTGAGTTAGTTTTACTGTTTTCTTATCAAAAAAAAACTTTTTTTTTTCCAGAACAAATAAAAATATTTATTTTTTTTATTATATTTGCTACTCTAAATTAGTTCCTAATTTTTTTTATCTATTATTTTTTTAAAAATGCATATAATTGCTTCGCACTCTACTATTACGTCAACATCTGAAAAATTGAGTAACAATAAATTAGTTAGAAAAAATTCTTTATCATCAGCATTGATGGCTACTAATATTAGTAAAGATTTCAATATTCCTAAAAGAAAGACATCCGTTAACTCAATAAATTTTGATAAAAGTTTACATATGACAAAAGATTTTAAAAAAATGTTATCTTGTCAAAATTTGCATGCACCAAATTCAATTTTTGGTGAAATTACTATCAATGACTACAAAATAAATGATATTAATGCTAAGAAAGCATGTCTTGGTGAGGAATATAATAACAGTACCCGAAATTGTTTTACAAATAGTATAAATTTAAATGAAAAAAAGACAAGATCTAGAGGTTATAATAAAAAATATCATACTACACATAGGAGTCGAAGTCCCTCAAGAAGTTCAGTTAGATCAGAAAATATTTCTAAAAAAGAAAAATATTCATTAACATTAAAAAATAATTTTGATGATAATTATAATCATTCCTTAAACTCACCATCTAATTCTACTACTAATACTTTTAATCAAAATGATGAAATATCTAGTAGTAGTAGTGATAATTATAATTCTTCCTACATAAAATTATCTCTTTTATCAAAAAAAGAAGAAATATTTGACATATATTATACTGGTGTGATATTTAAAAAAATGGATTTTTTACCAATGCACTTTTGTGCTAATTGTTCTCATTTTGTTTTAGGAGATATGAATGAACTTGTAAGAAATATTATAAAAGAAGCAAAACAATTAGTTAACGGTGAAGCGTAAGTTTTTTTTTTTTTTTATTTTTTGTTATTTAAAAAATTATAATAATAATTTGTAGATGTTCATTATTTTTATTAGACAGAGAAAATAATGAATTGGTTGCTGAGGTATTTGAAGAAAATTGTAAAACAGGGGAATATTTAAAAGAAATAAGAATGCCAATTGATCAAGGTATTGTTGGGTATGTAGCAAGAACAGGTCAAACTCAAAATGTTCCCGATGTAAATAGGTATGAAAAAAAAAATTTATATTATTATTTATTTATTTATTCTTTTTTTTTTATTCTAGTAATCCTTATTTTTATCCAAAAATTGATGAAAAAACTGGATTTGTTACAAGAAACATTCTTTGTGTTCCAATTCGAGATAACACTTCTGGTAAGTTATTTTAAAAATATAAACAATTTTTTAAATATATATATATATTAAAAAATATTATATTTATTTATATCTATCTTTTATAACTAGATTTTCTATATAAAATTAAATTTTTTTTTTTACATTTTATATATTAAATAAACTTTTAATATTTTATAACTATAAATAAATAATAATTGAATTACTTTGAACAACTGTATTATATAAATATAAAAAAAAAAAAATTATATTATAAATACTTTTGTTAAACTTTAGCTATATAAAATTTATTTTAATAATAATTAATATATTTATTAATGTTTATTTTAGGTGATTTGGTTGGGGTAGCAGAAGTTTGTAATAAAATTGGGGCGCCATCTTTTACAAAACATGATGAAAAAATTGCCAATACATTTACAATATTGTGTGGAATGAGTATCTCTCATGTAAGTATATTTATATATATAAAAAAAATATATTTATTTATTTATATATGTATATATATATATTTTTTAGTGTTTATTATACCGTAAACTTCAAGAATATCATCGTCGTAATCATATGGCTGCAGAAGTTTTGGTTCAAGGTTCAACAATGTCAATTTCACCAGAAGATATTTTAAGACTTTCATTTCGTAAAATACCTGAACCAACGTCATTTCATCATAACTTCAATAGCTTTCAATTTATTCCTAGAAGTATTGGAACAGGTGATATATATGTTGAAGCATCATTATCAATGTTTGATGAATTAGGATTTATAGAAAAATACAGAATTCGCCAATCAACATTAGCTAAATTTTTATTAATGGTTCAACGAGGTTATAGAGATGTTCCATATCATAATTGGTCTCATGCATTTGCTGTGGCTCATTTTTGTTATTTACTATTAAAATTACCAACTGTTAAGAAAGCTTTAACAGATCTTCAAAGATTATCATTATTAGTAGCTTGCCTATGTCATGATATTGATCACCGCGGAACAACAAATGCATTTCAATTACAATCTAAAACACCACTTGCACAATTATATAGTTCAGAGGGTTCTGTTCTTGAAAGACATCATTTTGCACAAACTGTCACAATTTTGGGTATGGATGAATGCAATATTTTTAATCAATTATCCAGATCTCAATATCAAACAGTTCTTGGACATATACGACAAGTTATCCTAGCTACTGACATTGCTGTTCACCTTTCTCGTGCAGATGATATTAGGAGAATGGTTGAGACAGGATTTGATCCTCAAAATAAAGATCATAATGATAGATTTTTGTGTCTTCTTATGACAGCTAGTGATCTCTCAGATCAAAGTAAAGATTTTCGAAATACAAAATCAATTGCTGAAAATATATATAAAGAATTTTTTAGCCAGGGTGATCTAGAAAAACAGATGGGAAATACACCAAATGAAATGATGGATAGAGAAAAAGCATGTGTACCACTTATACAACTTAATTTTATGGATAAAGTTGCTCTTCCTGTTTTCTATAATTTAGCTCAATTATTAGATGAGCTTGAACCTACATATAAAACTCTTCAAACAAATAGAAGATGTTGGGAAATTTTAAATGAACTTATTCAAGAAAAAAATGATTCATTTAAAGGTTTAGAATATTTAAGAGATTCTGAACTAGAGACATGTGTTATTGAAAGATTTAAAAAAGAAGTAGAATCAGAAAAAAATTTATCAAATTAAATAGGTTTTTACTAATGTAAAACGTATTAAAAATGTATTATATATTTTATAGAAATATCAGAAATTCTCGATTTTGATCTTCAAAAAATTTTATTAATCAAGTACTAATCACTTTAAATAAAAAGTAATAATTTGGTACCTCGCCGTTATTAATACCCATTTATGATATCTCTAATAATTATAATTACGAATTAGTACAAACGGGCTTTTAGTTCCCTCATTTGTAATTAATATCAAATTATAAAAAAAAATTATTCTTAATTAGTATATCTATATATTAGTACAAGATTCTTGTATTATTTTATTTTAAATAGCAGTTATTGTCAATAAGATTATTTAAACTTTTTATTATATTGAATAATAGACATTTTTGTCAGTCATATTTATTGATACTTTAATAAACACTTAATTTTTTTTCTTCTTTTTTTTTAAAATATAATATTTATTAAAACTTTTTTAGTATTATTTAAATATTATAATTATATCAAAAAAAAATAATATTATTTAATAGTATTTTTAAAAAGTTAGTATTACATTTTCCAAATAACACTTTTATCATGTATATTCTAATTTTTATTTAAATTATTTTATTATTTTTTTAATCTACTAACTATAAATTAATATAATATTAACTTTATTTTAATATTTTAAAACAATAATAAATAAATTTAAACAATCATTTCAACAAAAAAAATAAATATTTAAATTTATTTACATAAAAAATAAATTTAATATGTTTTTTTTTATGCATCCTTTAAAACTTTTTTAAAAATATTTAAAATATTGATCATGTCATTTTCAGTAAAATCACTAGATATGGTAACTTTAATAGATTTATCTTGAGGAAACTTTTCATCTTTATCTAAATATCTTGCCCTGGTAACTACAATATTTTCAGAAAAAAGTAATTCAACTAAATGATCCAATTTTTGATCAGCATCAGATTGTTTACCATTATAAATTATATGTAAAAATGGAGATAATTCAGATCCTTTGATGGAATATTCTGTATTATTTAAAATCATCTTTAATCCTTCATATAATGTTTTGGCATTTACTCTTAAAAGTGTAAGTTTTTTCTCCTCACTTTGAATTATTCTTAAAGCCTCACTGACAGAGGTAGCCAATAAAGGTGGTAAAGAGGCAGAAAAACAATATCCAAGTCCAGATAATCTTTGATGACCTACAACATAACTTCTTCCAGAACAAAAACCACCTGTTGATGCAAAGGCATTTTCTAAGGATGCCATTATCATATCAACTTCAATTACATTAATATTAAAATGTTCTGTCACACCACGTCCTGTTTTTCCAAGTACACCAAATGACAAAGACTCATCAACAAATACACGAACTTTATATTTCCATTTAAGTTTTAAAATTTCTGGTAATGGGCAGATGTCTGCTGTGGTGGAGTATAAACCCTCAACTACTATAAAACGACGTATTTTTTCTGCCTTTTTAGGATCTTTTTTATCTAAAACTTGTTGAGCTTTAAGTATTCTTTCTAAATCATTCATATCATTATGTTCAAACCATTCAACTTTAGATTTTGATGCTTGAATTCCTTTTTGTATGGCATAATTTACAGCTTTATCGGCAAAAATTATATCACCCGATTTGGCATATGCAGGAATGGCAGATGAAATAGTTGCAAAACCATAAGAATATAAAACTGTTTCTTCTGTTCCAAGAAATTGTGATATTTCTTTTTCTAAATCTAAATGTACATCAACACTACCATAAAATCCACGAGGACCACAGGAACCAACACCTATAAGAAAAAAAAATACTATAAAAATAAATATTTTTCTTACCATATTTTGATATAGTTTTTTTAGCTACATCTTCAATTCTTTTATCTCCAACAAGACTTAAAAAATTATTTGTTGCCATATTAATACACTCTTTATCATCTATTTTTATATATTTACCCATTTTACCTTCTACAAATTTTGGATTAAGTGCTGGATGATCTTGTGGTGTATCAGGTACCAATGGTTCTGGTTCCCATTCATTAATATATTGTTCAATCTCTTCCTCACTTAACAATGAAACAATCTCTTTTTTAGCTGCTTTTTTTCTAAATAATAACATATATACTATTATTCCTAGTAATAATGTTTCAACAGCATAATGTGATTGAAAAAACTATTATTAAGAATTATTATTATATTATAATATGTTTTTTTTAATACTTACTGCATAAATAATATCAGCAAAAGTTGATTCATCTTTTTGAATAGATTTCATACTTGGAACCTAAATTATATTAATTATAAATAAATCTTTTTTTTTAAATCAATTTAATTACTATTAGATAAATTAATAATACAAAAAAAAATAATTAATACTATATATAAATAAAAAGTATATAAAAGGATATTTATAAATTAATAACTTAACAATGTTTACCTTTAATTCAATATGTTCTTATAAGAAAAGATAAAGGTGAAAACATTTAAAAAGTATAACTTTTGTTATTAACATTTAAACTATAAAAAATAATAAAGTATTTGATGTACTTAGCTATGGTAAAAACAAAACATCATTGATTTACATAAATTTATAATACTTTAATTAAGGATAAAAAAAAAACTTTTTGGATTATTTAATATATTTAAATAACTTTTAATTTTAACGATAAATTTTTTTTTATCATATTTAAAAGATAGTGTGACTAACAAAATAATAAAAAAAAAATATTCATAATTTTTCCAAATGTAATTTTCCAATGATACCAATATATACTTTGTAGGAAAAATGTTATCAACAATATGATTATCACTTTAAGAAAATGTATATTGTTCACTGTATTATAAATATTTTATCATAATCTTATTGTATTTTAACATTGATTATCATACGATATTTACTAGAGATCATTGAAAGTTTTTTTTAAACAATATAATATAGTAAATATATGGATGAATTATATAAAAGGTCAAAAAAAAAAGTTATACTTTATCATGTTATATTAATAGTATAATTTTTTGTTTAACAAACGTGGTTTTCTTTTTATTTATTAGTATATGTTTTTCTAAATTCTTTATAAGACTAAGAATTCTTGTAAAATTACAAAAATAAATAATAATATATATTGATAATATATTTTGGTAATAAAATTTTCTATACTTTGTTTTTCATGTATATAATAAATAAAGTACATATTTTAAATAAATTTAAACATATTTTGATAATTTTTAATTATCAAAACTTTTATTTAACATATAAATTTATTTGATAAAATAATAATTAATTAATATTTAAACAATAAAAATCATAATTTTGGATATAAAAAATGTTTCTACACTAATCTTAAAAAATCCTTTTAAAATGAAGAAAAAAAAATAGTTTTATTGAAAATATTACAATTAAGAAAATAATCCAGTATCATATTGTGTATCATCCAAATAATAATAGAAAAAAAAACATTAATATGAATATTTTCTAAAGCATGAATTTTATAAGTAATCAATTTTTTACTACATATTAGTTTGTTTTTTTTTAATTTCATTTAAGTTCTTTATATTCACTTTCATTCATCAGAGACGTTTTTATAGGTATAAAAAAATTGTTTTATTCTTCATGAATTATTTCCTTTAGTTGATAATTTATTATCAGAAATTAATGCTTTACCTGAGGAATCATCTGATGTATCAGATGAGTCAACTACTTTTTTTATTCTTGATGATGGAGGTGAGAATTGTAAACCCGACGGTCCAGGAAAGTCCGAACAATTAGAAGCTGTATTTCTACGATTATTATGTTCCTGTTCATTTGTTGAAAGGTGATTATTTAGAATATGTCTATTTGGACTGGTAAAGTTATTTTTGGAGCGAAGAGAAGAAATATTTTCATCAGTTCCAAATTCTGGTAATGAATAATAACTTGGTGATCTATCAAGTAATGCCTCATTCGTCTCCAAATCTAATCCATTTAAATTTAAAACTCTACGAATTTCTGCTTCTTTATCTGCTTCATTTAAATCACCTGAATTATCATTGTATCTTTCTAGTAACTTGTTTATCACTTTTTGTTTCACTTTATATTGTCTAATTAACTTAAGTCTGTTTTGCAAGGTAAAAGTTTTAACACGTATTAATTGTTGTTCATAACTATCACAAAGTTGTTCTGCTCGTTTTGAACCAAACTCTTTTATTCGTTGAATTTGTTGATTATATTGTTCTCTTATTCCTTCAATGTGCTCATGTATATTTTCTATACGTTGTTGCCTATAGTCACTAAATTTTTTCATTTGATTACTGTATGACATTGTTAATTGTTCTCTTTGAGCATTATAATTTTCTCTAATAGCTTCAATATTTCTATGATAACTATCTTGAATACGCTCTAATTGCTTTTGTCTATATCTTTCAATTGCATCAACCATCCCTTTAACTCTACTCAATCTTTCAGCTCTATTCAACCACCATAAAGCAATATTTTTTAGTATAATCCATGTTATATTAAAAATAAACGATGCAAGACAAGTCATAAGGCTACAAAAACATGCTCCCCAAAAGACAGAATCAAAGATATTTGTACTATACCATTGAGAAAAATCAAGTCTAAAACTTATTGTTGAAGAGGTATTTTTTGTTTTACTAAAAACAGTGCATGTATATCTGAAAATAAAAAAAGAAATTTAGTAGAAAATAATTTTAAAATTACCTTTCAATCATTTCTTGTGATATATCTTTTAATAATAATGCTCCACCTGGCAGAATTTGATAATGATCTGGTTTGAATATAGTAACAGGATTTCCAATATTTTTCATATCAACACTTCCAATCAAAGTTTCAGGATGAACCAATTTCCATTCAATTTTTTCAATTGAATTTCCCGCAAAATTGCATGGTAATACTTTTTTTTGACCAAGTTTTTCTCTTAAAATTGTTGTATTTTTATATTTTGGAAGCATTGAATTGTCAATAACAATATCACAAATTGCATGAAGTTTTATTTCTTTACAACCAATTAAGTTGTAATCAAAGTTAGAAAGTTTTTTGGTCCATTGAAGAAAACATTTATCACATGAAAAAGTAGAATCCTTTAATACAAGAGTTATGTTTACTGTATTTTTAAAAAAATTATCTGGAAACTTTGTTACTAAAGAATTTGATAATTTCAATACTTTCAATGTTACTGGAGCTTCTCCATCAATTATTGATAACCAATGAGAATTTAATAAACTTAAATAATTTAAGGATTTTAATTTTTTCTCAGTAAAATTAAATGTATAAATGTGAGAATTTTCTAGTGCTAAAAATTCAAGCTTAGATCCATCTTTAAAAAATATTTCATCGATATCCAAATTATTTGCTTCTAAATGTTTTAATGTTTTTGCATTTATTATTGGAAGTTTAGTAATAGGATTATTTGATATGCTTAATTCCAGTAATTTTGATTCAAAAATTTTTGCTGGAATTGATGATATCATATTATTTGAAATATTTAAGTACTGGAGTCTTACAGTTGGAACACTTATAATGGATGTAATCTAAAATATATAATTAATATTAAATGACTAAAAAAAATATTAAAATATTACCTCATTATTTGTTAAAGATAAATTTCTTAAATTGCTATACATTACATTTGAACATTCATTTATAACTTTAAAGTGATTAAAATTAAAAGATAAAATTTTTAAACTTGAAAACCGTTCCAAAATTAAACAAATATTATCAAAATTAGATAGATAGTTATGATCCATATATAATTCTCTTATCAAAAATTTTCCCTCATTAATAACAAAATCACGAATTCTACAATGTTCCATGCTAAGAATTCTAACACTTGGAAATTTTTCGAAAAACATTGTAAAGTTAAGATGATATATAGAAACATGACGAAGTATTATATTTTTAGGTGAAAATTTTGTTAAATTGCTATATAGTAAATCATCAAAATTACTATTTTCACATATTATAGTAGTAGAAGTGTTTACACATAAACATCCAAAATCATAACAAGGATTTAATTCCACAAGACGTAAATACTCATCTTGATTTCTATAAATATTAACAAATTTGGTCTTTAATGACTTCCAGGATGATTCTTCATAGTCATTGTTAGAAACCGTTACATTTCTCTCTACATTTGGATCATTATTAAAATTACATTCACAAGGTATAGATAACAAAAACAATAACATCCATTGAAGTAGAATTGAAAAAACCCGTGTTTTTTTAAAATATAAGATAGACATTTTATAAAATTTAACTACAATATCAAGCACATGGCAAGGAAAAATAAAATCTAAAATGATAAATAAAATTAAAAATTTAAATATAAAAACAAATTTATAGAAAAAAAAAATCGTATTTTGAAGTTTTTAAAATATGATAGCAAATGTATACTTTAATAAAATAAAGCCTGAATTGTCAGTTAATTAAGAAAAGAATATTATTTTATCAATAAATATATATATATATATATAAACGATAAGAATATATGCAATACATTATAAAAATAATATGTATATAATTGTGCAAAATACATTTTAATACTAACTAAAAATTGAATAGCTCTTAACTACAAAAATACAACCCATGACATTAAAAAAAATACAATGTTTTTTATTGAAAAAAAAAAATTAAATCCTTTGAAATATTAAAATTTCTATCTTCTTAAATATATTATAATAATAATTATTATTTTTTAAATAAACGCCAAATATAATTAGAAAAAAAAATTATTAATGAAACTATATATGAGACATAGAATCATTTAAAAATTAAATTATAATAAATCAAATTTTTAAATATTATATATTAAGCAACTCGTGACATTCATCTAAAGTGTCAGTAAGATTTAAATAAATTAATAATTTAAACTTTTGGAAAACATATAACTTTGTAAACATATTATTATTAGAAATAATTTAAAAAAAAAAATAAAACAAAAATAAAATGATAGATAATATATTTTTAAAAATTGTTAATAATATTTTTTTCTAAATAATAATCATATATTACATCTATCGCATTAAAAAAGAAATGCAAACTTATGATATCAGTAATTATAAGGAAATAATAACAAATTTCTTTATAGGTTAAAAAATTTACATTTAAAAAAAATTAATATATTAATTTCATTATATTATATATATATATATATTAATAAATGTAAACTTACCCATTACAAAAAAAAGTATATTGAATTTTTGTTTTTGTTCTAGACCATATTCTCACAACGATTAACAAAAAATAAAAATGTCCAGTGGAAGGATGACTACTTCTTAAAAATAATTTATTAAATTCAATTTTTAATTTGTTATGATAACATTATTTAGTAGAAATTTTTTAAAACTTTCAATAAATCAGAATGGAAAGTTTGGTACATCAGCTCTTTGTTCTGTTAGGAAAAGTAAGTAAAATATCAATTAAATTATCTTATGCTATTTTTTTTTAGTACAAGAAAGAACTCAAGGTGATACAAAAATTGTCGAGGTAATCAATATAGAACCTGATGAAAAAAAACCTAAAATTTCTATTAACAATGATGTATGTTCATTATGTACATGTAATATTCCTATTAAAATTTCGTATAAAGATGTCCTAATTCTTGAACAATTCATGCGGGAAGATGGAACAGTCCTTCCTCGACAATTAACTGGACTTTGTAAGAAACAACAACTTAGAGTAGAAAGGTGTGTTATGCAAGCACATTGGTCTGGTCTTTTTCCCGATAAAACTATTCCCGAATTTGATATGTCTGGATATAAAAGATTTAATAGATATTGGGAAGATGATATGGATATGTATAGGTTATCACAAAAGAAGGAAATAGGAACTTGGTACTACATTAAACGTTATAATTCAAGAAAACAATAAAGAAAAATCGTGTTTGCATGTACTAGGATGTTGTTGAAGTTACGTGATACATTATTTTATTATAAAGAAGATCACGCTACAATGTTATTTGTTTTCATTTATTTAATGTATTAATAAAAGTTATGTTTGAAAATATAACTTTTATTTTTAGTTGTAGGTTATCAAAAGATAGAAAATTTATAAAGTAAGTAAGTTATAAAATTTTATATTATTATTAAAGAAGACATATCAAAGGCATATCATTTTGTAATTAAATTTATTAGCAGTAATGTAAGTCTAAAGTGTAGTTTGTAGTAAGATTAGATTCAAACTAAATTATATTAAAAATCGATATTTTAAAAGGGGGGGGGGAATTAAATGCTTTTCAAAGTTTTACGCTTTTAAATATTGAAATTTGTGAAAAAATATAGTACTATAAATGCTTTCTAAAAATTATGTTTACAAAAATGTTTTTGTCAATTTCATCATACTAAAAATGGATAAAATTTTTAGAATTAAAAATAAAGTAGAAGGCGTAAAAACAATTTTTATTAAAAACATTTGTTCAAAATAAAATTTTGTTTAATATAGAAAAAGTATATGTAGAAGAACTTTATAATTTAGATTCTTTGAAGCATTAATTACTTTTAAATACATTATCACCAGAAAGTTAGTTATTGGCTTATCTTTTAAAACAACATTAAAGAAATAATTATGTTTCTATTCATTTTGTAGTTGTTTGAAGATTAATGTTGTGTAAAATTTATTAATTTTGTCTTTATTACAAGTGAGAGAAATTGTATCATAATACATTTCAACAAAATATTTAGTAGGGGTATGTATGATTTAAATATTAATGTTTATCATTAATTTAAATTGGCAAAAAATTTTCCTTTGTACATAAATTTTATTACATACAATTTTCATTTAACAAAGTAGCAAAATATATTATTAAATAAAAAAAAGGTTATCAAATTTTATATAAATCAACATGAGTCATAAACAACAAAATAAAATTAGACAAAAATATTTAGTATAGTTAGATAAGAAAGTCAACTTTTCAAAGTAATATTTTTAGTATGATCTTTTATTTGTAACGTATAATTAATTTTAATCATTATAATTACTTGATTTTATTTTAACATGATGTACTAAGAGATATTTTTTTTAGAAATTTAATATTTTTAATTATATTGAAAATAGTTTTTAACTTTTTTTAATAAAGTTAATTTTTCAATATAAAATTGTTAGTTGTACTTTTCAAAATATATTTTATTTCTTTATTATATGAATACAATTAAAATAAAGATTCAAAAAGTTATGACCTTTACAAATATGTTAGTATTAATGTGAAGTATAAAATTACACTTTAATATTGATTATTATATAATGATATTTATATTTTGAGGAAAAAAAAATTTTTTTTTGAATAGGAAAATTAACTTGTTAATTAGAAATAAAAAATATTATAAAGTGTAGAGTAAGAGCAATTATAGTAAAACTTGAGTAATTTTCCTTAGTGAAAATAACATAAATAGTATTTTTAAGATAGCTGAATTATTTATTTTCTAACATGTCATCGTAAAGTTATTATATATTATAATATAAAAGATTGCAAAACAAAGTTAAGCCCATTTTTCACTTTGGGTTTATTGTTATTCTTCCATAAAAAATACATAATATAAAGAAAATATATATAACAATGAGACCATATTTCTAACAAAATAAAATGATTACAAATTAACGATATAACTAACAATTTTTGAATCAAAATCCGTCGCGACGTATCTTCGGTAGCCATCGTAACAATTCAACTTGTAAAAGTAGTTTAGGAGGTCTAGTTAAATTTAGTGTTTTTAAGTGTTCTATATATTTTTTACCACACCTTACAAAGGTTATTCCTATAAAAAAAAGAAGTTATAATTTATTAAAAATATTTAAAATTACTTACCATTCCATGGTTTTAATAAATTCATCGGTTGTAATGTTGTCATAATATCTTCTTCATGAATTCCTGTTGTAAGAGATAACTCATGTAATGGCACATGTTCCAAAGAAGCATGATCTAAAGCTTTTAATAAAATCCACCACCAATAACTACGATAACTAACTTTTCCCATATCACTTAATGGTTTCTCAGGTGTTCCTATATACCCTTCTCTACTTGATAAAGCATAGCTTACCTGAATAAGGAATTGTCCATATCCTTTACGTTGATAAGGAGGAAACACTATAATACAAGCAAGATTGTTCATTGACGCCCTTTCTTTAGAAAAATGGCCAACAATATGAGCGCCATAATCGTCAACCTCACATAAAATATAAAAAAGAAAATGTTCAACATCAAAATATAATGTTTTGTGATCCAAAAATAATTTTGATAACAAACACAAGTATTGACAATATCTTTTATTATATTTTCCATCAACCTCATACAATGATAAATTACCATCTCTATAAATTTCATCTCCTGGTGGTTGTCTATAAGAACACTCATTTTTCTAAAAAAAAAAATTTTTAATAATATATAACTTTTAGAAATATATATAAAACATACCATATGATACTTATAAAATGGTGAATTATTAAAGTATGCAAAACAATATTCACAAATAAATAATTGATGATTATAACATAACTCTGATGGATATGGTGAAAAGTACCATGTGTCCATTTTGTAATTCCCTAATCTGATAACTTCAACATTCCGAACTTTTGTTCGCTAAAGTAAATTATAAATTTGATAAAAAATTTTCTTACCTCTGTATGTTCACGTTCTAATAAAGCTGTCGTTGCATCAAGATCATTAAAAGATTTTTGTACATGGCAAAATTCTTGTTGATATAATTTTTGTTGTCTTGTTAATGTACCAGCAAAAAATTCTTTCTCATTTTTTAAATCTGGAGTTGAAATAACAAATGGATCTGTACCGGGTGAAACATGAATATGTTTTAAAAATCTCGATCGGTCAACCCATTCATCTAGGCGACGATCCTGTCCATGATAATGAACATAATAAAGATATTTTTTTTGTGTTTTAACATCACTAAAATCACTTTTCACATCAGTTTCTGAAGATGTATCCATTCTTTCATCTAATACTGTATCTGATATTTCTTCTTTATATTCATTTTTAATTATTTCATTTTCAAATGTTTTTATATTATTGTTGACTATTTGTCCATTTCTCATATTTTCTTTTAAATCATTTTGATCTACAGAATCAAATATAGGTCGATGAGGACCATCATCAGCTGAAGAACAAGGTGATATTGAAGCACTATTTGTTGTTTTTGTTGTGTTCGAGGTTATTGAATATGCTCTTGGAACAAGCATTGCAGCTTCTTGAAAATCAGCCAGTTTGATGTCAACAATCTGACCTATGGTTTCTTTATTCTCATTACCATTCCTCATAAGAATGTAATAATAAGACCCCACGGTAAGTTCGTCGCTGGATTCTACAGGTGTAACCTTTTGATTCCGCAACATCCCTATAAAATTAAACACAATTTTCTTTAATAACTTTAATAATTAAAATTTGAATAAATTATTGGAAAAGATAATTTATATAATATTCACATATAATTAACATTCAATATATTATAAAATAATAGTATATTTTGTCAAAGTATAGTATACTTTAATTAGGATGATACAGAAAGCTTACTGCAATGGTAAACTTTCGTATATAAAATATTTGGGTTGGGAAAATGTAGTGTGAGCAAATCAATGATTTATCAATATTTGTCCTTTATTAGCACAGTATCACATTGAAATAATGCAGAATGATAGAGAGTCCCAACTAACCATTTGTTATATACACGTATCTGATTATTTATGAGTTAGAAATAGTCTTTTTTTTTCAATATAGAGTTATTGGCCAAGAAGCAAATAAGCGTAAAATTTAAAAATATATGTATAAAATTTTTTTTTCTCTAACAGTAGTGATGTAAATTTTAAAAAGTAAAGTGAATATTGTTTGAAAGTGATAATAAATATTAAAGAAAAAAAAATGAATAAATTGCATTTAAAGTTTTCTTGTATTTTAAATGAACTATAATTATAATTTTATATAATAAAAATGGTTTATAATTTTTAAATAATATAATTGAATAAAAGAATATATATTATAAGAAATTATAAATTATTTTATTATAAATAAAAATGGCATAAAAAAAAAGATTAAGATTGCGCATATTCAATAAGTTAATGCTAATTCAGTAGTTATCATTAAGTCCCATATTATAATAATAATGTCACAAAATGATTATTATTATAAATATGACACAAATTTGTAATATTATAGATATAATATAATATGTTATTATAAAGAGATTGATTTTAAAACGATGTTAAAAGTAATAAAATATAGCGTTCTTAATTATATGTATTTATAATTTATAGGGACAAGCATATATAATAATAATAATAAAACATTATAGGAAAACAAAAAGATAACAGGTTTAGGTATTATATAACAAAAGTATCTTAAAAATTTTTAAAAAAGAATAAAATTATGCCATAAAAAGTATTTAATTGTGATGAATTATGAAAAGGCATATTGAAAAACAAATAGAAGAATAAACAAATAGTAGGCAGAAATAAGAAATTAAAATAAGTATTCAATAAATAAAAGCACATTACTTTTGTTTATTATAAATGCAACAAGAGTTCAGTGGTTTTTATAGATTAAATAGAAAAACAACCTTAAATTTGTTTGATTCCATGAATAATATATTTCGAAATTTTTATAAAAAATATTGTAAAAAAAAGTTAAATATTTATATTTTAATTTATAAACATAATAAAACAATTATAAATAATTTTAAAAATTCACGTGTCTTAGAAAAAATGTAATACATTTATGATACAAAATGATTGTTGACAATAAAGTATTAACAACAATATTTTTCAAATATAAATTCAAGTGCACTATTAAAAATATTTTAAATTTAGATAAAGTTGTTTTATTAAAAATACTTTATATCTTATGTTATTTAAATAATTTAAGAAAATGTTATTAGTTTATATTTTTACATTAAAAGTTCGATTAAAATTCAATTTTTAATTTTTGAACTTAAGAATATAACATTTATTTTAATGTTAGATCTATGGTATTAAAAAGTAATAAAGTATAATTTTTTATTGTATTAATAAAAGAAATCTTTTGTCATTTTGTTAGTCTTAATATTCATATATTATCTTATTTAAAATATTTTATAATAAACTTAACAATCCAACAATAACCTGTTTATTCGGTATAAAATTATATCTTTATTACATGTTAATTACATTTTAATTATAGATTAAAATTCAAAGACGAATTCGAGATTATTTTATTTTGATGTTGGTATATATGTAATAAGAATAAAAAATTTTTTAATGGAACTTTGTAAAAATTTGAAGCCTACTTTTATTAAATTGTTGTGTTATCCTAAAGTATTTTTATAATATTTCACTTATACTTTTATTATCTGTGAATAAATCTTCATTTTATTATTAATATCATGATCAAATTAATTATTATAATCAGATAAGGAGATTTTAAATGATCTCATTTTTAATAAAACTTTCATTTGTATATTGCCTCAAATTATTAATGATTCGAATTTTGTCTAGAAAATTAATATCAGTATTATTAGGAGCTGTTGTTTTATCAATAATATTATTTCTTGAAATAGCTAATATTTCAAATTCAAATTATGTTTTTCCACTTTTAACAGAACAAGATGATTCTATATCTTATGATTATGATAATGTTATAACTAACAAAACATTTTTTTTCAATAATAATATAATAAATCCAGATAAAACAAAAATTATTGTTATAACGCCAACATATAAACGACCTGAAAGACTTGCTGACATCACAAGTATGGCTAATACTTTAGCACATATCAAAAATTTATTTTGGATAATTGTTGAAGATGGATATTCTCATTCAAGTGGTGTTGTAGCATTAGCTAAAAGATTAAATTTTAATTATACATATTTATTAGCACCAAATCCTAAGGGTTATCCATCAAAAGGATGGTATCAACGAGATGTTGCAATAGATTGGCTAGAACAAAATGAACATATAGTACGAAAACCAAATGAACATTGTGTTATATATTTTGGTGATGATGACAATTCTTATGATATTCGTCTATTTAATGAACATATTAGATCTGTTAAAAGGGCAGGTATATGGGCAGTAGGTAAGATAATCTGTTTTTATTAATAATTATTATTTTATTATAGGTTTATTAGGTTCAATGGTTGTTGAAAGTCCATTAGAAACAGATAATGTATTATCAGGATGGTATACAAATTATTTACCAAATAGAAAATGGGGAACAGATATGGCAAGTTTTGCTATTTCAATAGATTTACTTTTATTAAAAAGACCACGATTTGGTAGTGGATGTAAATGGGGTAATGACAAACCTGAACCATGTTTTTTAGAAAAATTAAATTTACAATGGAAAGATTTTGAATTAAAAGGTTTTGAAAATGATCCAAATATATATTATAGAGAAATATATGTTTGGCATACAAAAACACTACCAAGGAGTTTCACAAAAAAATTTGGTTCATATAACTATTTTGTAGAATATGGCAATTCCCAGATCTAAAACATTAACAAATAAAACACCTTTAGTGTAATAAAAATTATATTATTAAAAATATTTTTTAACTATTATCAATAAAATTATACATATATATTAACATTTAAAATTAAAATTTAATGACAAAAATTTTATTGGTGAAAAATAGGTGAGTAATTTTAATTATGTAAATTATATTTTAAAAGTAAAAACCAATTAATTTTCCAAAGAGATCATGAACACTTTTTGTTTACAATTACTTTCCCACTTTCCTCATATTCAGCTTTTGAAATCCAAAGTTGTTGAAATGTTCCAAGAGAAGCGACAATAGATCCTCCTATCCATGCTCCAAAACGTTTTTCCATAGGTGTTGTACCTGAGTTAAAACGAATTTTAACAGTTGGGGGGCATTTTACGGCAATCCCATGATTTAAACGCTCACTAAATCCATCAATCAGAGAGTTTCCACCAGTAACAATAACATTCGAATAGAGAGTATTTCTTAAATCAACATCAGAATTTGAGCAACATGCAACAACAGCTGTAGGAATATCCATTATTGTTTCTTTAATTTTTTCTTCTACATCAAGGTATTTAATGTTAAACAATGATTCAGGAATAGTTACCCGATCACGTTTAATTTCTTTATGTAATCCTGTTGAAAAGTCATATTCACCAGGAACTGTACTTTCCAAATCTTCTGTTTCTATATTATCTACTAATTGTAATGTAGCAGCAACTACATCTTCAATAATTTTCTTTTTATGATATGTTTCAAAACTTTCTGTAACCTCCACAATATCCTTTAATTTATACAATGGTTTTTCTCCCTCTTTATACTCTTCTTTTGATGCAATTCTGTATGATGGAATTATATCAACATTACACCTATCTAGATATTTCTTCATTTGATCAACTATTGTATCACCACCCAAATTTGATTTTACAACAGAATTAATTAAACAATAACCATCATGAACTGATGAAGCATAAGTTTGACTTGCACCACTATCAACAACTAATCCAGAAGCCTTTCCATGGGCAAAACATGTTAGTACAGGTGATTTAACAGTATAAAATGCTGGAACATTATATTTTTCAAACATAAGCTCCGTCAATTTTTCACGCTTATCTTTTGTCGTCCATGGAGCCTCAGAGAATAAGACTCCATGTAACGATGGTTCTACTCTAAAACATTTATTATAAATATAATCCATAACTTGTTCAAATAAATCCCATTCTTCTATCATACCATCCTTCATATATCCTTTTATTTCAGTATTACTTCTTGGAATATATAAATCTATATCTCCAATAAATGTTTCTCTTGTTTCTCTAGTACCATCGGGTGTTTCTTCAATTTTATTCCTCACTCCTACTGATGCAGGAATATCGATAGATGGACATTCTTCTCCTGCATATCCAGCTCTAAAAGAATATGATCCGCTATCAAAAACCAATGCACCAACATCCTCTATAAAAAATACTTTATGAAAATTCTACTGTAAACTACCTCCAGCATATAAACCGCTACTCATCTTAACTATAGTACCAAATATTAGTGTTTTCTTTCCTGATGAAATGCAAAAAAATATGAAATACTTTTCCAAATAATGGTAGGCGCTAATGCATTATGGCAGTTGGGAAAACGTATCTTTTTTAAAAAAAAAAAGCGGGCAGTAGGTGGATATTGTAAATTTGTCCTCTAATATTAACATTATAACTCCAGATTTGATGGCAAACATTTGAAGATAACACTCATAAGTTTGTTAAAAGATAAAAACAATGAAAAACATCATCGCTAACTAGGTATTATCATAGAATACCAGTTACTTCTTAACAGTCAATATACCTAAAGTTTAAGAAAAGTCATTTTATCCATTTACTCACTAAGTAAAACATACGATTACTTTATTTCAACTTTATATGCATATATCTTGACAGATTAATACGTAAGTTTGATGAAACATTATAAAATAATAACTAACAATAAAGTATGACAAAATGTTGGTTAATATTTCTGGATTTTGAGTTAAGACAATGATACTCATTAATTTCAAAATATTTTATTAAAGTACAAGAGAAAATGCCGGAAATGCACACATAGTGCACGACAAATAATAATTATGATGATAACAAAAAACTAAGCCGCCTCTGCATCTTGAATAACTGTAATATTATCTCCTTTAAGCATTATTCTACCAATAGGAACTTCTGAATTTGTCTTAAGATTTCTCTCAACAGCCTCATCGATAACCAGATTCATATACTCATCAAAACCTAGAAAAAAAATTATTTTTAAAAAAAGTTTGTAAATATACCAATTATCCGTCCTTCAATACGATGCACAACATCTTCATAAAGCCAGATTGAAACTTTAGATTTTTGTTGCATAAATCTAAAAATAATACTGATCGGTAGAACTGTTGCTTTTTTTCCGTGTGGAGGCATATTTAGTAGTTCTTACAAAGATTAAATATTGTGAACAAACTTATTATTTAATAAATCTAAGTTTGGATGTATACATTATTCAACTTTTCAACACATCATCTGTTTAAGACATATTTTTTTAATCTATTTAAATATTAAAAGATAAAATTTTTTTTAAATTATTTTAAAATGCCATTATTAGTTGTTTATGGAAAACCTTGTAGTGGAAAAACTAAAACAGTTAATGATTTTATTCATTACTTGACAGAAAAATTAAGTATATCAGATGATAAAATAAAAGTGATATGTGATACTGATAATACTGAATTTTCAACAAATATTTATGACAACGCAAAACTGGTAAGTTATTTAAAAAAAATTTTATTTTAATTTATTTTAGGAAAAAGAACACAGAAGTTTACTTAAATCTTTGGTAGATGATAATCTTAAGAATGACAAGTTAATAATTCTTGATGCCTTAAATTATATTAAAGGATATCGTTATGAATTACATTGTATAGCTAAAAAAGTTCAAACTAAATTTGCTCTATTAATTATTAATGAAGATGATAATAAATGCAAAGACATTAACAAAGAAATGAACATGAAATATGAGGAAAAAATTTTGAATGAAATTATAATGAGAATGGAATATCCAATTTCAAAAGATTTTTGGGATAATCCAAATGTTGTAATTAATACAGCAACAACTCTGAAAGAAAGTGATAACATTGATAATTTTGATCAACTTTATCGTCTATTATTTGAAGGAGTTTCACTTGTTTCTAATAAGAGTACTAGGTGTCAACCAATAGCTAATAAAAATTTCGTTACAGATATTGCAAAAATAACAAAAAAAATAATTATTACAATTGATTCAGAACAAAAAAAACATAAATTTGGTGATAGAATTAAATTACCGTACACTGATTCAGATGACAAAGATGATACAAAGAACAGTTATTTATATATTAAACAATATAGTATTAGTGAATTAGATAGATATAGAAAAATATTTCTAGGAACTGTAAGAGGGCAATCAATTGAAGGAGCAAACATGATTGGAAATTTATTTGTAAATTATTTAAATACTCATTTATCTTTGTGCCATATTGAAGGAGAAATTTAACACAATTTTATCTACAGATTATTATAATAATAAATTGTTTGATTTGACAAATAAAAATAGTCACACATTAGTAATGAAAGTGTAACTTCTAATATATAAGATAAAAATTAGAAGTTTTGTAAAATATTGTTATGGGTTACTTTTGCAAAAACTACCATTCTATTTTTCTAATAATTTATTTTCAATTTATAATAATGTCTTTTGGAGGACATTATCATGCTCATTACGACTATCATCCCGACCCATATGAAGAATAGTATGTTGTATTGTAAAAAAAAAAGTTATTTTTTATATTTTAGTTATGATCAACGATATCACGAACCATATGAACATTATCACCATCCACATTTTCACCACCACCATCATCATCACCATCGCCATGGTCCAATGGTAATATGGCACAGAAAAAAGTAGGAATAAAGTTTATTTATTAGAAATATTTTATACAAATGTTATAATGTAAAAAAAAATTTTTTTTTAATAAAATTAAAAATTTTTAAAGATAATAAATGCTTATCTTAAGTCACCATCTCTTTTTAATATCATCCAATAAGATATCAATTCTTCATCAATTCTAAAATCATTTAATTTATAATCTATCCATCCTAATAGTGGAGGTTTTTTAAAAATTCCATAATTCGTGGAATCTTTTATTTCAAATCTAAAGACATAATTTTTGAGATGCTCTGGAACAATAGAAAATTGAAATAACCCGTTATATTCAGGATTGTAGGTGTCTTCAACTGCGATTGTCGATTGTTTAGAAACAGGTCCTTCTTTACCAATTTCAAATAATTTTACATTAACATATGATTTAATATGACCATTTTTTTCTACAGGAATTAAATCTTTTGCAGCAACAATTTCTAGTTGTAGAGAAAACTTTTTTTTATCAAAACGTAATGATATAGCAAGTTGAGGATCACCATGTTCAAGAAAAGAAGTATTTAATGATCCTTTTGCCATGTCATGTTTTTTTGTTGTTAATTTACTCATTATACCTTTTCGTCTACTAACATTACTACCTGATTCTGAAATCATGGAAGTAATTGAGCTTGGAGATTCTAAAGATTTTGTTGGTGACAAATTATTAGTACCACTTGTATTTTTAGTTTCAACAGAAATTGAAGGAGTTCCAAAAAATATTTCACCATTTTCTCTTTGAAGAGTTTCTACCTTGTCTGTACTTAAAACTGTCGTTGTTGCTCCTGAATTTTTTTCTACAATAAATTTTCCAAGATCATTTTTATCTGCTCTTTCAATATGTTGACCAGAACCATAAAACTCTCCTCTATTTTTTATCTTTAATTCATTATTATCTGACAAATTTGATGGTTCCAGTGCTCGAAGTCTGATCGTTAAAACAATCGCACTTTGTGTAACACCTTGAGATAGATAAAATGTTTGTTGAAAGTATTCCATATTAGGTTCCTTTATAACACAACTTAGTGAAACATCAAGTTCACCTAAAGTTCGTTTTGTGCCATCATCAATTGCGGTAAAATTTAATGTTTTTTCTTGAGGTCCATCAACAAAAAAACTAAATTTACTTTGGTAAAGAGGATTAATAGTATTTAATTTAACTTGTGTATTTTGAATCTGTTTACCTATCTGAATTTTTATAAAAGGTGAAGGTTCTAAATTAGCTTTAGGATAAGGTAAACTATTAACATTATCTATAAATATCATTAATAAACATCTAACTTCATCATCTTTTGGACTATTAATACTACGACCATATAATTTACTATCTTTTATATATATTGGTTTTTTAAGATATAAAGGATCACTCCTTAATGTTAACCATTCAAATGCAACACGAATATCACCATGTTTACATCCTTCAAGATAATACCATTTATCAATTGACTTTTCATCTTTAATTTTTTGAGTTGATACAGAAAGTCTACCTAATTCTTCATCACTACCTGTTCTATCTTCATCAAAAACTTCAAATCTAACAGTTTGTAATGATGATTGATCAACAACAGCCTCAAATTCTTCATTCCATTTAAGATTTAAATTATTATCAATAGTTTTTGTTCTAAAAAAAAATCCTCCAAGTTTTACTTCAACATATGGATCACTTTTGTCTCTCGTTTAAATACTAATATATCTAATTACTTTAATTAAAACAACACCATCCGGTTCAGGGAAATATAAAGATAGTAAAAATGTAATCATAGCGTGATGGTTTGGTCATCATTTTATTTAATCACGTGCCACGTCTAAAATTTATTTCCAATCTATTTATTATAGGGTTGAAGTTTAAGGACTCATTCTGAGGTCTTGTTTATTGTATTGTAATCTAGAGAGTATAAGCTTCCTCTAAAGTATAGGGGGTGAGTGTTTTTGTAATTGTATAATTTAATATTTATTATTTAGAAGTAATTTTTAAAGAAGTTATAAAATAAAATCTTATAAAAAAATCCTCTTCTACAAATAACACCAGAAATAAACCTTGATCTTATTTATTTGCTAGATGTCATATCAACATCTGAAACAAATGGTACAAATATTTTATTTGGTAAAACACACATATCACGAAGTTGTTGATTTACGATTGTTCTAATGGCATTGTTAAGTTGAGGTAAATTAACAATTTCAAACATTTCAGTTAAATTAAAATCAAATGTAGGTAATTCAATAAAACTTACAGATACACCACCAATTATAGGAGCGAAAGGAAGTAATGGTTGAAAAATCCATCTAACTTTTCCTGTTAATGTAATTTGATTCATTCCACCAATAAAACCACAAGTATTAACAGTAAAATCAGCATTACCAGCATAACTAACATCCATATCAATAATTATTTTATCCTTACCTACATTTTCTGTGTAAACTTTTAATTCCCCAACTCTAAAGGGCAAATCTCCCATATCAATTTTTATAAATTTAAAACTTTTGAATGGTAATGGCATTTGAGCACGAACTTGTGGTTCAATAACTTCAATCAAAAATTTTTTTGAATATTCCCCAATATAAGGCCATAGTTGTTGGATAAATTTGTTCAAACAAAGAACACGTTTTGTGTCAGGAAATTGAACCCAAGCAGGCAAGTCATTTTGTTTTAAAACTAATTGTGTCAAAATAGCTTCAATCTCTTGGGAAGCCAATGTATTTAATGGAGCTCTCTTTTTTTCCCGATTTTTCGTAGTAATTGTTTTGACAATGTAACCAATAATAATAAAAACTATCCAGAGAAAAGGCCAATCAAAAAATAGCATAAGTGATATCGAAATATACAATAATATTTTTAGTTCTTGAGTTGTTAGCATATTCTACATTAAATAATTATTTTTCCTAGTTAATAAATTAAAAATTTCTAAAATAAAAATATTTAATATTAATCAAATAAATTTTTTTTTTTTTAAATTTTATAAATATATTTTAATATATTTAAAAGAATTATTGTAAAAATATTAAAAAAGTAACTTTATTCCAGTAAAATATATTGTAATAAAAACTAATTTAAAAATACTAACGTGCAATATAAATATACATGACAGCTTCAAAGAATTTTCTTAATCAAAAAATACAAGACTTAAAAGTAACTTTTTCTTACATATAAAAATAAAATATTCTAATACAATGGAATGTTGAGAGAATGCTTGTTATGTGTGTAAAACATAAATATTTTTATTTTGATGCATATGAATCAACTCTATCGATAATATTTTTAATATAAATATTTTATATCTAATTCTTTTTCGATATTTTGACTAGCTATGAGAGGTGGTTTTTATATTTCTCTCTTATTTTTTAAAACATTACAATAAATAAAACATCTATTATTTACTGTAATTGAGAATCCTCCGATACTAAGCTGATTGTGGTGATTTCTAACAGCCAAGGAGATAATCGTAGATGTTATATAGATGAAAACTATATCAGTGGTATAATATAACTGATATTGAAAATTGATACTGCTTTTTCCGGGAAAAATTTTGATGACAATTGTTATTTGTAAATAATGATGACTTTAAACTTAGCAACAATCAATGTAAGAGGTATTAAGTTCTATCCGATAAGAAATAACCTTATGAAGGAACTGTGGGATTTGTTTTAGACTTGATCCCCCTTCAAAAATTTTTTTAAATAAACATTTTTTCGAAATTTTTTTACTTTTTCTAACATAAAAAAAACACGGGGAATCAGGAAAAAATAAAATTTTTTTTTTTTATGAGGAAATATTAAAAAATAATAATTTTATCAATCTGATTAAAAAAAATTCATTTTTACATAATTTTAATCAAAAAACAAAAAGGGGGAACCAACTCTAAAGATCAACCGCAAAAACTACCATTCTATTTTTCTAATAATTTATTTTCAATTTATAATAATGTCTTTTGGAGGACATTATCATGCTCATTACGACTATCATCCCGACCCATATGAAGAATAGTATGTTGTATTGTAAAAAAAAAAGTTATTTTTTATATTTTAGTTATGATCAACGATATCACAAACCATACGAACATTATCACCATCCAAATTTCCACCACCATCATCATCATCACCATCGCCATGGTCCAATGGTAATATGGCACAGAAAAAAGTAGGAATAAAGTTTATTTATTAGAAATATTTTATACAAATGTTATAATGTAAAAAAAAATTTTTTTTTAATAAAATTAAAAATTTTTAAAGATAATAAATGCTTATCTTAAGTCACCATCTCTTTTTAATATCATCCAATAAGATATCAATTCTTCATCAATTCTAAAATCATTTAATTTATAATCTATCCATCCTAATAGTGGAGGTTTTTTAAAAATTCCATAATTCGTGGAATCTTTTATTTCAAATCTAAAGACATAATTTTTGAGATGCTCTGGAACAATAGAAAATTGAAATAACCCGTTATATTCAGGATTGTAGGTGTCTTCAACTGCGATTGTCGATTGTTTAGAAACAGGTCCTTCTTTACCAATTTCAAATAATTTTACATTAACATATGATTTAATATGACCATTTTTTTCTACAGGAATTAAATCTTTTGCAGCAACAATTTCTAGTTGTAGAGAAAACTTTTTTTTATCAAAACGTAATGATATAGCAAGTTGAGGATCACCATGTTCAAGAAAAGAAGTATTTAATGATCCTTTTGCCATGTCATGTTTTTTTGTTGTTAATTTACTCATTATACCTTTTCGTCTACTAACATTACTACCTGATTCTGAAATCATGGAAGTAATTGAACCTGGAGATTTTAAAGATTTTGTTGGTGATAAATTATTAGTACCACTTGTATTTTTAGTTTCAACAGAAATTGAAGGAGTTCCAAAAAATATTTCACCATTTTCTCTTTGAAGAGTTTCTACCTTGTCTGTAGTTAAAACTGTCGTTGTTGCTCCTGAATTTTTTTCTACAATAAGTTTTCCAAGATCATTTTTATCTGCTCTTTCAATATGTTGACCAGAACCATAAAACTCTCCTCTATTTTTTATCTTTAATTCATTATTATCTGACAAATTTGATGGTTCCAGTGCTCGAAGTCTGATCGTTAAAACAATTGCACTTTGTGTAACACCTTGAGATAGATAAAATGTTTGTTGAAAGTATTCCATATTAGGTTCCTTTATAACACAACTTAGTGGAACATCAAGTTCACCTAAAGTTCGTTTTGTGCCATCATCAATTGCGGTAAAATTTAATGTTTTTTCTTGAGGTCCATCAACAAAAAAACTAAATTTACTTTGGTAAAGAGGATTAATAGTATTTAATTTAACTTGTGTATTTTGAATCTGTTTACCTATCTGAATTTTTATAAAAGGTGAAGGTTCTAAATTAGCTTTAGGATAAGGTAAACTATTAACATTATCTATAAATATCATTAATAAACATCTAACTTCATCATCTTTTGGACTATTAATACTACGACCATATAATTTACTATCTTTTATATATATTGGTTTTTTAAGATATAAAGGATCACTCCTTAATGTTAACCATTCAAATGCAACACGAATATCACCATGTTTACATCCTTCAAGATAATACCATTTATCAATTGACTTTTCATCTTTAATTTTTTGAGTTGATACAGAAAGTCTACCTAATTCTTCATCACTACCTGTTCTATCTTCATCAAAAACTTCAAATCTAACAGTTTGTAATGATGATTGATCAACAACAGCCTCAAATTCTTCATTCCATTTTGGATTTAAATTATTATCAATAGTTTTTGTTCTAAAAAAAGATCCTCCAAGTTTTACCTCAACATATGGATCACTTTTGTCTCTCGTTAAAATACTAATATCTCTATTTTCCAAATTTTTAGCTTCAATTACTTTAATCAAAACAACACCATCAGGTTCAGGAAAATATAATGATGTCATATCAACATCTGGAGCAAGTGGTACAAATATTTTATTTGGTAAAACACACATATCACGAAGTTGTTGATTTACGATTGTTCTAATGGCATTTGTAAGTCCAGGTAAATTACCAATTTCACCCATTCCAGTTAAATTAAAATCAAATTTAGGTAATTCAATAAAACTTGCAGATATACCACCAATCATAGGAGGGAAAGGAAGTAATGGTTGACAAATACATCTAACTTTTCCTGTTAATATAATTTGATTCATTCCACCATTAAAACCACAAGTATTAACAGTAAAATCTGCATCACCAGCATAACTAACATCCATATCAACAATTATTTTATCTCTACCTACATTTTTTGTATAGACTTTTAATCCCCCAACTCTACAAGACAAATCTCCCATATCAATTTTTATAAATTTAAAACTTTTGAATGGTGATGGCATTTGAGCACGAACTTGTGGTTCAATAACTTCAGTCAAAAATTTTTTTGAATATTCCCCAATATAAGGCCATAGTTGTTGGATAACTTTGTTCAACCAAAGAACACGTTCTGTGTCAGGAAATTGAACCCAAGCAGGCAAGTCATTTTGTTTTAAACCTAATTGTGCCAAAATAGCTTCACTCTCTTGGGAAGCCAATATCTTTAATGCTGCTCTCTTTTCTTCCCGATTTTTCGTAGTAATTGTTTTGACAATGTGACCAATAATAGCAAAAACTATCCAGAGAAAAGAACAATTAAAATGGCCTACTAACCAGCATGATACCATAAGTGATATCGAAATAAACGATAATATTATTAGTTCTTGAGTTGTTAGCATATTCTACATTAAATAATTATTTTTCCTAGTTAATAAATTAAAAATTTCTAAAATAAAAATATTTAATATTAATCAAATAAATTTTTTTTTTTTTAAATTTTATAAATATATTTTAATATATTTAAAAGAATTATTGTAAAAATATTAAAAAAGTAACTTTATTCCAGTAAAATATATTGTAATAAAAACTAATTTAAAAATACTAACGTGCAATATAAATATACATGACAGCTTCAAAGAATTTTCTTAATCAAAAAATACAAGACTTAAAAGTAACTTTTTCTTACATATAAAAATAAAATATTCTAATATAATGGAATGTTGAGAGAATGCTTGTTATGTGTGTAAAACATAAATATTTTTATTTTGATGCATATCAATCAACTCTATCGATAATATTTTTAATATAAATATTTTTTATCTAATTCAGACATCAAAAAATATATTATAATAATTTTTTTTTCTTAAATTATATAACTAAATATAAATTATAAAACTAAAAATCAGATAAAATTATTTAATTTCCATAGTTCTTATGTTAGTTACAAAAATAAAAAAAAAAATTACAGTTAAAATTTAAAAAATTCTCATTCTTCCTTAAGTTGCAATTTATTCTTAAAATAAATATTTAGTTTTGTGAGAAAATTTACAAATATTAAACTTATAAAGTAGGTCTAGTAATGTTGGCGAACCTATGTCAAATGTATTAGAAATAAATATAAATAAATAAAATGTGCTCTAGTGCGCTGACAAAAGTTACATATTTATATTTATAGTTATAATAAAAATTTAATGACTGTTATGCAAAAGATATTGTTAATTGAATGAAATATATATATTAATATATATTATTATTAAAGATGCTAGAGATAGGTTAGAATAGATGGTGTTAATAAAAACCGTTATAAATAAGAATCAATTTAATTTATTTCTAGTAAAATTATTGAAGAACAAAAATTACATTCTTTATAAAGAATAACTGGATCAATGATATAAAATAATCATTTATAAAATAAAAAACTGGATTAAACCAGAAAAAAAATTTGGTTGACTCATAAATAAATATTAATATTTATTAAAAAAAAAAAAAGAAACAGCAAAATTGAATGGAAATATGTCTCATACAAAGTGTTAGCCCGCTTTTTTAAAGTTTGGAGGTGTCCATATAAGTTTTTCTTTATTAATCCTAATTCGTCGCTTGAATAATCTTTTTAAATGTGCTTCTTTTATAGCTTCTGAAAGGACAAATACAAATTGCCCCTTGTAATATCGTGATATTTTAAATGTCTATAAAAATAATAATTTTAAATAAATAAATAAATTTAATTAATTAAATAATTACCTGTAATGTTTGAAGAATATCATCTTTTTTAATACTTGTTTCTTCAGCTATTTCTGCCACCGATATATTAAGTCTTTCACCTCTTGCAATTGCTTCATCCTGTTTTCTAAATAATACTTCTAGTATTGCATCATGCCAATAACTTAAATATGAAACATAACCCAAATCAGATAATGGTTTTTCTGGACTTCCTGTTTTTTTTTCAACTTGTGATAATGCATAACTGAATTCTATTAAAAGTTTGCCATAACCTTTGTTTTGATAAGGGGGTAAAACTAATATACATGCAACGTTAAACTCCTCAGCAGATTCTTTTTCTTTTGAAAAATAACCAACAATATGATAACCTCTTTCATCCTGTTCTGTCATAACATAAAACAAAAATGGATCTGTATCATAGTATAATGTTTTGTGATCTAAAAAAAGTTTAGCTAATAGACATAAATTTTGAGAATATGATTGTTGTTTTCGACCATCAATTTCAAAAACTGATATTGTTTGGTGTTTATAAATTTGAGCACCTGGAGGATGAAAAAGAGTACATTTACGTATATGACTTTCTAAAGTTTTAAAGCTATTACAGAATTTTAAACAAAATTCACAAAGATAAATACAACTTAATTTTGTCATTTCTTGAGGATAAGGTGAAAAATACCAAGGTTGAATTATATGTTTACCTAGTTGAATATTATTAATATTACGAACACGTGCCTGAGCATCTTCAGAATGACCATGCATCGACATCGAACCACTTAATGATGGCACTTTTGGAGATGGTTGACCTGGTAATTCCTCACAACCATTTATTTCAATTTCAATTGAATTTTCTGATATTTTAAGATTTTTCCTTTTTTTTCTTCTATCTGTTACTTCTTTATCTGGTGAATCTCGATCATTATTTGCCGTATACTGATTAGGTTGTTTTCTTTTAAATGTAGTTGTTTTACTTGGAAATTTAGCAGGAGCATCCGTATCTATTTGTGATACCGAAACCCATTCATCAAGTCTTCTATTACAATCAACATAATGTACATAAAATTCTTTTTCATCATCATTATTAATTCTTGATGTCACAATTTCTGCTTCCCCTAAAAATTTTATATTTTAGTTATTAAAAATTATTAATTTACTATATTTATCTTCTCTAGACATCCGACATTGTATTCTACAACCATCAATGAGTTCACTCAAATCACATACACGTTCCTCATAAACTATACTTTCATTTCTTTTATAAGCCATATTTAAAAAAAAATGTCTCTTCTATTTAGTGGATTCAAATAAAATTTATAATCAAAAACACTTTCATATAAATAACATTTACTTGAAAAAAAAACAAAAATAGTAAAAAAAAAATTAATATTTTTAAAAATATGACAATGAGATGGGTATTTTTCCCACAACAAAATATAATAGAAATACGATAAACACTTTTCTAATCGTGTCTTATACAGATTTTCTTTTGGAATATATACTGGAAAAAATAGTTATCATCATATTTTGCATTTTCTTTTGACATAAATGGCTCTTGAGAAAATTTACAAAGATTTGTTAGCGGAATGGTCAAAAACATTGAATCAACGTGATCCAGCCGTTATTGCGCAATTACTTACCAAGGCTAAAGCTGAACTTAGAAATCCTGAGATATTTAAACAATTTAAAAAAGATCAGTGTACTCAAATTCACAGTACGTTTTAATCTTATAAAATTTATAATACCTATTTTAGAAGATATTTTTGAAATTGATGCCTTATTTCGTGCTGGTGTGTCTGATATGAAAGGATTTAAAGAATCGATTTCAATTGTACTTAATTTCTATAAGTCTCACCCTGGAGCTTCTATTGATGTTTTCCCTAACGCTCACTTACTCAATGGACTTTACCTAATGTATCTATTAACTATGAATGATTTGTCTACTTTTCATCTTCAGCTCGAACAAATTAGTCCAGATCTTCAAAAGAATAATCCATATATTTCTACACCGGTTAAATTAGAGCAATACATAAATGAAGGAGCTTTCAACAAAGTTGTTTTAAGTGAAAAAACAATACCTAGTCCATATTTTATGGCTTTTGTCAGGATTCTTATGGATACTGTTCGTGATGAAATAGCCACAAATATAGAGGAATCTTTTCAGAAATTATCAAAGGAAGACGCTCGTCAACACCTCCATTTTACTAATGATGAGGAATTAAGAGTTTTTTCTGAAAAACGTAATTGGAAACTTGACTCTTTTAATACTAAAAACGAAATTTATGTTTTTAATAAAGCAATTCAAAAAACCGAAGAGGCAGCTGGAGGAAATTCAAAACTTAATACAAAAAGAATAAGTGAACAAGCTTTATTTTATGCCAAGCAGCTAGAAATGATTGTATAATATTTTCGTGATAAACAATTTATTTGATGATATTATCATTTTTTTTTAAATATTTAATTATATAAAATTAACATAAGTTTTATATTTGTTTTTTATTATTTCGAAGTGTCAAAACTTATCATGAAAACTTTATTGGAATATTTTAATGAGACACGCGAGGTTAGGTAGATAGTAAAATCAAACTTTTTCAAATGTTTCATCTAATGTAGATAATTTGTTACCAAATTTCAATAAATCTCATCAGTTGATGACAGAACTTTTAAATAAAAATTTTATTATTGAAACCATTACGTAACTTTTCTATGTTATTTGTTTTTTTATATATAGACGATACACCAACGTGTTGTTCTTGTTCTTAGTAACATATTTTATGTACAATTAAAATTTATTATTACCCAAACTTTACAACATAAATTTTTTTCTATTTAAATTTATTTTAATTATTATATTGTAATTAAGATAATATATATCATAATTTATATACTAACCCATGTAAACATTTTTGTTAATTAAAATTTTATAATTTAAACAAATTTATGAAAATATTGTAAAAAAATATTATAGTTTTTTTTTTCAAAAAAATGGTAACATTAGACAACCAAAATGGTGGTGAAGAAAATAATTTACATTCTACAATAAATTTACCAAATACTCCAAATCCTAATACATATGGAAATAAAAAATATATGTTTGATTTATTATTAAATAATAAAGCATGTATACTGTGTATGAATTTTGCCCGGTGGTTTCCAATTCTTCTTGTATTTGGAATTGTTGGATGGGCTTATTATGCCTATGTTTTTATATTATGTTTTGGTAAGAAAAATAAATAGTTTTATGTAATATTACCTTTCTAGGAGTTATTGATTATTTATTTCAAAGAATTGTCTTTCTATTATTCCTTCATATTCTAATAATATTATTTTTTTGGTCATATCTAGCAACTGTTTTTACTGAGAATGGTAAAATTCCAGAAGAATTTTATCTTCCATATGAAGTTAATGAAGATGTTAAGAATGCTGAAACTAATGATGCTGCAAAAGAAGTTGTCCGAAGATATGTAAAAATGCATAATCTCCCAATTCAAAATAGAATGTTTGATCAGGCATTTCGGTATTGTCATCATTGTGCTATGGTAAAACCTGACAGAGCTCATCATTGTTCAATATGTAAAAAATGCATTTTAAAATTTGATCATCATTGTCCATGGGTAAATAATTGTGTAATGTATTCAAACTATAAATATTTTATGCTATTTCTTGGTTATGGTATGATACTTTGTTTTTTTGTTTCATTATCCAACTTAAATACTATTATTCTTTTTGTTAAAGGAATCTCAGCGCACTCTGGGAATATTAATTCTATTGGGACAAGTTTTCATTTAATATTTTTAGAATTCGTTTCTATTATGTTTAGTATATCATTATCGTGCTTGTTTTTCTTTCATATTTATTTAATATCCAAAAATCGTTCAACATTAGAATCATATAAAGCTCCTGTATTTACGTTTGGTGTAGATAAAAATGCCTACAACATATCTTTGAAACATAATTTTACAGAAGTATTTGGTCATAAACCATTATTTTGGTTTTTGCCAATTAATTCAACGTAAGTTTTATGTTTTATTTTTGCATGTAATTTTGCAAATGTTTTGTGCTTTATAACTTTTTTTTACCCATTTGTGTTTTATTAGCTCTGGAGATGGAATTAGTTTCATTTCTAATTGTTCTGGAACAGCAACTTATACGCATGAAGATGCAATAGTTTCTATAAATAACATTACTAACGATTCTACAATAAGGGTTTTAAATAATCACGGAGAAAGTATATCACAAAATATGGGTGATGCAACAAATATCGGGTTTACACAAGAAAATGATTGTAGAAGATTTAAAAATGGTATGTTTTTGTTTTAACCTAATATACTAATGTTATTATCACATAATGTTTGCAAAATTGAAATTGTTTGAATTTAGTTGTTTAAAGACTTTGCTTTTATTTTTATTTTATAATTATATTTATCAAATTAAATAATTTTTTTTAGCCAAGGAAATGGTGTAGTTTATCGAACCTCAGTCTTTTCTTCATCGGCAACATTTAAAAGAATTGACATAAATTCATCAACATCGGAAGAAGAAAATTCAGACTATGATAACGATTTGATAGAATGTGAAAATTACAATGGTGATATTACTATTTGTTCCCCTGATTCTAATTTGGAATTAGGAACTGAAAACAAAGTTCGCTTTACTGTTAGATCTGGTGTTCAATACTCTTCAATTGCTCAATCTGACGAGTTATAATATTTAAAAAATTGCATTATGAAGACCATAGTACATATTTTTTTGATTTGATATAATATTGATAATATAATTGTTGTATTTTTTCATTAATTTATCTAATTTTATATGTCTGTTAAATGTTTAGTGCCTGATATAACAAATAAAGATTTATTAAAAAATAGTTTATAATTCGATGATAGTAAGTGGTTTATTGATGTTTTTTGATTCTTATTAAATAGTTTGGGTATATATATAACTATCAATAAGATATTTTTCATTGATACATTTGTTTTAAATAAAATTTTTTTTCTGCTTTTAACTTTTAAAAGTTATGGATAATTTGTCATCATATTCAAGCAATGAAGAAAGTTGTAGAAATTTTCTTAGTGATGCTGAGTCTACAAATAAAGAAAAAATAAAACAGACGTTTTATAATAATCTCAAATTTTCAACAAGTGACATTGAAAGTTTCAACAAAACATTTTCTGGAAAAAAAAGTTTTCAAATGGTTGGAAATGGTTTTTCAAAAAATGTTAACCCTGGAAATATGTCTTTACCTTTTCCAAAAACAACCGATTCATACACTTTTGACAGGAATGTATTTCATCAAAATGGAGGAGCATCAAACGAAATTCTTGGAGAACCTTCAATTTTAAGAGGTAAAAATCATTTACCAAATTTTTTCCAAAATAAAAGTATTTTTACATGCCATAAAATTGACAATACAAAGTTTAATAGTATTAATTGTTTAAACAAGGATTATGGTGAACAATGTCATGGTAATATAAGTTATAATTTTAATGAGTGTAATAAAAATGACTTAAATGAAGGGTACAAAAATCATTTGGCAAATAAAAAATATAATATTAATTGTGGAAGACTTCCAACAATTGAAGAAATAAAATTGGCACTACAAAATCCAAGCAACGGTATTAATTTTAGTTTTTATGAGTTATCTTCAAAATTTGAGGAGTGTAATGAAGTAAATGTACAGAATATGGTTTCTGAGTGTTTCAAACATAAAATATGTCAAGAAATAATTCAAATTTTAAAATGTTTTTTGGATGGTCAATGTGAAATTTATGATCAAACTATGGAATATCTTGTTTTAGATACGTTTGGAATTGATTCAACTGAGTTTAAGACTTATGCAAAAACTACTTTTTCTAATATTTTAGAATGGGGTATTAAAAATAAATATTTTTTAAGATTAGAGAATATGAAAATTTTGTTAAAAAATGAAGAAGAAATTTTTGAAAATGAGTCACTTAAAAAAAAAAATTTAAATAATTTTATTGATGAAAATACTTCTGAAATTTATGAAACTGTAAGTGATACTTTTAGATCATCCAATATGTACTTAATTGATGAAGAATTCAAAGGGATGACAATTATTTTATATGTATTATGTTTCTGTCCTCCTATTACTAATATTTCATTTGATGAATTAGGAAGAAATATTTATCAATTTTGTAATGAATCATTTGATGAAACTTTTTGTAAAAAGTATTTTAATAATAGTTGTATTGAAGATGTTTTTGAAAAAAATTTTAAAGATATTTTTCAAGTAAAAAGAAATGATGGAAAAAATTATTTTGTAATTAATAAGAATGGAGATGAGTTGTTCAAAATGTTTATCAACAACGCTAAAAGATATGCTAATTTAGTTGGTAAAACGGCTAATATTAGCACTGCAACAAGTGTTTATAATGAACAAAAATTTTTTATAAATGCTTCTGGAATTTGGATACCAAGTAATTTTAAATTTGAAAATTTGTTCTTTTAAAATACCTATCAATTTTAAATAATATTGTTAATTTTATATGATTATTAACTATCTTAAAATGGTATAATTTCCATGTTTTATATTTATTAATCTTAATGTTTTTTTTTTACTTTTAGATATTTTTACAGGATAATTTTGTGATTCAGATACAGATGATATTCGTTTTAAATTAATTTCATTTTCTTATTTAACCTTTTGAAACATTAACAGAATTGGATAAAAATTTTAGTATTTCAGGAAATCAATTTACATTAAAAGATGGATTATTAATTTTTATTAGAAAAATTCTTTTTTAATTTTGAATTTTTTACCAAAATTTAAGTTATATATTATATACCATAAGAATGTTGAATATGGTATTTTTGAAATGTCTTTAATAAGGATGAATTAGAGTAGATATTATTTATTATAAACATTTACCTTCTTGGAAAACACTACTTCAAGAAGATTTAAACAAATAATTTAAGAAAATAATTAAAAAATTGTTTAATTTTAATTCAAATAGATATTTTTAATAATTTATTGTTTGAAATATTAAGTGTTTTAACACTTTGAATATCTTGTGTTATAATTTAAAAATCTTTTTAACTTATATTTTAGGTTACCATGAATAATAATTCAACTCTTAGTGATTCAAGTCTTACAAACAATTTTAATAATAATGATTCTGAGGAAAAATCATTATCAGATATATTAAATATTCCTCTTCCAAAAAGTAAATTTAATGTTATTTTTGATGTACTTAATGTCAAAGTTGATGATTTACTTGGTAAGTTATAAATATTTATATAATTATTTTGTTGTAGAATATAAATCAGATCCAAAGGTTAACGATTTACTTAAACATAAAATTGCCCAAGTAATTGTTGAAGAATTTAATGAAGGAAAAAATAAGAACTCTAATTTATCTAAAAATGTAAAATTGGAATGTTTTATTGATTTTATAAATAGAAATTTTGATTGTTCTGAAAATAAGTTAATGGATTTAATTGGCACCAATTTTATGGAATTCTTACGTTCACAAATTGGTAAGCAATATTTTAATGTTTTTTGGAGTAGTGAGGAAAAAGATTACATTGTTTCTATTACTACAGCCATTCCAAGTAATATTCCAGAAAAATTAATTAATTTTTCTGAAAATAGTTCAATAAATTGTGAAAATACTGAAAAAGTAAATTCACCAACATTTGGAGAACAAATTAAAGAACAATCTTTTTCTAATATTTCTCATCCTCCAAACTATAGATTTTCAAAACAAATGCCTATGTTAAATTCTGGAAAATCAAATATGATTGTACCAATTATAAATCTTTTAAACAATCCAAAACCAACTTATTATATGGATGAACTTGAACCTTCTTCAAGAATTATTATGGGGAAAATAATGATTTATTTTTGTTATTATTTGGCTCTTCCAAGAAAAGAAATAGTTACAAATCATTTTAAAGAAAATATGACACTTTTTTCTGGCTATACTTTTAATAAAGATTGGTATAGACTTCTTTTTGCCAAAACAACAATGGCAAAGATGTTTAGTGAAATTTTTTTTAATGAAATAACTTGCCAATCTGGATATACTGGTGGTGCAGCTGTTTTTATTTTAATTAATGAGGAAGAACTTTGGTCTAGAATTGAAGAAAATATATTAATTTACAACAGTTTTGGAGTCCACCAAATTGATCTTAATAAGTTAAAAACTGTTAAAATTCAAGGAAGTCGTTATTTACTTGATGCAAAAAATTGGATACCTGTTGGTGCAAATGCAATAACTCTTTTTGGTTTTAATGCTAGAGGTATATACTTAAATTAATAAAATTTAAATTTTTTTATAATTAAATTTTATTGATTCTTTTTTTATTATAAATGAATAAATTTTTTTTTAAAACTTTTTTGTTCAACTATAATTTTTAATTATTTTCTAAGTGTATGGGATCTCTTTTAGAGTCATGACGTACTGAATTAATAAAAAATAAAATAAAAAACTATTTGAAAATTTTTTAAAAATTTGAATAAATATACAGTGATTTGAATATTTGATAGTTGATAAACAGTAGAAAAAGGTTTAAAAAAAGTTTAAGAAAAATTAATATTCTAAACCTAATTTTGAATAGAAATCGAATGAAACTGGTTCCATCTTCATAGGATAATTATTTTCTGAGATATTGAAAAATCGGGAACAATGAATATTTTAGAAAAATTTCCGCCTTTGATCATATCTTTCTTCAAAATCATGATAAATGCAATCAGATTTCTGCAATTCACTTCAAATGAGTTTTCAAATGGGGTCTATCTTCAAAATTTTTTTATATATTTAAGTACTTGCGAGATATAAAAAAATGGTGACAATAGATTACGCGCGAAAAAGTACCAAGCATAGTATTTCAAGAACGGTTGAAAATTTTAAAATGTTTTCAACGTAAGATATACCTTAAATTATAAAAGAAGCACAGCGCATCAAGTTTCATGAATCTGTGACCTCATAAACTTGAGTTATCACTAAATTCTTGAAACTTTTTTTTAAATATATTTCTTATCTTATCTTCATTTTTATAAGTCCTATAAAGATGTAAATAAGCTTAGTGAATTTCACGTACAAAATTGATCTAGAAAAAAATATTTATTTTTAAAATTTACAATATTATCATAAAAATCGAGATTTAAAAAAAATATTCCAACATTTCACCCCTCAACTTGAATCCTTAAAAACTTTTGAAGTTTCAATTTTATAATATTGTTGATTATATTCAAAATTCATCCAATTTCAAGGGCTATCGAATGAATATAGTAGGATATTCAATTTCCAAAAAAAGTTGTTTTTCTTTGTTCACATTTTTGGTGGTAAAGTCGGAAATTTAAAATATTTTTAGCCTATTTCTGGATTTCTGAAAATATTAATGCTATAGCTATGAAAATTATTTATCTAGAACTACTTTTGAATAGAAATCGAATGAAATTAGTCCCATCTTCATAGGATAAGTATTTGCTGAGATATTGAAAAGTCAGAAACAATGAATATTTTAGAAAAATTTTCGCCTCTGTTCATAACTCGCTTCAAAATCAAGATAAATGCAATCAGATTCCTGCAATCGTTTTCTAATGAGTTTTCAAATGGGGTCTACCTTCAAAATTTTTTTAAATCTTTAATCACTTTCGAGATGTAAAAAAATGATGACAATGGATTACGCGCGAAAAAGTATCAAGCTCAGTATTTCAAGAACGGTTGAAAATTTTAAAATGTTTTCAACGTAAGGTATACCTTAAATTATAAAAGAAGCACAGCGCATCAAGTTTCATGAACCTGTGACCTCATAAACTTGAGTTATCACTAAATTCTTGAAACTTTTTTTTAAATATATTTCTTATCATATATTCATTTTTAGAAGTCTTATGAAGATGTGAATAGACTTAATGAATTTCTTGTAAAAAATTGATCTAGAAACAACTGTTTATTTGTAAAATATCTCATTGTATCATAGAAGTTGAAATTTACATAAAAATATTCCCCAATTTCGCCTTTCAACTTTGAATCTTTATAACTCCTGAAGTTTCAATTTTTGAATATTGTTGATTATATGCAAAATTCATCTCGTTTTTATGGCTATCGAATGACTATAGTAGTATATTCAAATTTCAAAAAAAGTTGTTTTTTTTTAATTACTTATTCTTCTTTATCATTTTAGTATAAAAATTTTTTATTAAATCAACATTGTAATTTAAAAAAAAATACATAATTTTATTATTCAAATATTCAAAAATAATTTCTAGAACTTCAGTTACTTTATAATTAAGCCAATGTATGTTTTTTTTCATACGTTATTTGCACTTACATTGATCATTAAATTAATACTTTTCTATTTAAATATAGTTTAATTGATAATTTTTAACTATTTAAATTTAAAGAACATCAATATTTTTTTTTTATAATATATTACTTAACATTTTTAAGTAATCATTAATCTGCATAATAAATATTACGAAAAAAAAATATATGTATAAAAATACAATTTTAAAATATTTACATTCATATATATATTATTATATTAATTTAGAAAATGTTATAAGTATGAGTATGACGTTATTGAAGTAACAACATATGCCATATTCTTTATTTTATAAAGATGAGTCATATATAATAAAATCAGGCACTATCAATTAAACTCAGAGGTTTATTTTGTTGATAAAGATATATTTTATGTTAAATAATTAAAAATAAAAGATATAAAAGCAATAATATTAAATAAAAATTTAGTTACTTTAAAAATATAAATGAATATTATTCTTTTTATTTTAATAAATATATCCTTTATCTGGGGTAAGTTTATAAAATTAAATATTATAATAATTGCTTTTTTTTTTAAATACAGGATATACTTTTAAATGTTTGGATAATTGTGAATGTGATACTGATACTGAAATTATTCATTGTCATAATTTAGGATTAGAAAAAATTACATTTCCTACTAAAAGATTACGTGGATTTATTGTACTTGGATTGACGCATAATAATTTTCATTATCTTCCCTCTGAAGAGGCACTTTTAGAAAAATTTCCTGATCTTAAAGGAATTGATATTGAAGGAAATAGTGCATTTGACTGTGATACATTACCACATTATAAAAAACTTGCAATTTTTAGTGATTGTGGTAAATCAACAACAGCCGGAAACAATACTATTGATGATTTTCATATTATTGCAATTAATGCACCAACAGATGATTGTGATTTTGAATGTCAAGTTTTAAGACATACTAAATCACTATCTGAGTATGTTCAACATTTATGGAAACTTATATTAATAAAAATTGAAGAACTTAAAAAAAGTAAAACATGGAAAGATGTAAAAAATTTGTATAAAGCTTTAAAAGACTCAATAGTACATCATCTAAATATATAATAATTACTTTTATTTCTATCTTTTTTTATATTAAATGTTTTTATAATTAAACTAAAATTTCCGATCTTTCATTTTTAACTAATTTTGTTGGAATGACATCATACTCTAGATACATGAATAATTTGAATAATTCAGATTCTGATTGTTCAAAGATTCTAATATAATCAAGATGACTAAAACCATGTTTAGCATTAAGGTAACTTTTTGAATGTATTAAAAATAATCCATGATCTCTTGAAATTTGTCTTCTATGAAAATCATTCATTGCATTAATATCATACTTGTCATCAGAATCAGTAAAGATTGACAAAATATTATTAGAATCATTTTGACCATTAATTATTTTTTTTAAACCTCTAATTTGATGATTAAAATGTCTATTAAAACAATCAGAATTTAAACGAAGGCAAATCAAGACAGCATCAATGGTAAAATATTGTTTTGAATTAACAAGTGGTTTAATATAAGTATGATATAATTGTTTATATGTAAATTGACCACCATTATCATCACCAACACATCCAGGTGTATCAATTATTACAAAATTGTATGGAAGTAGTGAATTATTAAATTGATATGTTATAATTTCATGTTGTTTTCGATGTAATTCAGATGGAAATTTAACTACTAATCTTAATAATGTACTACGATCAGTACCATATAAGTAGTTACAAATTCTATTAACAAGTGATGTTTTACCACAATTTGGTAATCCAAAAAGTAAAATTGTTTTAAATTGATCTGTCTTTGATTCACCACCAATAATAATTTTTTTGGTATTTGTTATAGGACATATTGTTTCTATCATTTTTGGTTTATATAATGTAAGATCTTCATATGTTTCATCAATTACAGATTCTTGAACTAATTTATCTTTCCAATATCTAAGTTTATTAGTATTTTTTTCACACTCAGAACCATAAACATATGAATTTGGAGTTTGTCTAGGATGATTTTCATGTAATAATGAAGTATTATTTTTTATTTTACGTAAATCTAGTATACTTTCAGCATTATTATCATTTTTATTATATTCCTCATAAACAGATGGTTCATAGTGTGATGTTTTTTTTGAATGATAATATGTTGGTGAATTATGTTTTTCTAAATTATTATTATCAACTACCTTGTCATTGGATAATGATTCAAGACAAGAAAAGAAATTTTTTTCACACTCCTGACGACGAGTTATTTCATAAGCAATTTCTTTTTCTTGATTATGTGATTCTGAAAATACATTGTTTTTTGTTTTTTCTATTTGAATTATTTTACCAGGAAGTTCATTTCTATCAACAACTTCAGCTTTTAAAGATGATTTAAAATCAGAGAATGATGATGATCTTGATTCTTTATTTCTTGAAAGAATTCCATCATTAGGCTTTTCAAAAGTATTTTTTTCTACTTCATAATATGTTGTGGATTTAACTATACCATTTGAATTTTCCACACTTTTTTCATCTATTATTTTTTCTGATGAAGCATATTTCTCTTTCAAATATTTGAAATCAATACGAGCATCTTTAGGTAAATCAATAGTATCATTATTTAAATTTTTACTAAGTTTTTCTAAAAGTTTAGTTTTTTTTGATAATAAAATTACATCATTGTGAACTGATCGTGTAAGATTATCTAGCTCAAGAGTATTTTTTTGTAAATCATTTATGTTGTTTTTATGGAAAGTAGTATTTTCTAGGGAATGATTTTGTTTTACAATATTATCAATATTGTTTTCTTTATGTTTTAAGGTTTCTGATGACTCATATAATGTTTTTTCTGATTTTTCATCATGTAATTTTCTAGTAAAATATTGATCTTGTTGAAGATTGTTCTTTTCAAAAGTTTCAATATTATTATTGTTTTCAATTTTTTTAAAATAAGTAACATTATCATTTTCAGTGATAGTTGTTGTCATTATCTTATTATCTTTAATAGTTCTTGCTGGAGGAATAGGTGCTGGAAATGATTTATTGGATTTAAAAGTTGAAGATGTCATAGTACTTGAAGCAAGAGACTTTGTTGAGTTGCATAATTCTTTATTAATATTTCTCATATGATCATAATCATATGTTTCATGTTTTAATGATAAATTGTCATGTACACTTTTGTTTTCTATTGTATTTTTGTCAAAAGATAAAACTGTTTCATTGTCATGATCAAAATTATTTTGTACAGGAGTTTGGCATTCAATTTTGTCATTTGACTTATTTGAATGAATACTTTTAAATGAATAATGTGAAAGATTACTTTTAGTTAAATTATTTGAATGATTACTTTTAATAGAATGATTAGAATTAACTGAATGTCTTTTTTCAACTAAAAAACCATTTTCACTAAAATTTTTACCACTTTCATGGGCATTAGTTTCGTATTCAGAATGTTCAATGGAGACATACCCATTTTCTAATACCTTCTCAATAAAATTATTTTGATTTTCAGAGTGTGTACAATTTATGTGGTTAGATTTGGTTAAATCATCGCAACTTTTATGAATAGATGAATATTTGTTTTCTGATAAATTGTTATTACTAGACAAAATTTCTTCAAATTTTTTAACTTGAGATTTTACACTTTCGCTTAATGTTATTTCTGAATCAAATTTACTTTTATCTAGAAGTAAAATTTTTCCTTTTTTTATTACTTTACCACAGTTAATACATTCATGTTCTAATATTCTTATTGAATGGCAATGACAATCATCAATATTATTTTCTTCAATCATTCTAAAAAAAAGAAAAAATTAGAAAATAAAGTAACAAAAAAATGTTTTTAGAAACTTAATAAACAAATATAAATTAATTAAATGAATGTAATACAACCTATTTTTTTATCTTTTTAAACTAATTTCTAGAAATATTAGATAATATATCAAAGTTGTTAATACTGATAATGTTAACCATTAATGAAAGAAATCTAAAATGATTGTGACTAATTTACAAAAATATTATCAATATAAGAAATTATTCTATGATGTATTATCTAAATTAATACTTTAATTATAAACTATTTTATTATCACTCATAATAAATTAGCATTTTTAATGATAAAATTATTAGTATTATGTTATCAAATATTCTTTTATGACAAATTTTTGTAAAAATTTTTCATTATATTACATTGATAACATAAAGGAACAACAGAATTATTTTGTATGGAAGAAGTATATTTTTAATTGTTGAATAGTCAAAGATCGTTCCTAATAATTGACACCAGTTTTTACGTTCTACTCTGAACTTTTTTTATCTCTTTAAATAAACTTTTGCCAAAAGATTAGGAAAAAAAAATGATGTTAAATGTGCTTTTTAATTGTTAATGATTAGGTGATTGAAACATGTATATTTTAAAGAATAAAAAAATTTTATTGCATAATATTTTTTATCTTAAAAAATAGTGTAGTGTTTTTTAATTTAACAGTATAAATGATTTTTTAAAATAATCTAGAAATATTTTATTGAAAAGTTTGTTAGAAATAAAAAATTATTTATTACAAAAAGAATATAATAATTTTTTTGCAAATTATCAGTTAGATAAAACTTATATCAAATTCATAGCATAAAAATCAATGAAAATTTATTTTGCTTATTATAGTTAGTATTATAAAAGTTTAAAAAATACAATATTATATATAATTTTTTAACAATTATTATAAAAAAACTTTTTGTTTAGAGGATAACTAATTTATACATAAAAAAGAAACTAAATGAAATAATAATAAACCTTTAATAAAACTTTTTTGTAGAATATTCTTTTCATCAACAAAAATCATATTATAAATAACTATAATTAAAATATATTATCATTAATAAAAATAATGCATAATAAGTTTATAAAGTATTTTGTTTTTATCAATAATTTCACCATAAAAGTTGCTTTCATCTATTTCATATTTATAGTATAAAAATTTATAATGATGTCATCTTTTTGTTATTATCAAAAATTATTATAAATATTCTTAAAAGTTACAAGTTTTAATAAAAATACAAATATTATTATGAAATAATATGATTTTATAAGTAAAGTATTTTTTTTTAGCATTCTTCAAATTTTTTAAATAAATAATATATGTCTTTTAAATATTATTTATTTTTCTATGTTATTTGTATTAGTACCATTTTTGATTGACTTTATAAGTGATAAAAAAAAAAATTATTTTAAGAAAACAAAATTAATAATCAACTATATATTTATTTATATGAATTATAATAATTGTTTAAAATGAATAACTAATGAAAAAAAAATTTTTTTTAATCTAAAATTTAATAAAACTTTATAAAACTTTGATATATCTAGTATTCATGAATTGTCTCAAATCTTCCTTGTTTCTTTTTTAATAATATGGGTAAATTATTTTGTAAAGTAGTAAATAATCGATCAGAAGCAGCTTCTGTTTCATTAAAAAGATAAATTTTATCTAATGTTTTTTTTCCTTCAAAATTTGTTTCATATATATTTGATGTTATTCTAAATATATCTGCATACCAATTAGCTCTTCTTTTAGTATTTTTTCTCATATTACTTTCATTTCTGTAGTGATCATTGGTAGAATCATTATGATCATATACTCCATGAAGATTTTCAGTAAAGTAATTTAATTTAGAGAATGCCTTTGCATTTGTTACAATTGGATACAAATTTTTATTTTCATAGTTTCCACAAAATATTCTTCTAATTCCACTTACCTGACGATAAAATTTGGAATTCCATATATCATCTTCATCTCTTACAACAATACCGACTCCATGTATAAGGATTCTATTAGCTTTAGAAATGTAATTTTTTAAATAAATTTCATAAAGTGACTTATAGGAAAATGTTTCAGCTGATGGTTTAGTACAATCAAATCCTGGAGTATCAACTATTGTAAATTTATGTCCTAAAATTGTATTGTTAAATTCATATGTTACAATATTTTTTGTTGATTCAATTTCATCAGGAGAATTAACAACAAAACGGAAGTTACATTCACGACCAACTCCATAAAGTATGTTACAATAATTATTAACAAGTGTTGTTTTTCCAGATCCTTTTGTTCCAAAAAGAATAATTTTCTTAAATAAATATAATTTATTATTTTATTAATTTTTTTTTTTACTTACTTTATCATTAACTGATTTATTTTGACTACCACCAATAATTATTTTTACTCCTCCAGTATATTTGCATACAATTTGAGTCATTTGTGGTTTAATTAAATAATATCCATTACATCTACCATTATAATCCATTTTATTATCTAATTGATATTCGGTAATTTTTTTAATTTCATTATAATTTTTTTTTTCAATAACATGTTTTTTTGTTGGATAACCATATGAAAGTGTTGTATCAATTGATTTTATTGATCCAGCTTTTCTTTTTGATTTATAAAGTAATGATAAATTATTACTGTTTTGAGTAATTGTATTATCATTATATATTTGTTTACTTATTTCACTATCATTTATGGAGTGTTTTGATGAATTTTTAGCTGATGAATAATTTAAGGATTTTGATTGCCTTGGTTTGATTGATGGAACTTTTTCTACAGAACAATTAGAAATTGTTGAAACATTTGAAATTACAGAGTAATTAATAGAATTTTTTTTAGGAGAAATGATATTTCTATCAATATTTGAATGAATTGAAGATTTATGTGAATGGTTAACTATCTTATTTTCACTATGTATTTCATTTGAAGAATTGTGATGAGTATTAGATTTTTCGTTATGGAAACTAATTTCACTATTTGTTTTTGATTTTTTAATTGAATTTGTCTTTTTTCCAGTAGTATGTTCAACATCTTCAAAACATAAAGGAGAATTGTAGTAAATATTACACTCATTAGATGGATTTTTTAAAACATCATCATTAGGTTCTAAAATTTCTTCATAAAATGTGGTTGTTATAATATTTTCTTTATGAACATTTTCTATATTTGTAGTTGTTAAATTGTGAGTACTATTTTTAATAGTAACTGATTCCATAATGACATTTTCTTCACCATGTTTATTAGAGTTTGAATGGATATGTTTATGATTATCTAAATGAGAATTGTTATTTTCATCCTCAAAATGATTTAATTTTTTTTCTCCAACAAGATCCTCTACAGTACTAATAGTACCTTTAATTTCTTCTACAAGATTTTCAATACTACTCTTAATTTTTTTTCCATGAATATTTTCAAGTATATCAGTTTTATCACCTACTGATTCTTTATCAGGAATATAATAACCCAAGTATGTTTCTTCTTTTCCACAAATTTGTCTACAATCATCATTACATACATGAATGTATTCCAATGGTTCGCTTTTCAATTCGTTACCCGGATGAAGAATATCTACATGATTTCCATCCGATTTTTCATGTGATTCTACAGTGTTTACTATTTTATTTTCAATAGTCTCCATATGTTTTGTTTCAGTATTTGTTACTTCACTATGTGTTATTTCACTATGTGTTATTTCATTATGTGTCATTTCACTATGTGTCATTTCATTATGTGTTACTTCATTATGTGTCATTTCATTATTTATTGAATCAATTTCTTTTTCTATTTTTGTGGTTTCATTTAATATATGTTTTACATCAACTTTATGATGTTTAATTGATTCTGATGAACATTCTGATGAAAGATCTATTTGTTTTTCTTGAATTTCTTTTTCACAAATCTCACTATTGTTACATGAAGTGTCAGGTTCATTTTCCTCATCATGATGTGATTTAATGGAACCATTTACCATTACAAAATCTTCTTTAATAATATCTTGTTTAGGTTTAATAGAAACATTATTTGACAAAGCACTACTGCATCGACTACTTTTTCCAGATAATGTTTTTTTTGATTTAACTGAAACTTTTTCAGCCATTTGTTCTTTATGATTCTCTTTATGGATTATGTGATGATGATCTATCTCAGCAAGAACAGCATCAATCTCTTCAACATTTGCCGGTTTAAATTCAAATTGTTTTTTTTCCATATGTTCATTATAAACTGCATGCATCTCTTTTGAAACTAACTTTTTTTCTTTATTGTCAAGGCGTGAGGCACTCCTTACAGAAGCTTCATTTTTCTTTTTTGTATCCTTTTTCTTTTTTAAACACATATTTTTTTTTTAAAAAATATTTAATAAAACCCTACAATATTAAAATATAGAAAAAAAATTAAATATATGTTATAAAGTAAATGATAAAAATATAGGTAATTTATTTAAGTTTGACAACATAATTCATCATGAAAGAACAATGATTAAAAATTGACTTTGATTTGCTTTATGAATTTGGAGAATAAATTGTTTTACTACAAAGATTTGAAAGAGTCGTTTTAATTTACTGATAAGGAGAAGACGATAAGAATATTTAATCGACAACATCACTGAGTTTTCATAATGCAATGTAATTAAGCTGATTAAATAAAATACCACTAATTTTGATTCTCATATTTGTGTGATAAAAATGAAAAAAAAACTTAAAAAAGGTATTACATTATGTTTTATTATGACAATCCAATTAAATAATTCAAAATTTTATGATATATTTATAATGATTTTGTATACAATTTCAAACAGAATAGTATAATATGGAAAACTTTTTTAAATAACATTTATTAATAAAAATACATACTAAAGATATATTAATATTTATAAAATATAAATTATTTAATAATTTTTTATGGATATTTTTTGATAGACTATTATCCAGTAATAAAAATTATAAATTATAACTTTTTCTTTGTGGATTTTAAATAGAATTTATTTTAAAATCACACTTAAGTTTTTAATTAATGTATTTATTTTTCTTGCTTTTTTTAATCATTAACTATTATAAAAAATTCAAATACCAGTATTTTTTTATATTAAAAATATAAAAAAGTGATTATAAGTGAGTCAATATTATTACTAATTACAACAAAATCACAAATAGTTAAGATTAAAGAACAATCCAAAATTAAAGTGATTTTTTGTCTTCTATGTAATAAAATGATAAGAATAATTCCAAAAATAATATAAAAATTGATTAGATTATTCAATATATTATAATAAATGTATATGCTAGTTTTTTTTTCAAATCACATACTTACATTAAAGTAATTCCAATTATAAAATTCATCAATAAAAAATTACCATTATCAAAAAAGATATTTAAAACGCATTATAAATAAAAAATCAATTTTAATTATATTTCGTTTATAATTATAAATATGCAATGACAATAAAACAATTCAAAGTAATGTAGTAAATAAATGGATTCTCCAATATTTACTGAATACTCTTATGAGCCGTTATTTTTGATGTTCCGTCACTTTCTTTTCTAAATTGATAAATATATTCTGGTTTAAAGTTTCTATAAAGTAGATGAGTAAGTTGCATATCATGTGTAATGACAATAAGTTGGAAATTGCTAAAATTTCTCTTTGCTCTAGATGAATTAGCCCATGATTCTTCTAAATTTATTCTTTCCTCAACACAACAATCATCTTTTGGTTTTGAAGGAAGACCATTCATTCTAAATGTCACTAAATCTGTCAACATTTCAGAAATATTTTCAACTTTATTAACATCTAAGTTAGTTGTAGGTTCATCAAGAGCAATAATTGGACATTGGTGGCAAAAAACTTCACATAACGCAATTCTTATGAGAATAGATGCTAACATTCTTTGTCCAGCACTACATCTATCTCTCATTTCAATTTCATTTCCGTCTACAATCATTACAACAGCATAATCATAAGATTTTCTTTTATCACCAGCACTACTATTTTCCTTTGATTTGATTTTTATGCATTCAATATCATTTCCAGTGTATACTTTTTTCCATAATTCACTTAAAGTCAAATTTATTTCATTCATTTTATCTTCATGAAATTTTAATATTGAATTGTCAAGAACTTTGTAACATAAATTAAGATCCCTAATTGCTTTTTTCAAAATAATTTTTCTAATCAATTTTTGTTTTAGCTTTTTTTCTACATGAACATAATTGGAATCATTCAATGAACGATTTAATTCTGTTAGACGTTTTTCAGTTTCTTTTAATTCACCTTTCATACAACTTATCTCAACAGCAGTTTTTGCTATTTCATTATTTATTCTTTTTTCCTTTTCAATGATTGCGTCTTTAATTTTCTTGTCATATTCATTCACCATAATTTTCTTTTCCAATTCAGATAATTCATCTTTCAAATTTAGACTATTAAGTTGACATTGTTTTGTTACCAAAAAATCTTTTCTTCTTTCTAACAATAAAAGTTCTTTATTCAAATTTGATTTCAACTCCTCAAAATATTTAATATTTGTTTCAATTTCATTAGTTTTTTTGGTATATTCATCATATTGGAATGATTTTAAATTCTCCTCTAAATTGTTAATATTATTTTCCTTATTTTCTAAGTTTTCTATATCACTATCGAGTTTAACAAGTTTTCTAGACATCTTAAATTCATATTCATGGAGCTCTTTCTCAATTTCTTCAATTTTTATTTTATTATTGTTAACTTTTTCCTCAAGTTCAGGTACTTGAACAACTAACTCTTCATACTTGCCATTTAATGATTCCAATTCAGCTACTAAATGATAGATCTTTTCCTCCATTGAATTAATTTTTTGAATTGATTCTAAATTTCCCATACGTCTATTTGTCAAAATTTGTATTTCCTGACTTAGACTATTCTTTTTTTGATTCATGTTATTTATGTGTAAAATAAAGTTTTTCAGATTTTCTAATTCACGAGTTAAAAGGGATGATTTTTCCTTAACACTAAAAATGTTGTGTCCTTCTTCAAACGTCAAAGGAGAAATACAATTGGGGAAAAATGCAGCACATGCTTTTTTAACAGCATCTTTTACCTGTAAGTCAAATTCTTTGAAATTATTACAGAGATTGTCTAATTTAATTGCTTCAGATTCAAATTTCTTCATATGATCCAGTCTTGTATTTAGTTCATCCAAATCATTTTCAATTAATTCCATTTCCTCTAAGTACTTAATCCTTTCATTATATCTTTCTTTAACAATTTCTTGTTCTTTAGGAATTTCACAAATTTGAAGATTATTGTATTTTTTTGAAATTTCATCAGCCTCTTTCAATACTTTTAGTATATTTTCATTTTCATATAATAATTTCTTTAAGTTTTCAAGTTCGTTGGGTGAATGATTAATTTTATTGTTAAGCTCCTCTTCAAAACTACTTATCGAATCATGGGATGTAAATTTACTTTTGCAAAGAGGACAAGCGTTACAAGCTTTCGATTCTTCTAACCAAATTTCATAAACATTTTTATATCCTTCAATTAATCCGATTTTCTTTCGTATTTCAATAATAGAATTTTCTGTAACTGTTATTTGTTCAATTATATTCACATCATCAAGAATAAGTTCCTGTAGTCTGTTTTTGTATTCTTTCGATTCTTCATCATACTTTTTGATGATAGCTTCATGTGCAGCAGTATATTTACCAAGATCGTTTAACGTAATAGTAACATTTTCCCTCATCTTTTGTTTACTTTTAATTTGATCCTCACATATTGTAATTTTTTCTTTCAAATTTGTATAAAGTTTTCCATAAATAAACTGAGGACCTAATATGTTATTAAAAAATCCATTAGATTTAGATGATTCTAAATCAAATTCATTTTCTTTTTGAGATTGTATTTCTAAAGTATTATTAAGTGCATTTAAAATTTCAATGGTATCTTCAATTGATCTTTTATTTCTCTTAGCTTCGTCAATTTTGTTAATTTCTTCTTGATCAATAGAATCTAATTCTTTCTTTTTTTCATTTAATTGAAAAGTAACTTCAACTATTTCTTCCTGTGATTTTTTAAATAATTCGAGATCATTTCTGTTATTTTCTAGTTCTAATTTTTTACTAGCCATAGTGGTAGTGATTTGGTCTAATAAATTTCTGACTTCCATAAACTTAAATTGATTTTTACTGTAGTTTTCTTGTGATTCCTTCAAAATCTTTTCTTTTGAATTTTTAAATTGATCGCATTCAGCATTCCAATGGAATTTTAAAGAATGAAGACATTCAGATGTATTTCCTTCATATTTTTTACAAATATTATTTTCTACTACAACCCTATACCAAATAGAATCTTTTTCTGCTTTTAAATCTTCAAGTTTTTTCATGTTATCATCCCAATCTTTTTTGCACTCTTCTATTTCTTCGCGTAATTCTTTATTCCTAGATATTTCAGCCTCAGCATTTCCAATATCACTCAAAAGTTTACTTCTAATATCTTCAATACTATTTTGATCACTGTAACTTGACAATTCTTCTATTTCTTTTAAAAGATTTTCCTTTACACCATCATAAACCTCAACTGTTGAAGTAGATTCAATTTGTTTTATTAACATAACTTTTTTAGCATTGAGATCAATAAATTCCTTTTCACTATCTTCAATTACTTTGCGTTCTTGTCTAACATCAACTAAATTCTCTTGAAGACGTTTATTTTCATTTTCAACACTTTCTATTCCCATAACAAGATCATTTTTAATTTTTTTATAATTGTTAAATTCGGATTGAAATTTTAAAAACTCAGACATTTGAGTCTCAAGATAAGGTAATTCTATTTCAATAGTCTTTACGGAACTTTCATATTCCCTACTCAATTTCTTAAAATTCTCCATTGCTTTAACATATTTTGTTACTTCAAAAATTTCATCAAATCTTGTTTTTAATTCTTTAGGTTCACCCAACGGCCAACAAGATTCTTCTTGATGGCAGAAAATAACATTTTCCAAAATTGCTTTTGAAACTCCAAGATGTTTTAAAACTTCCCTGTTAAAGTCAACCACTTTTGATGAAATACTATATTCTTTCCCATTTCTATCTAAGATTGACATCGTAAAGTCGTCAGATTTTGTTGTACACTTATCACCTTTTATATTGGAACTCATACGTTTTGTTATTGTACACATCTGCCCATAAACATTTTCAAATTCTAGTTGAACAAGAGCATCAACTCTTTGTTTTTGAGCTACCTATAATACAAATAAAATATGAAATTATAAAAAAATAAAATTTACTCTGTTATTATGGATGAATGCTTGCATTTTACCTGATGGTAAAGCTCCCGTTGTAACATAGTTAAGTGCTTCAATAAGTGTCTTAAAAATAATAAATTATATTTAAAAAAGAAATCTTACAGTTTTCCCTGTACCATTTTCTCCCTGAATTAATGTCAGAGGATCCAAGAAGTTTATTACGTGAGGTTTATCACCAACACTTCTGATGCCTTGAATTTTTAATGCAATAAAACGAACCATTAAAAATCCTACTACGCTTTTTCAGAATCAAGTATTGTACTCTAAAAAAAAGTTAAAGTAATAAACTACAAAACATTCACACTTGTTTTAAAAAAAAAATAATTCCAAGAGGAGTGAATTACCAAAAAGTGAACTAGCTTTTAAAAAAAACTAAAATATTGGTAAAACTTATTTGATTACAAGAAAAAGTTTTATCAAGCAAACTGCTTATTCATTATTTTTCTAAATTAATTTATATAAAAAAAACGCAGAAAGTTCAATGGTATACAATTGGTAAAAAAAACAAAATTCAATGTTTAAAGTAGTTTGTGCACTAATACCTATATTTTTATTCTACAAACAAATTTTAAATCATTAAAAACCATTTGTGATTTTATTAAATTTTTTCTTCAATATTACTGTTGGCGGTAAAAAAAAATATTGGGGAAAAGTACCTTAAATATTTTATTTATCTAAATGATTTATTATCAATGTATTTTGACTTTTCTTTGGTAATCATACATTAAACTTTTTGGTAGGAGAAGATTTTTTAAGTAACATCGTTTCTAAATTGTTAAAATTACTTATAACCAATTCGTGCAGTCTTTAAAAAAGTTATTTGTCATATATTATTACTTTAAAAGATGCTTTTTAATTAAAAAAAATAATTATATTTTTATTTACAAAATTTTTAACATAATTTGTGTTATCATTTATAAATATTGAAGGTGGTCTTTTGATTATTTCATCAATCTACTTCATGAATATATACTACTAGGGAATATTGATAATTTTAATGAAACCGGTTAAATATGATTTGAATTTAAGGAATATATGTTTTGAAATTCTGCCAATTTTGTTTTTAAAATGAAGTATTATATTAAATCAAAAACGAATCATATTACTACTAGTGTAAGAATTATACATAATTCTGAGGGATTTTTTAATCAGAATTAAAATCGTTTTTCATTGATTGAACAATTTCCCCGAAAGTTATACGATCGCAAGGTTTTTGTTCAAGACACTTTACAAATATACTTTTAACAATTGCTGGTGATTCATCATTTACTTCCAAATGGCGTGTCCCAGACAATATCGCTTTCATTATTTGGGGGAATGTTAAACCATTATATGGTAAAACTGAACAACGATTCATTATTTCCCACACTGTAACCCCATATGCCCATACATCAGATTCTTTTGTATATTCTTCTTGACGTATTGCTTCAGGAGGAATATGTCTAAGTGGAATATTCATTTTTTTATTAAGTTTTACCTTACTTTCATTAATAACTGATAATCCAAAATCACTAATTTTAGCCACATTATGTTTTCCTAGTAAGCAATTTCTTGCTGCTATATCTCGATGAATTATGTTTTTAGAATGTAGGTACTCCAAACCACATGCAATATTATAGGAAAATTTATAAAGAATTTTTGTTTCACAATTTTTATTTTCCTTCAACCATTCAAGCATTCCTCCATTTTCAGCAAATTCCATTATTATCATAACGGGTTCATTCATTGCTGCAATACCATAAAGATTTATACAATTTGGATGATCAAATGTTTTCATAATTTTAGCTTCTTTAAAAAAAAGTGCTCTATGTATTTTTGTGATTCCTCCTGTTTTTAGTGTTTTAATCGCACAAATTCGATTTTCTCCATTAACAGTTTTAAAAGTTCCTGAAAATACTTCTCCAAAATTTCCTTTACCTATTTGTTTGTTCCTTACAACATGCTCATGAAGAATAAATAATGGAAATCTTGATATATAACGTTTGATGACAGTTCCATCACTCATAATTGGTTTTTGAGATTCAATATAAGTATCAAGCAATGTTTTTATTTGATTCATTTTTAATGAAGTTTTAAAAAACCATTGTTTTTCACTATACCTTATTTTTATATGTTTTACTGTTCCATATAAAACTGTACATATAACGTGTCGTTGACCATCTACTTCAGAACTTCGTACAGCAAAGTCACCATCTTTTTCTAATAATTCAGATATTTCATCTCTTGGATATAAACCATGATACCATGAATACTCTGAAAGTTCATTAACAACTAAACTGATATCAATGCAATCATCATTTTTTGTCGATAATGTACGTATTAGTTTACTATTATTACGATTTTTTATTGTATTAAAAACAGAATCGAATGAGTTCATTTTACTCATGGTTAAAAAAAGTTTATAAAGAAATAGATAATTTTATCAAAGGTAATTACAAAATTTAGAAAAAAAAAATGTCAAAATCGTATAATATTTATAATTAAAAATATTATACATATAATTTGATAGAATATTCAAATAAAAAAAAATTGTTAATTTAAAATTATTCAGAAATTAGTGAATTAATTTTACGCTTCTAAAAAAAAATTAATTATGAAAATTATTATAAAAAATAAGTACCTCTGTTTTATCAAGAAATTCCTTTATTTCATTGAAATTTATAAAATTTTTCATCAACTCTTTATAATTCTCCATACAATCATTTGCTTTTTTAAATTCAAACTTTTCAACTAACATGTCAATGTTTTGTAGTATATCTACTGCTGTTGTTTTTTTTTCTTCCAATAATTGAATATTTTGTTTAAAAATTTCAGCACCAACAAAATTTTCCTCATTTATCAAATCATCCATTTTATAATTTAACATATTTTGAAGTGCATCAATATTTTTTATACGTTTTTTTGTTTTTTCACTTAATTTTGGTGTTATATCTCTTAAAAAGATATCATTTTGTGTATTTAAATCATTTTGATCCATATTTAAATCTAGAAATATTTAATAAAATAGAAAGAAACTTACGGTTACATATTTTACAATTTTTACATTGTTTATTTCCCATGTCATCTGAAGAATTGCTAAATTCTGAATCACTACTCGAAAATATCATATTTTTTTTTAAATGAAAAGATAAAAATAATAAAACATTTTTTATGCCATATAAATTAAATGTTATGTTGGATAGTAACAAAATCATAGCAACAAATATAATGAATATTTAAAAAAATATTTATTTTTAACTAATATATTTATAAGAAAAAATTTGGCAAGTGAAAATCCATTGTGTTAGTATTTTAAACTCTTGTATCATGGTTATGTAGAACGTTTACTAATTGAGATGTTTCAGATCTGAAATTATATAATTGTTATGATAAAATGTTTTATTTAAAATATATTAATTTAGGGCAGGACAAAGGTTTTATCAATATTCTTTTAACTCAAAAAAAATATATACTATAACTATTTTGCATCATTATCTTCACATGCAAAATTTACATAACCAACATCTGATGTTAAAACAGATGTAGACGCACATGTTCCATATGGTGGTGATTGTTTTGGAGTTTGTTTAAGAAATGTCTTTTCACTACTTTCATTTGTTGAATTACTGGGTTCTCCATGAACGCCATTGAAATTTACATGCTCTGTTTGCTGACGGTAACTGACACTAAGAAATGATATAAAAACAAGGAACAAAAGTACTTTTTTTTTTTTTTTTAAATTACATAGGAATAATGATATTCTAATATTAATTATTTTTTATAAACCAACATACCTAGATGATTGATCAAGTTGTTGATCTGAAGGATAAATAATTAACCGGTTTCCTGTGTTATCATGAATTTTTGCAAAATCACATATACTTGGAGATATAATAAATTTAATACATTTTAAAGTAATGTCAGGAATAAGTGTTGTTAATGGAATTAATATTATAGCACACCAAAATGTCGGACTACTAATCATGAACCAGAAATGGCCTGACATATCGGCACCAAATGAAATATAAGGCCATATTAATGAGTACAAAAAGAAGAAGACAAACCATACAAAAATAGATCCAAATGAAAAAATTACTATAATCCAGGTCCATGAGTCACATTCAATTAATGCTTTTAAGCAAACAGTTACAACAACAAACTAAAATAAATAAATAAATATATATAATTTCAATAAAATAATATTAACATACAGTATAACAACTATTTCCTAACATTAACCAACCACCAGATCTTCCATTCTCCCATACAACAGGATTGTATAAGAACCCGTATGACATCCAATACAAAATAATTGAATGAATAATAGACATTACAATCCATGTATAGAATTGTAAATTTGAAAATGAAATTTTTTGCAATCCTTTATATAAATAAGGATTATTTATAAGTTGTTTTTCAGAAACTGGCCTATCAAATAAACCTAATATAACTGGAGGCCAAAAAGTAAATAAAACATTAAATAAAGCAATAGTCCATCTTTCAAATAATGTTTGCCCTGAAAATGCTGAATATAAGGCAAACCAAAGTTCTATAAGATAAAGGCAAATATTTTTGTAAAATGAATATAATATCACTTTAACACTTCTATTATAATTCCATGCTCCATGTACTAGGATTAATTTTTTCAAAAATCTAAATTGACCTATAGAATAATCACTTGCTGATGCTGCTTGTAAACCTTCTGCACCAGATATTCCAACACCAACATTTGCTGATTGAATCATTGCAACATCATTTGCACCATCTCCAACAGCCAAAACATGATTACAGCGACTTTGTATTAATTCAACAACATCAGACTTTTGCATTGGTGACATTCTACAGCAGACAACAGTTTCACATTGTAATGCTAAATTGAGAAATTCAGTACGACACTCACCAGTAATAATATTATGTAAACAAGTACCATCAACAACAAGTGCAAACTTCATTCCATTAACCTTTAATCTATCAACTTCTTGTTTAATTTCATTAAGACATCTTGATGTTTCTTCATATGTCTTTCCAGATAATACAAGTATATTTGAATTTAATGAAAATAAAGCACTAGATTGAGCAATATTTACAGCTGTTTCTTTTTTATCACCAGTCAAAATCCATATTTTTATTTTTGCTTCAAGTAAAGATGCTATAGTATCAGGAACACCTTCTTGTAATTTATCTTCTATTGCTGAAAGACCAACTAATGTAAGGTTACTTTCAATTTCCTCTGCAACTTCATCTAACTTTTCTTGACGATTTTCTAAAGATATTGATGCTTCATGAAATTTCTTTTTCCAAATATTATAATACTCTTCATCAAGATCTTTTTTTGCAAAACATAAAGTTCTATAACCTTTACTAGCATATTCCATTAAATAATTATTTAAATTATCTAAATCATGTTTTGGTGTTTTTTTATTTAGTCTTGGTATTATTACTGCATCAGCACCTTTAATATAAAGTTTTAAACATCCTTTATTATCTCTAATAATAATTCCCATTCTTTTTCTATCACTATTAAATTCAAGAACATTTAAAATATCAAATATTTCACTTTTTCCAAGTAATTCAATCTCAATTTGAGTTGCCATTCTTCTTTTAAATATAAACTTCATATTTGCTGCACCTTTAACTAAAGCAAGTTCATCGGGACTGGCAGCTTGATATGTTATTTGATCACCATCAAATTCATTCATCTCAGGAACAACAGTATGACAACTAGCCATTATTAAAAATGCCTCCTTTATAATTTCTGCCCCTTTAACATTATTTTTAATGTCAAGTATTACAGATTGATCATTAAATTCTTCACTAGTATCATCACCATAACTTTTTTCACCAGCATATAATTTTTTAAATTTCATTATATTTCTTGTTAATGTTCCTGTTTTATCAGACATAATATATTTGACTTGTCCAAGTTCTTCATTTAAATTTGATGTTCTGGCAATTGCAGGTATATCAGTTTCATTATGATACATATCCATATCATTATTAATATATGCAGCTTGAAAAAATCTAACTATTTCTAATGTTACTTGAAGTGAAATAGGTATTAAATTATTATATAAAATAAAAAATGTAATAAAATCCCAAAATAATGAATTTTTTCCTATCATTCCTAAATACCAAGCATTTTGTAAACTTTTTCCATACATCCATGCTCCTAATGTACTTGCTGCAGCAAGAAATATTAAGATAAAAAATAAGACTATAATTCTATTATTAGTCATAGAATCAATATAACTTCTTTTTAAAGGAGCTGTCCTCGAGTTCATTAATAATTTTGCATCATGTCCTGTATAAACAGTCACACCAATTACCCATTTTGTATTTTTTAATGCTGCACCTCTTAATAATAATTGATTAACAGAAAGAGGTTTTGAGGTATTATTATATTTTAAATGTATTGTTCCTGTAAAATGATTTACATGTTTTGATGGAAGTTCACACTCTATCTCTCCCCTAAATTCATTAATTTTTGAAATACTTTTTAAATCAGATGTTTCAGGTAGACCTTGTCTAATTTTTAAATTTGTTTCACCATCAAGATTAGAAGTTTCTATATATGCCATTGAATTTTCTTCACTACTTGATAAAATTATTAAATCAGCTGGTATCAAATGATTATTCTCAATTTTTAATATTTCACCAACAGTTATATTTTTCCATGGCATCTCTTCCCATCTTCCATTACGTAAAACAAGAGTTGTAAAATTATTAACTTTTATGTCTAAGCGCCTTCTTTTCTATAATTTATTAATTAAAAGAAATATTAATATATATATTTAAGTAATATTTAAAAAAAAGACTAAAATATTTTTATAAACTTACAACATCTTCAAATATTTCTTTTAAGGCAGAAATAAATAATATTATTAAAAATGGACCAGCAGTAGTATACCTTCCTGTAGGACTGACATCCGGAATTTGCTAAAAAAAAAGTAATAAGTTTAGATTAAAATTGTTATATAATTATTTTATACCTGTAGTAAAGCAATAATAAGAAAAAATATATTATTATATCTTCTAAATTGTTCAAGCAAAAATCGAGGAAGGAATGTAAAGACACTATATTTACACGTACTAAAAATATATAAAAAAAAAGAAAATAAATTGAATAAAAAAATATATATTTTTAATTTACCTTATTTCATTACTACAAAATTTTTCATGTTGATGAATTGAATTAATTAATATTTTTCTCGACGTAGGTCTATGCCGATTAACCCGATCCGAAGACATGTATAAACTGAAAATACAGTTTATTATGATATTATTCTAAAAGAATAAAAAAATTGAAAAATAAGTAATATGAAAATTTAATATATTATGATAATTTCTATTAGATATTTAAATCAATTTTACTATAAATTCTCTTTACTACTTTTCATGATAGTTAAATAGTTAGGGGAAGATAGAAGGACGACCAACCTATTAAAAAGGACAATATATATACACATAAATATGTTATATGTAATAAACAACTATATTTCATCTAAGCAACTAAATATAAAATTTATTTATATCAATTAAATAATTATAATTAATAATTGGATCATAATAATTTTAAAATCATTTTAATATAAATATAAAATGATTCATTCTTGAAATTACTAATTCTATAAACTAATACTAAATATATATACTTTGCATAGTATGATCATATATAATTACATTCATATGAATTAGAAATATAATCGAACAACATATATATATTTTTTTTAATAATATTTATTGATAAAAACATAATGTTTTATTAAAATATTTGATAACAAATAACAAACATAAAATTTACGTTACCCAAAAAAAAAAGGTTGATAGTATATTATAAAAAAAAAAAACGATAAAGTAACATAATGATTGATAAAAATAATACTAATAGATAAACAATAAGAATAAGCAAAATTTTTACGCCTTTAAAAATTGTAAAAAAAAAATCAATCTAAATATATTTTAAGAAAGTACAATTGGTAATATTTTTAAATAATTAACACAAATAAAATACTTGTATAAACTTAACAAAATATACAAAGGTATTCTTATTATTTAATTTTACACTTTTATTGCATATTTAAAAAATATATAAAACAATTTAGTATTAAAAAATAAATATATATATTAAAATAGTATAAAATAATAAATTATATAATATTGAAGATTATTTTCTTAAAAAAAATTTTGATATAATTTCATATTACTTGACCTCACATGGTAATTATATGATAAACTTCCTTACAAAGAAGGTCCTAAAACGAAAATCTGTTATATGTAGATAAATTACGTGTTCTTCATTTAATGTAAATAATATCTATCTAGTTGTTCTTGTTATTTGGATATTTATTTTTTTAATAATGTCTGGTGAAACGAAATCTGTTGGAAAAGTTAGTTTTAAAATTACTCTAACTAGTGATCCTAAACTTCCTTTTAAAGTGTAATATTTTATTTTAAAAAAAAAATTTATTTTCAATTTCTAGTTTATCTGTACCAGAAAATACACCATTTACTGCTGTTTTAAGGTTTGCATCTGAAGAATTTAAAGTTCCTGCAGAAACAAGTGCTATTATTACAAATGATGGTGTTGGCATAAATCCTGCCCAATCAGCTGGAAATGTTTTCATGAAATATGGATCTGAACTTAGACTTATACCAAGAGACAGAGTTGGGTCAATAAAATGTTTATTATAATAGGATTATTATACATTCCTAATATATATTTTTATATTAATATATTTATATAAAAGTAAAAAAAAAAAGATAATTAAAATAAAATCTTTATTAGTGATAATTTTTCATTTTAAATATTATAATATAGAGAGAACATCAAATTTATAAAAAAAAAAAATCGGTATGCTTCAGGGTTTATTTTTTTCTAATAAATATATGTTGCTGGTGTTATTTCAATTCCATTGACGATTTGATACTTTTTTTTTTCTCTGGTAAATTAATTTTAACGTCCAAATCTTAATAAAGTGTCTAAGTTTGGAGCTTGGACAATTTCTTTTTTGGCTTTTTGTGTATATCGTTTTGTAACACGTCTAATATTGTCATTCTCATCGCTTAGAATAATAAAATTTTTAAGACGATCTCCATTTCCAAATTCAAGTATGTAATTTTGTGGTACATCAGAACAGAATTCCTCCAATGGATATATTTCACACAATTCATATTTAAGTGATGGAGTGTGTCGGGTAATAGGTGTATAATAAGCAGTAGATGATGTTAACATTTGTAACATCAAAACAGCTGTCATAAAACAGGCAATCATTTGAAAAAGAATTATATAAAATAAAAATAAAGCCTATTTATAGTATGTCCAAGTCAGATACACGACTTTATCAAGTAGGCTGGATGTCTAAAATTGATAAATTAATTTTATATATACTAAATTTTAAAAATTATGCCCATCAAATAATTAAAAAATAATATGCTAATGTGAAAAATAAAGATTTTATATAATTACAATTTATGTTAGAAAATGTAATACTTTCATTTATAAAATTAATCTAAATCATTTTCAAATATACAATGAGGATAATCTTTTCATGAATCAAAAAATATGTATATATATAGTATTATTTTAATGAAATATGTAAATAGGATGAGTTAAATAATTTACATGATCCATAATGTCGTCATCAAGAAATTGAATACTTTGAGAACTAAAAGATGTTTCCAGTGATATCTTAGACTTTTTACAAATTGATACATTATTTGGAGAAATAAAGCGTAGGTGCCTATGTCCTTCATGATGGTCTTTTATAGCTAATGTAGATGATGTTCTTTTGTCCATTTTATACTCATCACAATTAGATACTTTTGATGAGCATAAAATACATGAAAATATAGGAATGTGGAAAAATAATTTTGACAAGAAACACTTTTTATCCAAAATTTTCATAAAAAAATATCTTTTTTTTCTACTATCTAATCCAATTTTCGATCTAAAACCATTTTTATTTTTATTAATAATAAATTTTTTTTAACTAACTTTATCTGTTTTCTGCTTTTTTTAGTATTACTTTTATTAAAATTAAAAATATTACTATCTTCTTTTATCAACGATCTACAAGTAAAAATTTTATTTAAAGTATAATAGATTTAAAATTCAATAAAATTTTGTTTTATGCAAAATGTTTAAACTACAAAAAAAAAGAAATAAAATTATGACAAAAAAATTTTTATTTATCTCTAAAATCCATATAACTTACTGATACTTAATATATTTTGAACCTAGCAATTGATTTTTTATACAGTTTATTAATTCTACCCCTGTTTCTATAAACTTTATTTTCATTTTATGATAGTTATCATATGTATATTATGAAAAAAAGGATTATAAACTAATTATAATTATTAAATATTAACAAGGAAATTTGCATTTAAATTTTCTAATTATATATTTTATTCATTTTATATATATATTTTTGCTAATTATTTTATAACATTATTTAAGGTAAAAAATTATATTCATAAATTTTTGACTTTTTTAAATTATTTAAAATTTCAATGAATAATTTTGTTATAAAAAAATTGTAACCAATTACCCGTATAATTTAAATTTAATTATTTTTCAAGTAATGAAAAATATATAAAAATGAAACTTTAATTATTTGCCAAACAACAAATAGTCAATCTTGTTATTTTGTATAACTTTATATTAATTAATTTTATTCTTGAAAATTTAGTTAAAAATTTAAACGTCAGTTTTTTTTATGACAATATACTTTTAGGTAAAAACAAAATTGTTTGAATAATCATTTGTCTGCGTGGTAAATTGAAAATATAACATTAATGTCATGTACTCAATAAGGTTGTTTTATATATTTATTATTCATTAATTTTGAGGACAATTTTATCAAAAACATATTTTATTAATTGAAACTACAAATTATAATTCTTTTTGCCTTTTAAAGAAATTATTTGTTGATATTGAATTAAAAAAAATTTAGTCAACATATAAGATGTATATGATTTTTGACAAATTAGAAATTTTTAAAAAGTATATTTATGACAAAGTTTTTTTAAAATATATTTTTTTTAAAACTTTTTTTTTGTTATTATTAAGTAAAAAAAAAGATGAAGAAAAGAATTATTATTACAAAAAAAAAATGTGTAAAATATTAGCAAATATTTGCATAAGTCATGTATTTAAAATGAAAATATAAGAAGTATTACTTTAAAAAATATTTTAATTTCAACAATGAAAATAATTAAATACCATAATTTTATTATTCTTTGCTTATCTATTTTGTTTTTCATAGTAGAAAAAATAAATGGGCAATTTTATGTAAGTATTTTACGATCTTAATAATACTAGATTAAATTCAGTATGATTATTATAATATGTATGGATTTATAAATGGTTATGGATTCCCAGACTATGGATTTTACAATTATTATCCACAAATGTATGAATATTTCAAAAAATAAATTCAATAAAATACTGTAATATTAAAGAATTTTTTTTTTATTAAAATTTAAAAAAAAATTGTTTAGTTTTATTTTATTTAAAATTTTATTATATTCTTTTAAGAATTTCAGCTCTTTTATCAGTATTTTGAAATATTGCTCTAATAAGTGATTTTAATTCACACTTCTCTAAAAATTCTGAACAATATTCTTCCTCACAAAAACGCATTGCAATTTCGTCTAATGAATGATTTAGACAAAATAAAATTTCATAAAGACGATAGTATTCCACAAAACATCTATTTTTAACAGACTCCTCAGGAGAGATTTTCTTTAAAAAAAATAAATATTAAATATCATTAAAAACATACCTTAAAAATTTCATCAAAAATAACAAATAAATAATTAACATTTTTTATCATTAATTCACATTGGTCTGATCTAAAGTCACTTATACCCATAAATATTTTTGCTATACATTCAAGAGAATGTTTCCCAATGGCTGTCCATATATCATTATACATTGTAATTGGAAACAACTCATACAATTTTTTTGCTTCTCTTTTTAAATATAATCCAAAAGCTGGTAAATTTTTAAAAATTGAAAAATAATTTAATGAAATATCATTTTTTAAATTAAATGATCTTCCATATAATTTACGAGAAATTTCAGTTACTAGTGCATGAAAATGATCTTTGATAACATCATTAGCTAAAATTCTTAATTTTGTTACAATGTTTATATTCTCTTTGTTATTTTCAATTAAATGAAATTTAAAAAAATGATATAAAATGTAGAAGTAATTGTTATAAAAAAGTGCCCCAATCTCAAAATTAGCATCAATTTCATTTTTATGAATTCGTGGAAGTAATATTAAAATCATTTTAATAATATTTCTACTGTTTCTTAGAATAACCTTTTTTGAAATATCGTCTACTTTATCCATATCATTTGTAAGTTCATTAATGTAATCCATCATTTTTTCAATATTATCAGAAATAATATATTTTTGATTCTTCCCAAGTGACACTATCATTTGTTGTAATATGTCAAATTTGATATCCATTGTCAAAGAAATAGATGTAAACACATCAATATCCTTTATTTCATTAATTGTTATTTCAATAGATTTCTTATTACACATATTAGTAAATAATAATATTTTTGAATCAAAAGAGACTTTTAAACATTTTTTTTCAATACATAAGTTTTCTAAATTATTAATAAAATCGTTTAAATAGTCTGTTTTTGGTTTAAGGAAATTATCTTTTTGCAATAATTTAATAATATTTTTTCCTTTTTTAAGAGTCTTATCAAAGTCATTAATATTATCAATTTTATAAGGCAACATAGGCATTAAATATTCACTCTTTAATAAAGAAACAACATCATCTCCAATTTTTGAACCCAAAAAATTAAGAAATGTAAATTTACAATTGGTTGAATTATCAATAACAATATCATGGAATATCATATTAATTTTTGCAAAAAAAACATTGAAGAAATCATATTTACTTTCTACATCCAAGTTAGTATTTGTAGGTTTGATATTATAAACAAACTTAATTAAATAATTTACATCAGTTTCTTCAATAGATAATTGTTCTGATGATAGATAAAACTTTACTCCATTTTCTATAATTTCTTTTAAAAATTTTACAAAATCTCTCATTTGGATATCTAAATTGTCAAGTTGATACATTGATGATAAAATGTTTTCTAAGAAACTTTTTTCTTTTTTAATACTTAATTCAAATGTAGTAGTTGAATTATTGGTAAACTTATTGTAGTTTATTAAATTACGAAATTGTTTCTTAAGAATAATTATAAAAGAATCTTCTCTTTCAAATAATTCTTTTTCTAATTTGTCAATAAATTGATTTTCAAATTCTTTACCCAAAGCTCCTTCTTTTCTGGTATTAAAAACATCTATTAAATGTTTTATTCTAGCAAGTTTTGTAGCATAACTATTATAATATGTAGACAAATTTAAATCCGATTCGTCATTTTTTAAAGAAGAATAAATTTCAGCAACTTCCAAAAATGCACTTAATTTTGCTTTCAAATTTCCATATTCCAACATTTTTGATTCACAAGCATCAATTGATGATTCTTTAACCAACATTTCAAAAGAGTTCATTCTTGATTCAATTTCCTTTAGTTCTTTTGAAATCTCATTGAAAAAAGTATCACATTCTTCATTACTAAAGCAATTTTTTTCTACCGTTATTCCATTTTTTTCCATCATAGCTACCAAGTGTTTTAATTCTATATATCAAATAAAATCATAAATAATAAAAGCAAAACTAACCGTTATAATAAATCTCTTCCTTTTTTTCACATTCATGCTTTAATTCAATTAATTCTCTTTTGTTTGAATCTAGATCAAAACACAATAACGGTGATTGTAAATAATTTTGCTTCATTTTGTTGTCCATTATATTTTGATGTATATTTTAATTGTGACATGTTATGTCATTTTTAATTTGGAATAGCGTTTACACCAAAAAACTTTTAAGAAAAAAACTTTAAAAAAAGTCTAGTTTAAATATTTACCATATATTTAAATTTTAATAAAAAATTGAAATTATCATAAAAGCACATCTTACAAGTTGATTCTTAAAAATTTAATACACAAATTTCATATGAAAAAATTAGATTATTTTGTTTAAGCTTGTGTAGCTTAATTTTTTTTACAAGATTTTTGTTTAAAAATATACTTCTTGATAACTTTTAAATTAAGATTAAAAGAACAACTTTATGATATAAATTTACAGTATATTTTGATTGTCGGTGTATGTGATCTAATGTAATCATAATTATGTTTTATCATTTTTGGATTGAGAAATGTTTGACTTGGTAATTATTAAAAAAAATTTTATTTAATGATGTTTTGAATATTTGAACATATTTTGCACATGCTACTACAACTTTGTTATTCAGTAATTATTTTTTCAGAACAATTTTCCTTGAATCATAAATATATGGAATTTATTAATTTTTAATAAGGATAACTTTTTATAATTAATTGCTTATATTGTTGAAGTAAAGTCATAGGAAAAAATATTCAGTGTAACTACCTATTTTTGTAGAAAAAAATAAAAAAAAAAGCAAATATCGATAATATTTAAAAATGATTTACAATTAATTTATAAAAAAAAAGTATTTCAAATTAAATTTTAATGATAGAAGAATAAAAATATAGAACTTTTCTTTATTATTTAAAAACATATTTTAATTGTTTTTTTTTATAAAAACATCTTTTTACAAAAATTTTATTATTATAAAATAAAATGAATTTTAATCTTGCTTCAAAAAATGCGTAGTAAAAAAACTTTTTTTTTTTTTGAAATTTCAAAATAATTAATTCTACATGACTCTAATAGTAGTTGAAAATAGTAAATTTTGAATATCATAGTAGAAAAATTTAAATTAAAATTTTGGAAGTTATTAGCAATCAAAGTTAAAAAAAATATATTTGATAAAATAATTCGACATCCATTATACAACGAATAACTACAAAGTTAAAAGTTCAATTCCGGATTTATTTTTTTGTGAAAAATTTAGTTTCACAGAAATCCTTTAACTCGAGTACTTCAAAAACAGACTCACAACTTGAATAAATAAGATCATAAAAACATGCAACTGATTGTGCTGGATTTCTTTCAACGTTTTCAGAATATTTTCCATGAAAAAATTTTTTAATATTTGGTGTTTTTTGAAGTATAATATACTCCGTAGTTTTTTGCACTTTATCTTTTATCATCATTTTTAACATTTCAAAAATCGTTGAAGATAAAAAATTATTTTTAAACTATACCTTATATAAAAATTTTTTACAAGCCGATTGTAAAAAAATACTTGTTTTATCTTCATGTCGAAATGTGATATGACCAAAGATGAAAAAGTTTTTAAAATATATATTGTTCTCGATTTTGTAATATCTTTGCCAAAACCTGTTGTGCACAAATAAAACTAATATCATTTTATTTGCTTTAAAAAAAGCTAATCCATAGTAAATAATCTTCATAACAATAATTTTACTTTTTACGAGAATACAAATACTGGCAAAAAAATTTTCATTTGTCTCTTGAGAATTTTTATTTAATTTCCATAGTAACTGAAATAATTTTAATGATAAAGTTTTGGTTCAATGTTCAAGTTGGTATCTCTTTCAATATATTTTTTTATCTTCATCGATTAAAATACAATTTTCCTGAGTATTAATGTGTGATAATATTTTAAAACATATCATTTTTTTTGTTCTCCAACTAAAAAATAACGTTTTAACATTATGAGTATTGCAAATAAAGAATATACCACACAATGCCTTCAAAAAATTACAACCTACATATGTACAACGATTAATTGCTTAACAATTTTGCTAATTATAACAAAATCTTCTTTGATATTTTTTGAATATTATAATATTTAATGATAAAATATTATTCAAATTTTTTGTGCCTACAAAAAAGTTCTTGATCATAGTAATATTTTATTATAAATAAAAAATATGATGAATGTTGTTCCGATTTTATTGTTTACTAATCTTCTATTATCCTAAACAACAATTTTTATATTGTAAAAAATGATCGTTTTGTATTAGAAATTTTAAAATAAATTATGTGAATATTTTTTTCATCAGAAGGATTTATTAAAATAAATACAAACTTTTGGTAACCATTCAAAAAGTCAGAAAATTTAATAACTGACATTATAAATAAAGTAATATTTTTTTACTACCATAAAAATTCATACATTTTTGTTAACAAAATTTACATATTTAGAAACACTAAATATTGTTTTTTTTTTTTAAATAGTCAATTTCTGTGCAACTTTAATGAAGTAAAGTTTTTTTTTGTTGCAAGATAAAATTATTTTCTTCTACTATAAAATTTTTTTTTTTTTTTAAATTTTAAATGAAATTTAAATTTAATAAAACATTAAATTTGTTTATCTTTTATTATGTATAACATTAGATATTTTAATAGTAAAAAATAAGTAAATATTTTTTTATACAAAAGATTTCAAATTACTGTTATATAATATTTACAATTTCTTAATATATTGTTGTGGTTTATAGTTATCATATATGTACTGACAATTTCTTTTCCCAATATTATCTTGTTGAGACACTAAAAATTGACAAATATGCGTGTTACTTGTCAGAAATTATACAATATGTTTTTTGGTAGACTTTTTTTAATAATATAGCTATCTTATTGTAACTCATTTTAAAATATCTATTAGGATCGGTTAACTTTGAAATTAAATCTTTGTCATTTTAGTAAAAAGTGATATCTTACTGGACAAAACTTTAACTAAATGATATGGAGCCAGCCGATGTAACTACTTTTCTTCCAAAGGACAAATTAAGACATTTAGTACTACTGTCTGGATTGGATGTTGTTAATAATCCTTTTCATAAAGCTATATATTCAAATTTTCAAACACGATCATTGGCTCCTGATTGTTGTCCTTTAACATATAAAATTTTTACTCCTGAAAATATTATTGAAATACCTAAATTGATTAAAAATCAATCTAGAATTTTAAGATTTGATTGGCCATTAAAATATACACATATCTATCCTGCAGCAATAGTTTTATTTTACGATCTTAATTGGAGTACAGTAAATTGGGAAGAGAAAAAAAGAGAATTGGAGACAAAAATTGATGCATTAAGAAATGTCATTCAGAAAGATGGTAAACCATATAATAAAGGTACACAAATAATTCTTGTAATTATTCAACATAATGAAGGAGTAACTAAAGAAGAAAATGATAAACTTTGCAATCCAAAAGCAGCTGAAATATTATCATTGGTAAAGTTAAAAAATAATCAACTTTTTGTTATACCTGATACAGAGACAACATTATATAACTTTATTCTTCGATTAGAAAAACAATTTTATGAATTAACTCCAATATTTTATCAAGAATGTATTCGAAAAATTAGATCTCGAAACATTCCAAATAATAATTCAATTCTCCTTATTCGACAACAATTTAAATTAGCATTTTTAAGCGAGTTACGACAAGATAATCATACTGCAATGAGGTAAATTTTTTTTTTTTTTTAATTTTTATAATTAATATTTCTAGAAATTATAAACTTGCATATCAAAAATGTGCAGAATTGGATATGGTTGATCGAGATGCTTATGAAATTTTATCAGTTGCAAGTGTTATAAATTATAAGATATGTCAACTTTCATTTCAAAATAATCTTATTAGAGAAAGTTTTACTCAATATGTTAAACATCAGAATACTTTTTTTAATAGAAAATGTGGTGTTTATCCTGATCCATATATTGCTAAGATAGAATTTAATTTATGGAAAAGAGAACAGTGTGTTTTATTTGCAAAGTTATTTGAAAAAGCAATAAGTAATGGTTTATTGGCTATAATTCATAAGAATCCCGGTATTTATTATCAATCAGCAGCTGAATTTCAAAGGTGTGCTAATATTTACATTAAAGAGATGCTAGCAACAATATCGTACAATGAAAATAATGTAGTAAGAGAAGACGTTTTATCATTTAACAAAGATTTATCAAAAACGCATACAATATATTTTGGGCAACGTCCATGGAGGGTACTTACAGATTTGATGCCTGATAATGTTTTTGACAATAGTCATGAAAAAAGTGCTTTATTGACATTACAATCAAAAATTTTACCTAATTATCAACAAACAATTCAATTGTATAATATAGCTATGAAACATTTTGAGAAATTTCAAGCTCATCGATTTCAGACTAGAATAAAATCTCAAATTGCTGATGAGTTGATATCTTCTGGAAATTATAAACAAGCTCAATTATATTTATATGATATTTTGATGGAATACTATAAATCAAGAAACTTTGTTTTAACTCAAAATTTACTTGTAAAATTTTTAGAAATTGCATTTTTAAATGCAAATCTTAATGATTATATTTGGGCAATTTCACAACTTTCTAGTAGTAGGCAATATACTTTTTTAACAGTTAATGTTTCACAACATACAAATTTTTATACTCATAATTTAATAAGTCTTTTTCAAGGAGTTATTCCTGCACCATTAAAATCTGGTGTTATACCTTTAATTGATTCTGAATTGAATAGTATATTTGGTAAATGGCAACAAACATTATCTGATAAACCAATATTTAAAATAAATCTTACTGGATTAGTTTGTTTTTTAGAAGTATCTGTAAGTTTAACACAATTATCAATTGAAAATGAGTACGGTAATGAAAATTGTGTACTAGCTAGAGTTAATATTTTTAATGATCTAAATTGTGATATATCATTTGGAAAATTGACATTGTATATTGAAGATTGTTGTAAAGTGCCTAGTATTGTAACTAATGATGTTCTTGAAAATGCAACTTTGAAATTATATAAAAACGATATTATAATTGAAAAAAACTCTAGAAAATCATATTTCTTTTATTTTAATCCAGAAAAATTGAGTACAACGTTCTTAACAAATAATATTCAAATTGAATCACTAGTTTTATCAGGAGTTTCTCTCACAAAAACTCTTGTTAATGGATCTTTTCATTGGGACTTTCCAATAAATGACCCTTCATCTAGTGTTGTAATTAAGAAACGTCAACTACCACTAGATACAACAATCCTAGTTAGTAGTACAATATTTTATTTTGGTGAAAAATTCCTTCTTCCAATAAATATTTGTAACTCTTCTAAATTAAAAGAACTATCAAAATTAGAGTGTACAATTAGTTTGTCAAATCAAGAAATCAATCAAGTTGATATTAAAGCAGATAAAAAAATCTATTTATTGGATCCTTATACTAAAACAAAAGTCAGTAGTTTTGTTCAAATTATTGAATCTTTAGCCATTGATGGAAGTGTATGTTTTTTTTTCCATGTTTACAGATTTAATATATATGATTTTATAGTTTCTTTTAAATGTTCAATTTGATACAGATAAACCAAATGATTTTTACATACATCTAAATGTAAGTTTACTATTATTCTTAATATTTTAAATTTTGTAGATTAAAAGTAGTGATGATAACTCAAGCTTTTTTAAAAGTTTCAAAGTTAGTACTATTCAACCAGTAAAATGGAATTGTACCATTGTTTCTTTGGCGGTAAGTACTAATAAAATTTATTAAAATAAACTTTATTTAAAATTTAGAATGAAATTCTTAATCAAATTACTAATAACACACATTCTATGATACAATTTGATTTTGAAACATGTACAGAAATGGTTATAACTTCTGTTCTATGGAATTTAAATTCATATCTTACACCTACATCTCAAGTTTGTGAAAATTATACAGTTGAAACATGCAAGTTTTTAACATTTAAAAGTTTATTATTAAAATTTTAGATCAAAGTTTAGAACTTTCTTCTATATTATCTTATCTCATTACATTCATTGCTTCATTACCATTTGGTAGAGATGAATCTATTAATCTGGGTAAAATTACATTAAGTTGGAAACGGTATGTTGAAAAATATTTAAAAAAAAAGTATTTATTATTATTTTTTAGTCCTTCAACAACTACTATAAATAACACCACAATAGATTTAGGTATTTTTCCTATAATACATCTTCCAATTACCATTCAAAGTCAAATACTTTTGTCATCAAGTTTAATAATAAGAAAACCTATTCCAGTTCAATATACTTTTAAAAATAACTATTTTAAAGCCTTAACATTTAAGGTAACATTAGATATTTCAGAAGCATTTATGTTTTGTGGAGATAAAGAACAAACATTAACATTAATGCCAGGGGAAATTTTTGAAAATTGCTTAACACTTTTTGCATTGACTGCAGGACGGTTACCATACCCAAAATTAAATTTGTCTTTTGTTGATGAATCTAATACAGAATTCCCTAAGATATGTCAAGAGTTAGCCTTAAAATCATTGCCAACAAGGATATTTGTTATGGTAAGTATATTAATTATTTTTCTATAATTTTTTTTTTCTAGTCTACCGGTAAAAGTTAGTATAATTAGGAATTATATAAAAATGGTAAAGTATTGTTTAGATTTATATATGTTTTTTTTTTAAATACAATTCAATACTGATAAAAAAATCTTTTTCTAATATTTTCTTATTTTACTTACTAAAAATTTATTTTTTAGTAATTTGATAGATTATTTATTCTTTCATTCATTAGAGTTTAAGAATTAAATATATGAATTACTGTTATCTTTTTTATTAGTTAAAATTTATATAAATTTTATGAATAACATTGAAATAGACTTTATTTTTTGTCAAATAAAATTAGTTTCCTGTGACACAATTATTTTAGTTAATCTTCAGAGTAACGGAAGTACTAGGCTGTCAATCATGCGCTTATATTTTCAATAAAAAAGTTATTACTATGATTAAATTATATGATTACTAATTATTTGAAATGATTTCTTGTTATCAGTAGTCATAAAAATTTTTTTTAGTAAATTATAGATATGTCCAACAGTTTCTTTTTTATTTAAAATTGTGATGAATATGAAATAATACGAAATATTTGGTAACAACTATCAGGTATTATATTATAAAAAAAAGTATAAATTTTTAGTATGTCTTCAAAAATAAAAAATTTATGATATATTAATTGTCATTTTTAATTTTATTTAATTAATTTTTTAACTTTCATTTTCATTTTTATGATATCAAATAATTAACTTATTTTAAAAATAAATCTTTTATCCAAAACTTTGTCGTTCAAATATAAAAAAAAAATTAATTAAAATATCATAAACTAGTGATCTTAAAAAAACAAATAACTCTTTTTAGCTAACAAAAAAAAAGTATAATATGATATTAAAAATATTTAATGTTTAAACTTTTTTTAATATGCATGATTAGCTACAAAAAGAGATTCTCCTGCTGTTGTGTCACCAGCTTCACCAGCATATTTACCAAGTGAGGCTAAAGAGTTAGCTCTAGCTCTTTTAAGAAGAACAGCCTGAGCTGCAAGAATATTTTCATCTTTTCCAGCCCATGCTTTAATAGCTGAAGCCTGGAGAGCTCTACCATATGAGAAAGTTAAAGCCCATGGTTTTTTAGTATGATAGGCATTCATAGCATTAAGATTAACAGTAGCATCTTCCTCAGATTGACCACCTGATAAAAAGACAACTCCAGGAACTGCAACTGGAACAGTTCTTTGAAGAGCTGTAACGGTTGCCATTCCAATATCTTGATGTGAATATTTACCACCAGCATATGATTGTCCAGGGGTAACCATATTAGGTTTAAGAAGTGTACCCTCAAGGAATACATGGTGATCATTTAAAGCCTTATAAGTATAAGCAAGGACAGTTTCAGTGATCTTTTGACATCTAGCAAGATCATGATCTCCATCAGGAAGAGTTTCTGGTTCAACAATTGGAACAAGTCCATTTTGTTGGCAGATTGAGGCATATCTAGCTAAATTATTAGCAACCTCAACTAAAGCAGTATGAGATGGTGTTGTTCCTGAAATTTTATGAACACATCTCCATTTAGCAAATTGTGCTCCATCCTTTTTATATTGAGCACAACGGGCATTAAGATCATCCATTCCTTGAGTTGTACATTCTCCAACAGTTCCAGCAATTGGTACAACACCTCTATCAACTTTAATTCCTGGTATGATTCCTTTAGATCTTAAAACATCAACAAATGGTACTCCATCATCTGTCTTTTGGTAGAAAGTTTCATGGAACATTATAACACCAGAAATATAATTTGAGATTTCATTATCAGTTGTAAAAAGCATTTGACGATACTTTCTACGATTTTCTTCAGTATTTTCAAGACCAAGAGGTGATAATCTTTTTTCCATTGAACCTGTTGATTCATCAGCAGCAAGAATACCTAAGAAAAGAAAAAAGTATATTTTAATATAATAATAATAAATTTTACCTTTTCCTGGAGAAACAATAGCTTGTGCTATGGCACGAAGTTCATTCTCTTGTTCTTTTGTTAAATATTGTGAATAAGAAACCATGTTTTAATAAATTTCTAAAATTAATATTATTTAAAAAAATTAATAAAAAGGAAATAATATTAATAGGTAAAATTATACTAAACTTTAAATTCAAATAACTTTATTATTTATTTTAAAATATTTTAAGGAAAGTTTTATAAACATTTATGTTAAAATAAGAAAGAAAAAAAAAAGCATATTTATATTTCATGTACATTTTTTAAAAAGTTTATATGATTAGTAATATTGGAAATCTATAAAAACAAGTAGAAATACTTCCACTCAGCTTATATATTAAATTTTACTAACCAAGAAAAAAAACATTTTATTTATAAAAAAAAAAATTAATATAACTATAGGATCCTATTAAAAATATAATCTTAAGAGTATTAAAAAATAAGTTGTATTATATTTATAAAAACGTATATAACTTATTATATCTTTGAAATAAATGTAAAATATATTATTAAAGTATATTTACTTTAAAAATAGTGTATTGAAAATGAGGAAGCCTTAAAAATAACTAAACTCTGCCTCTATCAATAATAAAATTTTGAAGATTTTATTCCAAATGTCACGTAAATAAAATGTGTAAAAACGAGAGGATATGCCAACATCAACAAGACTTTAAAATATTTCATTCTTCTAAAAATATGTAAGTAAGCAGACGACATATTGCCAATGCTAACATATATATATAAATATACTTCTTTTTTTTTTAAAAAGAATACTTAATATAAATACACTTTGTATTACATTCATTGATAACAAAATAAATTTTTTTTTTTTTTAAATATGCGCTATAATGTTAAAGAGAACAAAAATTTATTGATAGTAAAAATAAAAAAGTCAAAAAGTATATATGATGTGGCTATAGATAAAAATACTTTATATTATTTAAATAACAAATAAAACATTACTTTATATTTTTTAAAAATATTAGATATCTAAAAAGTATACAAACAACCTTCATATCACATTCTTTTAATAACAACTTATATTAAAAAAAACTATTATTATAATCTTTAAACAAAATTTTTATAACATTTACATTTTAAAAGTTTATTTTTGCAAAAAAAAAAATTTAATTTATAAACTACTATTTAAAAATACTAAATATATATATTATTTAAAAATTCTTTTTTTCATAAAATGATTCATCACTATTAAATGAAATATATTTTAACTCATCTTTTAATTTTTTTATAATTTTAAAATGAACATTTGTATGGTATTGTAGGAAGCTTGCAAGGTGAACTTTTTCCTGGGTAACAAAATATTTAAGAAAATGTAATAATGAGGGTAAATGTGTAATTGATTGTTGATTATAAAATAATCTAAATTTATCCATAAATATACTATAATTTGATGCAATTGATTCTTGAGTATTTGTTATCATTATATTATAACAAAAATTATAAAATTCATTCTAAAATTAAAGAAAAAAATTAATTAATTATAATATAATAAAAAAAAACATACCTTCATAGTTAAACTATTATCTATAGAATAATTTTTTATAAAATATGTATACATTTTTAATAATGTTTTATATACATTAATTAAAGTATTATTTTTTTGAGGTTGTTGCCAAAATGAAAAATTTAAATTTAATTTTGAATACCAAACTTCTAATAAACATGATAAATACCATTCTATTGTTAAAAATTTTGTCTTATGAAATATTCTTTGAAATACATCATCAGTAAATGTATGTATAATTCCTTTTTTAATTTCATCATTAATATAATCTATACCTTTCATACAATAATATATAGTAGTTGTTGAATATTTAGAATTAAATGAATCATCAATAGCCATTTTTTTAGTACAAAATGCTAATATTGTAGCAAAAGTAAAACCACATTCTTTAATTTCTTTTGGTACTTTTATAACAACAGCATAATGTGTTTGTGCTTTCATTTTAAGTCCCATATTCCAATATAAAGCAGCACTTAAAAGATGAGTCCACCATGATGTTATTTCATCAGAAAATTCATAATTATCTAATACTATATTCCAATCTAGAAGACTAGCATCTGTACAATCTACTAAATTTGTATTAATATTATTATAATCATAAGGACAGGAACCTATTGAAAGTAATAATTGAATTGTTTCTGATACATTAAATGAATTGGAACATGAACTTGTTTTTTTATTTGTCTGATATTTATCTATCAATTGTTCAATTAAATCTGCTTTAAATAATATTGTTAAATGATTTAAAGGTTTCATCTCTTCATTTGTATATTTTCTACAAAAATATGTTTTAATATTACTATTAACTTTAATATTTTTAATCATTTCATGTACATTTGCAATATCACTTAAAAATTTTTTTCCATGAGAAGTAAAAACCCAATTTAAAGCTAAAAATTTTTCATTTTTAAATGCTGCTTTACGGACATGTCTTTTGGCTCGTCTCATAAAATATTTTCCAATTAAATTACCAATATAACTTGGAAATGATAGGCGAACTCTGATCGAGGCATTAATATAAATATCTGCTCTTTGTGCATGTGTTAATTTATCATTTGAGATACCAGCACTTTCTGATAAATTTACAGCATTTAATACTAAATTTAAACCTCTTAAATTATTACTACTATTAGAATCTTCCATAATTAAATGTAATTGATGTAATTGATGATAGACTAATGCAGTGGCAGCATGACTTTTACAAACAGCATCACTAAGTTGTGTTGGTGAACGTTTTCTTCTTGAAAAATATCTTCCAACCCAAACACTATTAAGAAGATGGCGTATTATTTGCCAAAATACAGTTAATAATTCATCAAAACCTCTTTTTGGAATTGGTCTACCAAGCATATCTAATCCATTAATTAAATATTTTTCTGCTCTCTCATAATTACCTTTACTTATAGCTGTTGATGCACTTTTTTTTAATTTTATAAAAGTTTCCCATGATGGTGAATTATAATCTGTTACTGGTTCACCTGATACTAATAATTTATATAAAATACTAATTATTATTATAGCATTCATTCCCCATATATAAGTATTTTCCATAATTGTATTTTGATACCAATGTCTTGCCTTATTTGCTGTTTCATTAACCATTGCAGCAACATGTGCACTCTTAATTGCTGTTTGATTATTTATTTCATTTAAAATTCTATGAGAAAAAGATAATATATTTTTAGTTGTTAAATTATTACTATTTTGAAAATATGATGTTCTAATATTTGAAGATTGATTTGAGTATGTTTTAAATGAAAATATTGATATTGGATTAAAAATTAGCATACAAAACATAAAAATACATAATGTAACTCTAGATTTATTATCCATAACTTTTTTCATCTGACTTTTTGTTTTTTTTAATGAAACATCTGGTATTGGTATACCAAGTTTATCAATAAATGTACTACCAGAATATTGTTGATTTCTAACATTAAAATTTTTTCGATATTGGATATTTTTTATTGGTGGGGATGCTGTATCACTTCCAGAAAAATAATCACTATTAGATGGACTTTTTAATGATGAATTTTTTTCATTTTGATTTGATCGTAATTTCAAATTAACTTCATAAACACTTTTTAATCCTTGTTTTAATTTATCTATTTGATAATAAAGTTGTTCATTCTCATCCATTAAAGAATTTAATTTATCAACAGCCTTTTTTAATGTTGCTGATTTACTTAACTATAAAATTAATAATTAAATATATAAGTTTAAAAAAAATAAATAAATATATAAATCATATTTTTTTTCTTACTTTTTCATCTTTTTTTGCAACAATCTCTTTAAGTTGATTAATTTGAACATTAATTGAACATCTATATTTTTTTTCTATCAAATTATGAGCCTTTCTCCGTTCTGTTTTAGGTTTTTTTATCACATTATCATAATCTTTTTCATTTTCTTTTCTATCTTTTAAGCTCATTGTCCTATCAAAGGTTATCTCATCAACATTAAAATTATTTACCCTTTCTTCATAATCGTTACTCATAGTGATATCTTCTGTAAAATCATTATAATCCTCCGTATACAAATCATTCCTCTTTTTTCTTTTATTATTTTTTTGATTTTTAAATGTTGTTGATTTTTTTGGGGCTTCTCTAATTAATTCTTCAATTTTTTCATCAAAATCATCCTCAGAGATGATGTCATTATTAAATGATTGAGATTTTGTGTTATCTGTATAATTTATATTTTTAAAATCATTAGTAATTTGATTATTAAAACCATTTTTAACTGTTTCTAAATTTTCAAATGAATTTGTTGTTGTATAAATATTTTTTGACAATGGTGGTGTAGTAAAAGTACTATGAAATAAACTTTCATTTGATATTGGTGATGAGTTAACACTATTATATTCTATATTTTGTTGGTCAAATGATTCAGAAGAAAAACTGGTAAATGATATAGGTGATAAATTATTGTTAACTTGAGATGGAGAAACATCACCATTATGATAATTAAATTTTCTTTCTGGGTAAAAGTCAAACTTATTTTCTTGTAATGGTGCTACCTGATTTTTAAAATTATATTCATATGAAACTGTTTCATTTACCTTCATATTGTTTGACATACATTCAAATGTATTTTTTGGAATAAATTGACTATTCTTATTAATATAAAAACTTGTATTTTGATAAGGCATGTCAAATGAATAGTCATATTTATTTATTAAATTATCTGTATTTTTCATTGATTGGTATGTTTGTCCTTCTGAAAATTGATTATTTTGAAGATATTCATTTTGAATATGAAAATTATTATAATCATTAACATTTGTTGTATTAGAAAAATAAGGAATTTCTATATAATTTTTATTTGAATACATATTTAATTCATCATTTTTAATTGAATCAACAATATTGTTTATTTCATTCAAACCTTCAGGTTGAAGGACATTTAATAAATTATCTTCATTTATCAATTCTTAAAAAAAAAAAAATAAAAATATTATTAATATAATTTTTATATATAATTTTTTTTACATACCATCAAGTTCCTGTGGTTTAACATAATCTAATGTAAAGTTATCTTCAATTAAATTTGATGATTCAAATGTATTATAATGAGATGGTTTGTAGTTTATATAGCTATTATTATTGGATGTCATAATGAATTCTCTTATAATGCATCTAAAAAATTAGATAAATATTTTACTTGTTATCATTTTGATAAAAAAATATATTTTATACTATTTATAAAAAAAAAAAAGTATAACATGTAATTAATATATTATATTTTTTTTTAAAATTATTATATCTACAAATATATAAAAATCAAAAAAAAAGAAATATAAAAAAATATTTAATTGATTTTTTAATTAATATATGCTACTAATAATTATAATAATAAAAAAAATATTATTATTATTATGCTTAATAAAACATTGTAAAATTATATATAAAGAATTATATTTTAATAAATAAAAAATTAATATATATATATTTATATATAAATATAATTTTTCTAAAAGTATGCAATTTTATTAATATTTGAAAAAATGATAAAATTGTCTGCATTTAATAGGAAAACTTTCTTTTATATTTTAATGTGACTAAAAATAATTATGATAATACAATTGATAAAATAATGTAATGATAAGAAATACCTTTACAAGAGTTAAAAGATCTATATAATACCACCAATATGATAGTAACTACAAAATATAACTAAAAATTTTTTAATTGTATATAAAGAAAATTAAAGTGGCGATGTAATTATAAGAACTACAATATATGATGTTTCTTTAGTTAACTTATGTATAAGTGATATTCATGAATAGTGATCAAGAATATATATAAATATATATATATATATATATATATATATGTATATATATATATATGTTATGTATATATAAATGTATTAAAAATATTGTATTTATTATTTTCAACAATAAACTTTCTATCAATTAAAAATTTTTATTCTTACTAAAACAAATTTATGTTATTTAAGAAATTAAAATATAAACGAATATTTTAATAATATTTTATATAAATTTTTATTAGCTATCAATAAAATATTTCACTTAAGAAAAATTATTTTTAAAATTACAAAATATTTTTTAATATTAAAATAATATATAATAAAAAATATATTATCTATATGCACTTTTCTTACCTTTTAATATTTTTATTGGTGTGCCACCCGATAACTTTAAATATTATTAACTTGTAACTAAGGAAAATATTTGTACTAGTTAAATTGATAACAAAAAAACTGATAAATTTTATGATAAAGTGGAGCTGAATTATATTAGTATGTAATAATCATCTTTCTTTTTTTATATGTTTTTATGCTTATCATTTTAAAATATAAACATTTTATTTTTCAAATAAATTTTTATTATTATCAACCACAGAAGGTAAAATTTTAATTAATAAAAAAAAAAGAAATGATTGTGAAAATATAACATTTTTATTTGACAATTAAAGAAAAATATATTAAAAATGATATTTAACCTTTTTTAAAATAGTAATAAAAAATTAATAACAAAATTTAGACATTTATTTATAAATTACTAAAATAGAAGATTACAATCAAATTATCCAATCAATTGAAATAATCTTTTTTTTATCTAGTATAATGAAATCTACTCTTTTCCTTAAATTTTGTCATTTTCAATTTACAGAAAAATTTATCTATCTAAACATACTATTTTTTAATATTTAAACATATCTTCAGGTTTCTATTTAAAAAAAAAACTATAACTTTGAATTAAAAAAAAAATTATCATTTAAACAGATTATTATAAATATTATATATAAATCAATTTTTATTCATAACCTATTTAATCTTTGCATATGATTTTATCAATTCTTGATTATGATTGTCATTGTCATTATAAAATAATTTTGTGACAAAAAAAGAAATACCTCGATTTTTGAAATAACAAATACTATTATAAATACACCATATCAATTTAGAAAATATAAAATAGTTTTGTGAATTAAAAAAAATTTTCTATATAATTTTTTTTTATATTCAAATATCTAACATTACTTTTTTTTATTAACTTTTTTAAATTATAAAAAAAAAATTATAAATAGAAAACATGTGGTTGTAATAAAGTTTTACTATCTTATTAATTTTATAAAATTAAACTATGATAAAAAAAAAAATTTTTTCTTTTTTGATGCGCAATGTCATTATACATTGAATGTTTCATTTTGTCATATTAAACATTGATGCAACTTTATTTTTGCTCTCTTAATTACTGTAACTTAAAAATATGTAAATCAAGTTCAATTTTATTTGATACTATTACAAAGTACTATATGCCCCAAAATTGAAAAATGAGCACGGAATGTGGAAAATAATTTCACGGTAATTAATGATTTTATATTTCTTTGACTCTCAAATCATAAATGGTGGTATTTATCAGAAAATACGCTAATATGTTTACTAGTAAATGTTAATTTTTATACGCCATATTGTTTAAAAGTATTACAACCATTTCAAAGTCATGTTTCAACTACATATACTTCCTATGCTAATTGATTTTCAATTGGGCAAAAGTATTATTTTCAGTTTACTTTTAATAAAAATAATAATAAATGCTTGAATCCTTAAAATTTTGGAATGTTAATTATATGGTAAATATATAATAATTATACTTTTATTATATAATTTCTTTTATATACTATGCTAATTTCTTCTTTACTATAAATAGTATACGAGCAAAGTGTTATGGTTACTTTTTCTTAATTTATTATTATTATATTGTTACTTTTTTTTTTTTTTTGATTAAGGCAATTAAATTTTGTTTACATAATAGCATTAACATTTTTTTGAAATTTTAATTTATAATTCCTCACTTCTTAAATAAATTTGATAATTGTCAATTTAATGCTACAATAATTAAATTTAATTATCTATTTAAAATTATAACAAAAAAAGTACTAATTTTATATTAACAAATGATTATATACATATATATATATATAAGTAAGACTAACATTATTATATTATATATTCATTTTAATAATATCATATATATTTTTAAAATAATATGCCTAAATTTTATTACATGTATGAAGATTTGATATCTATTATAGAAAAAAAAAATTTTTTTTACTAATATATTTTAAATATTTATCAATATTTATTAATCAAAAAAAAAAAACAAACAAAAACTTTTACCAATATATTAAAACAAATATTTTGTTAAAGGTATATTATTTTTTTTATCATTTTATTGTTATGGGATCTGTTAGTTCAGAAGAAAATAAAAGAGGAGAATTTGCCAAATTTGAGTTAGATGCAGAGAGTTTAAAAGAAAATTTAAGATATGGTTTTGGTTCTTATACTCCTGATTATTTACAATTTTTAAATAATCCCTATTACCTATCATTTTTTATGGGTTTAGCATCTTTTTTTCAAAGTATTGCTGTTAATGGAGCTTATCCAATGGCAATTTCATCCCTAGAAAGACGGTATAATTTAAATAGGTTTGTATAAATAATTTTATTTAAAAAAAAATAATATATATAATCTTTTTTTTTTATATATTAGTAAGCAAACAGGAACAGCAAATGTTGCTTATGATTTATCTGTTGCTTTGGTAGTTTTTTATGTTTGTAAAAAAGGTAACTCTGGTCATAAGGGAAGATGGATTGCTGGTGGTGTTTTATTTACTTCTATTGGATGTTTATTATGTGCATTACCTCATTTTATATATGGTCCATATCAGGTTCCAACAATAATTAATGAAAAAAATAAAGATTTAGGAGAGTGTACCTTTAGAAATATTACTATTACAAATAATGTTGTTGAAATAAGTTATTTTGAAAAATTTATAAAAAAATTTAAATTTGGAAATATTGGATTATATCTTGATCCAATTTTTTTGATGTTTTTTTTTGGTATGTTTATAAATGGTGCCGGTTCAACACCTTTGTTTTCTATTGGTACGGCATATCTTGATGAAAATGTTTCACAACAAAGTTCTGCTATGTTTTTAGCTGTAAATGCTTTTATGCAGGCACTTGGTCCTGTTTTTGGTATGATGGGATTTGCCTATTTATTAAATATTTATGTTGATTTTGATACTGTTGATCATAATAATTTAAATTTAAAAGATAGTAATGATCCACGATGGATAGGTGCTTGGTGGCTTAGTTTTTTAATAACAGCTGCAGCAACTGTCTTTACAGCTATTCCATTATTTGGTTATCCTACACAACTTCCTGGTGCTAAAATACATAGAATGCATGATATTGATCAAAGGCATCAGGTAACAAAAGAAGTTGAAGATAAATTAGAATATATTGGTATAGTTTCTTGTATCAAATCATTTAAATATATTTTTTCTAATCCACCATTTATGTTTGTAATTCTTGAAAATATAACAGAATCAATGATATTAAATGGATTTTCTGGTTTTATGCCTAAAATTATGGAAAATTTATTAAATGTCTCTCCATTAATATCTGGATTTTTAAGTTCTTCCATAATTATAGCTGCCTGTGTGGGTGTAATACTTGGTGGTGCATTATTACAACAATTAAAATTACAATTAAGTGGAATGCTTAAAATTAATATGACCTTTCATATTTTAGCTGTATTTTTTATGTGCGCCTTTATTTTTCATTGTCCTTCTAAAGAATTTATTGGTATAAATGAAGGTTATCCTGGAACTCTTGTAAAGCAATCAAAAATCAATTTAAATGACACTTGTAATTCAAATTGTTATTGTAAAGAAGACTGGAATCCAGTTTGTCATATCTCAACAAATAAAATGTTTTTTTCACCATGTTTTGCTGGATGTACAGAAAGTTATGAAGACTCTGATAATACTTTATCATGGAAAAATTGTTCATGTATTGATACTAATGCAAATACAACAAAAGTTAAACAAGGTTTTTGTGATATTGAATGTGGAAAAAATAGATATATTTTTATAGCTTTAATTATGTGTGGTACAGTTTGTTCATTTGCAGCAGGAATTCCGGCACAACAAGCATTACTAAGAATGGTTCCTTTTCAATCTAGATCATTTGCAATTGCAATAAATTGGGTTTTACTTCGATTACTAGGATTTTTACCTGGTGGATATATTTTTGGAGCAATTATTGATGGTTTTTGTTTAAAATGGAGTAAAGCAGAAAATTTTGAATATAAATCATGTTTAGTTATGGATACTCATGGTCTTGCAATGCGTCTTATGCAAGTTTGTATGATATGTAAATTAATAAGTATATTAGGATGCATTGTGGCACAAATAACATATAAACCAACTGATAGAGGAACTGCAATAACCACAGATTCAGAAGTTCCCTGTTCTTTTGCTATAAATGATGACAGAACAAACGAAGAAAAATTAAAATATCGTGTAAAGTAATAACATTTACAATAATCTATTCTATGTATATATATTGTCTTTATACTTTTTTTTTGTATTATAATTAACAATTTATTAATTTTTTTTTTCCTAAAGTGCAAATAACAAATGATATATTACATTGTTTTTTTTATTAATTTAATTAAGAATAATTATTATAACATGCATCATATTTTGAAGATTTGTCATCTTGGTAAAATTGCTGCATAATTTTTGTTTTGATTTAATTTTTCTACTCCAATTTATATATATATATTTTTTTTTGATGTAATGGTTAACTATTCCATTAATTTATATATTTTGGTGTAATTTCCTGATGACGTTAAAAAAATATATTCAAAATTATTTAATTTTTGACTGGTATTATTAACTAAATCATAAAAATAAAACATAATATTTATTAATAAATCCCTTTATTTAAATCAATAAGGAAATAAATAAATAAAAAACAATAAAATGGATATATTTAACTTTTTTTTATATTTGAAAATACATACCCTGGATTCACTTATTATTCCCCAAACTGAAAAGAATGAGACTTGACTTAGATTAACTCCTTTAATTATTACTTCTATCTAGGATAGGAACTTTTTTTTTATCAAATATTATTACGGTGTATTATTTTCCATTTTGTCAGAATTTTTTACAGTAAAACGAATACCATTATCTAAGTCATCACAACCGTTTGAATTCCTTTTAGAAGCTCTTGATGAGGTACCTTCCCATTCACTTGTTTCACAGGAATCACGAATTCCAATTTCTTCTTCTAATTGTCTAAAAACATCATTCTGTCTATTGACAAAAGAAGGATTTGCACGTTTAAGAGTAGATGTATTAGCATTACAATAAAATACATATCCTTCATTGTCACCTTCTTCAAAATCATATTCACTATCAACATCATTTTCAGTGGTTATATCTAAAATTTCTTTATTATCTTGTTTGTCATTATTTCTTGTTAGATTAGAATTATGATAATTATTAACAACTGAAATAGTATCAGTAATAGAGGTATACTCATCATTTCTTCTATGTCTTCTCATTGTTTCATGAGGACTTAAAAGTTTTCCATGTTTGAAAGAAGAGGTTCCTGGTGGTGTTGATGAAAACAGACGATGATCAAGAGAAATTCTACTTCCTAAATGAGGATTAGTTTCTAAATCAGATAATTTATTTTTATTGTGTATTGAAGGACTTTCAGGTATCTCATTCTCTGAATATGTATTTGTCCTAAACCTACGCTTCATTTCCATTTCATCATTATTTGATTTTACTAAATTTGTCATAGAATAATCACCATTTTCTGAAACATTTTCATCTATAAATTCTTCCTCTATTAATTGCTGATTTTGTAAAGTAGATGATACATCTTGAAATGGTGTTCCATTTTCATCAATTGGTCCTGGTGTGAAACATTTATTATTATGAAAAGATGGTTTACTTTGTAATACTAATTGTCTTACCAAAGACAACAACTCTGTTTGATTAGCCTCAAAAGTTTCAATTCTTGATTCCATATCTCTTAAAGAATTATTCATATTATTTTCTTTATTAACAATATCATTAAATTTATAAACTAATTGTTCACTTCTTTCAGCAATTCTTAATATTCTTTCATCTGTTGATACATTTTTTTTATACTCTTTTTGTCTATGTAACTCATCCATACATTCTTCTTCAAAATCATGTAATTTTTCTACTTGATCAAGATTTAAAAATAATTTTAAACTATAATCAAATAGTCTATCTTCTTCATACTTTTCTTTATCATATTGTTTTTTTAAAAACTTTTTAAAAAACTTATGATTAATCATATGTTTTCTAATGGTATGTTTAGTATATTTAAATAACATATATAAATGATAAAATAAAGTAAATGGTGGTGGCAAAAAAGGTGTACTTTCATATTCCATAACTTGACGATATCGTTGGAAAAGCCAAATTTGTTGAGAAATTTTATCTGTTGCATCAAAAATATTGTTAAAAATTGCTATTAGCATACTAATAAGTAAAATATTTGATATAAGAAGAAATATTGTCATAAGAATTGGAGTTATCCAATATCCAGGAACACATTTTCCATTTGCATTGAAAACTTCATCTATAGATTTACTCTGATTAATATGTTCATCCCATGCATAATCCCCACACTCATCAATTTCTGGAGCATAAACTTCACCATATAACATAAAATATGGTTTATAAAAAATATTTCTTACAAGAATCCAATTCCAATTTTCATTAGGAAAAGTGATGGCTTGTCGTGCTAAGCCAAATGAAAGAAGTGATACTACAAGCATTACCACTATATATGACATACTTTGAATCATTTTCCCTGCCATTGTAATGTATGGACCAAATTTTGGATGAACACTAAGAAAATCTAATAATTTTAAAGTCCAAAAAACTGATGATACTGATAAAACAACACGTCCGTAAGCACGATATTGTGGTAAGAAAGCACGAATTCCAAGACCGGTAAGATACCCAATTATAGCCATTGTTGTTAATAAATACCACATATTTTTAAAAAAATACCCAAATTTTTCTTTATATCTTTTTGGTCCTGACATTACAAATTTTCTTACATGTTCACATCCAAATGAAAAAACATATAAAGTAAGAAAAGTATCAAGGAGATTCAAAGTAGGTGGAGTCTTAATCAAAAGAGTATAAGCATAGATAATTAGAAAAAATATAAAACTTAGACACCAAGTCCAAAATGTTGTTATTGGCGCAGAACAAAATTCATAAATTTTTCTTTGCGTTTTGATCTGTTTACTTCTAGCTATAGTCATAGCTTTAATTCCATCACTTTGTTTTGCATTTATAAAATTCATAAAATGTTCATTGGAACCAATCCTATTTTTTAAATAAGAAGAAGAAACTCCTTTAGCGTTTATGTATTTATCATTCAATGATTCAATATCTAATCTGTATTCATTATCTAATACTTCTTTATCTTTTGTTGAACTTATTTTTTTTTTAAAATTATCATTATGAGATAAAGACATTTTCTGACTTTGTTCAGCTGCTTGGTATTCTTTTGAATAAACTATATTTGATGTTGGGCCAGATGAACTAAATGTATTATGGCGTTTTTTTTTCCTACCATGAAAAAAATTTGTCAAATTAATTGATTGAACACTTTCACTTGAATATCTTTTTTTAACACTATCATTGTCATATTTGTCATCTTCTTCAAAATCATCTGAAGATTCTGAATCACTTGACTCACTGCTTGATGAACCACTGGTTGATGAATCATAATCATTAATATCTTCTTCATGTTCCGCAGCTGTTTGTGGTTGTAATAATAATTCTTCACGAGTTTTAAATTCAAGGAAAAATATTGTAGGAACACACAATATTCCTAGGATAACTTTAAGATTAGAATTACTTCTAATTCTTAAACCACCATGCCAAAGATCTGCAAGTAATATTTGACAACAGGGATGAGATAAAAATTGTTTATTATTAACCAAAACTGCTAAACTTAGGCAAGTTTCATTGCCAAAATAACTAAGTTCATATGTTAATAATTGTAAAGTTTGAGCGTCATCCATTCGATAGCATTGATCCAACAACTCTAATGATAGTTCTCTAAAATCTTCAGCATACTGTTTCAATTCTTCACAAACTTCTACCTCAAGGTAATCCTCCGCAGCCTCTTTTGATAGTGCCTTATTTATCCTGCAGGCAACCAAACTTTTTGCCATAGCTTCTTCACCATGTTCCCACATACATAAAGCCATTTCATGACGTTTAGTTAAAACTGCCCAAATTAAAAGATCCGAAAAAGGATATCTAAATTCAAATTCATTTTTATCATTACATGTGTTACTATTATCATCGTCATCACCATCATAATCATTATTAACTAATACAGGTGGTTCCATTTGACCAGTTGAGGTATTATCACGTCTTAAAACAGACCTCCAAATGATATGATTACCTAATGCTCTATTTCCTGCAGTGATTAAAGTTTCTGGAAGACTGTTATCTAATAAAGGAGATGCTGAATCAATAACAGGAGAACAAACACTTCCATGAGATGGAATATTATCTTCATAAGTTTTTCCTTGTGAAAAACCTGAGTTTCTAGGAAATTTATAATTAGCTTTATTTTTCTTATAATTTCTATAGACATCTTTAAATGCTTTTGAAGTATATGTACTTCTAAAACCATATCCCATTAACTTCTCAATTGCTAAACCTATATCAGGTAATTTATACCTATATCCACTACGAATTTTTACAACATCTCTTACAATATAATATAATGTATTTGGTGGTCCTTTATCTGTATTATACAAATCTTCTAATCTTTCAATTGTTAAAAAATTACTCATACTAACACCATTTTCAAGTAATAATCTAACAAAAGCAACTCTATCATGAATTAATGCTTCAAGCATTGCATTATTTAAAGCACCAGGAGGCCAATGTTGACCCATAATAAATATATCTGATTTGGCAATGTCTACACGATTCCATGCCAAAGCTAGTGATAATTGTTCTGGAGCTGAAAGATTCTGACCTTTTAATAAAGCTGTTAAAATTGCATGATCAACATCTTGTTTATGTGATTCACCTAACCTGAAAACAGTTATCATTTTTTTATCTTTTACACATTCTAATAAATCAAGTAATAAATTTTCTGATTCTGGTTTACTGTAAAAAAATACATTTTGAATAAGATGTAAAAGTTGAGGTTGAACACCTTCAGGTAGTTGACCATTATCAAGAACAAATCTATGAGCAAAAGCAATTAAATCACTAGCTCTACCACTTCCATCACAAACAACTACTGGAACTCTAGGTATATTTGCTACATAATCTAATACTGTTCTAATTGTACATGTACCACCTTCCAATACAACACAAACAATTGGAACTCCTCTATTTCCTTCACCAACTTTTTGTTTCTGAGCAATGTAACTTTCTAAACGTCTTCTTAAAATTATATCAGCTCCATATCTTCCAACTGTTCCATTATCAACTAGTAAAAAATATGAATGACGATTATTTAATACTTGAAGTTTTCCTTTTGTTGAAAAACTATGAGGATGATATGGTACTACACAATCTTGTCCAATAAGACTATCACGTTTTTTTAATAAACCCCACTGTGCAACACCTATAGTAACTATTTTTGATTTTCCTTTTCCAACTAATGATGCTCCACCATCTAATGCTGCAGCAACATGTCTAACAACACCAGCATTAATACCTGAAGTAATAATCCATGCACCTGCTGTTCGTGCAGCTTTAAGTAAACCTTTCCTAAATACTCTTGTTAATTTTGTTTGAATGTCAAAATTAGTCATTCCTCCATGAATTGTTATAATTAATTTTGGTGGTGGTATTTTCCAAACATTTGCAAATAATTTAACTATATCTGCAGGATCAGAATCAAAAGATAATCTTATATAATTTGCTTTTGTAGGATGAGGACCACCCTGAAATTCAATGGTACCATATGCATCAGTTGGACAGAGAACTGTATGCTTTCTTATACTCCATTTTTCAAGACCATTCTTTTTTGATTTTACTATTTCATCAAAAGCATGAATATAATGGTCATTTTTTAATCTTCCACATCCACATTTTTCTTCATCTTTTACAGTTGAAATAAACTGAGAACATTCTCTTTTTTTAAAAATTTTCTCAATAAAATTATCACTCATAATATGATCTGAATCTTTAGAATTCCTACCAAAACTATGAACAATATTTGAAATACTCCTATAACTTCCAGAATCTTTCTCCTCATTATCATCTTTTTTACTATGAATTGACGTTTCACAGTCATTGTATTCCTCTTCATTTATTTTTTTTGCTTCAACAATCTTATCTACCAGTAAATTTTCATCTTTTTTAGATTCATTTGTAACAGCTAACATTTCTTTCCAATCACTACAATGTACATATCTTGGTGGTGCATTAGCACCATTCATCATCCTTGTCCGTCTAATCTGATGTTCAGTACCTATATTATCAAAAAACAATTTTTAAATTAAATAAAAATAGTATTACTATAAAACTTACGATGAGTACGTTTTCTATGGTGACGGCGTTCTCTATCAAAACGATTAGGTCTTATTCCAACTTCATTGTAATGACTTAACTTCCTAACTGCAGAAAATGCTTTACTAATATCAGAATCTGCCTGAGTATATGGAGTTGCAGAAGAAGATGAAATATTATTTTTCTCCATTCTTTTGAATTTTTAGTGAAATTTTCGAAAACATAAACAATTAATTAAAATATATTTATATATTTTTCATATAATTTATACGTTACTAAAAAATAATTAAAAAATTTATTAATTAAAAAATTAAAAAATATTTAAAACATACACAAAACTATCCAACTGAATTTTTATTATTAAAAAATTCTAACGATTCTGTGCCAAATTTTTTAGATTTTATCATCAAAATTATATCTTTATAAATCTAATAAAAGTATAAATAATGTTAAATATATATTAATCAAATAAAACCCTACCACGATATGTGGTATTTTACTAAAATAATTTTCACATAATATCTAGTATATAAATTGTTAAAATATTACATTATAAAAAAAAAATGATAAAAAGTATGATCATGCAGCTATCTATATGTAAGCATTTTGTTATACACAAATTACTCACAATAATATTTAAATTAAACAAATATTATAAATGAATATAAAAAAAAAAAATTAAACGACAATATATTATATTAATTTTTATTTAAACACTTTAAAAATACTCTAGAAAATGCCCTTTATTTTCCAAGAATAAAAATTTAACTTTTTACTATTTGAAAAAAAATAAAAAATAATTTATAACAACATTTTAATAAATATTTAAATTTAATATATTTTAAAATAATTCGTTAAACATATTCCTTTAATTAGTCAAATTTCTATAAATAGATAAAATATTCATCTTAATATATTATAACTATAAATCACTCATTCTTTCGAAACACTAAAGATAATATTTCTCCAATGAATAAAAAAAAAAAAACTAATTTAAATCACTTTTATTAATAAGAAATAGCATAAGATATTTAAAAGTATATATCTATTGGTAACTTTGACATTATAATCGTTGACTAAAATCTATGTATGGTAGTGTTTTTAATTAAAAACTTTGAACAAAATTAGGTATATTAAAGTGTTTTTGTAATAGACAATATATGGTCAAATATTAATTATCTGGTTAAAAAAATTGCTAGTTAATTGTACATCTAAATCAATAATGCCCTGAGCACAGTCGAAAAGTTTACAATACATATATTGGAACAAGACTCATTGTTCTAACAATACGTCTCTATAAATGTGCTTAAACGTTAAAAGAGGACACAAAAATTATTAGTTTATTTTATATATTTCTTTCTTTCACAATCATAATAAATAAAGAAATGATAGGAAAACAAAAAAATTTATTTTGATTTTGTAATATTAGTTTAAGCATAATGTTTAAATTAAATATTTCTAACGATATCCAATGACTTTAACTTACAATATTATAAAAAAAATTAGTGGATTAAACTTATAACATTACAACTGTTAAAATTTTATAAAATTCAACTATAAAATAAATATTTTCCATTATTTAAAAAAATAAATAAAATTATTTATTTAAAAAACTACTAACAAAGTAAGTATTACTTTGTTGAATATGGTAAATGAAAAGTGTAATAATGTTATTTGCTATGTTAACAATCTATTTTTAACAATCCACCCATTGTTATTAGTATAATTAATAATATTTACTATACTTTATACTATTTTGCAACATCTATTTAAAAGTGCTCTTAATTAACCTTAATAATTAGTTTTTTTTTTACTTATAATTATATTAAAAAATGTAATTTGTTATGTTAAAAAATAAAAGTTATGATGTCATAATAATCATATCTAACATTAAATCTTAATATATAAACAATCCAAAATAAAATTTAAACTTGCTCAATCATTTTATTTTTTGTATGTAATAAAAAATTCATTGATTTATATTTAATAAGAAAAATGTACAAACATGCAACAAGTAAAATTTTTCTAAAAAAAATAAAAACGAAAATAATTTTAATATATAAAATTCTTTTATATATTATTATCAAATATTTAAATAAAAATGTTAATAAAATTTATTAAAAAACGAGCTACTATTCAAAATATAACAATTCTTTACATAAATTATCATGTCCTATGGATATAATATTTGTTTTTTATCATCTTTAGATATATGTGATATTTTACCCTTCATAGATATAGTATATTCTTTATTTATAACTACATCAAATTCAACAATTTTTCCTTCATACTCAACATTTGGACCACTAATTTCTTCTCCAGTAATTTTAATACAATCATCTTTAACAGATATTCCATTAAAAAGTAATGAACATTTTAAAATTTCATTATTAAGCTTCCACTCATTTTCCAAAGAAACATATATAGGAAAAACTTCTTTTGTTAACTCGCGTTTTAGTTTTATATATTCAAATGGAATTCTTACACGTTTAGCTAATTCATCTTTCATAGATTCTTTCTTTTTGGCAAAATAATCTAAATCAAATGGAGAAGCGTAAGCTGCTTTTCCTGATAAAAGTAAATCCGTCCTTGCCAATTTTCTATTAACAGATACAATATCAAATTGATGGCCAATTCCCTCTACATCACAAAGTAGGATAACTTTAAGATCTCCAGCAGCGGTATTTGATGTATTTTCAACAACGTCAAATCGTTGTAACTCTGGAAGTTCATTTGGATTTCGTTGATGTTTACCTGGTGGTGTTGCTTCTGGAACAACAAGTCTTTTTAAAATCCATGTATTCTAACATGAAGTAAAAAAAATATTTCAAATTAAAACTTACTCTTTGAAAATTTAAATGTGGACTAAATGACTTAATTGTCCTCGAAGCAAAATTCATTATATAAAGGATTTACTTTTTAATATACAATAATTCTAAATTTTGGTAAACTACTTTCCATTTAACAAATATTTCGTGGCAAGATACTACTCTATTTTATCTTAAATGTTCTTTAAATTAACAATATCAAAAGTTTGTATAATTTATTGTTTATGAAGAAGTTACAATTATACGACAAAATAACAATCACACAAATATTTTTATTAAAATAATTTACTTTTTATATAATATTGTTAATAGAATAATTCAATTTTATGACTTTATTTTGTTTTATCTTTGTTGCTAATAATAAGTTTTTAATATAATATTTTGGGAAAAAAATAAGAAAATACTTTAACAAATCAAATAATATTTATTTATATTACTATTTTATAAAATATGAATACAGGTAAATAATAACATACTTTTTTTTTATCAACTATAATGTATATAGTTTTAATCGTCAATTAGCGAAACACTTTCATTGAAATTAAATGTATGAATAACATTGTTTTCAAAAAAAAAAAAAAAAAGCAAAGTTTAAAAATACTTTTCAAAAGATAAATAAAATGGTCATGTAAATTATAATGATTTATAAAGGGCTAACTTTTAGGGAGTGATAAAAATTTTTTCAAAATCGTTTTTTTTTAAATTTTTTATTAGTGTTAATATTATTTAATAAAAAGTTATATTTATTTAAAATCATGAATTATAGAAATTTTTAATATCTTCAATTTCTATTATTATATTAATTCCAACATCTACCTTTTTTTATAATATGTTATTATATTGTAACAATTTTTTATTAAACTATTTCTTTTATTTTATAATTTTACACAAAAGGAAAAACATTTTTTTAATAGTACTTACTATATTCACATACCTAAAAAAAATTTTAAACACAACTTATAACTATAAACATAATTTTGTAAATTTAATCAATTAAAACAATGTATCCAACAATCATTTTAACTTTCTCAAAACATTTCATCTTAAATAAAAAGTTGTAATAAACAAATTTATTTAATATTTAAAAATAATAGAAGTTTATATCTTTAAAATTAAACAATATTTATTATAAAAAGATCAATGATCTCCTTCTTCTTGTTTAAATTTTTGATATGCCTCTTCATTCATTAAACCCTTTAATTCATCAGGATTTGATAGAATTATTTTAAATAGCCATCCTTTTTCATAAGGACTTTTGTTAATAATGTTTGGTTCATCAGTTGTAGTTTCGTTAATCTCATGAATTTTTCCACTTACAGGAGTATATACATCAGAAGCAGCTTTGACAGATTCAATTGTCCCAACAGAATCACCTTTTTCTACCTGTCCACCAACTTCTGGAAGTTCAACATAAACAATATCACCTAATGATTCCTGAGCATAATCACTAATACCAACAGTACCAATTTCATTCTTAATCATAACCCATTCATGTTTTTTTGTATAAAATCTACCTGGAAAAATGTTTAAAATAATATATTATATATAAAATACCTGTACTACAATATCTAACAGTTTGAAAAAAATTATTAACTAAATCAATTCTAACAATTTTTGATGATACTGGTAATAACATAAATGCACGAGTTCCAAACATTATTTATTTCTAAAATAAGTATAGGTAAAATGAAAAACAACAATGTTATAATATATATTCTTATTGCACAAAAATAATTTATCTAATCATATCAATACATAAACCTAACTTTTTTATAATTAATAATGTATCAACCCATATTACTTAAAATGTACTTCCATCATTTAAAGTTAAAATGTAAAAGGAAAAAAAAAATTGATACTAATGTTAATGTTAATTATTTCATTATCAGTAATAGGTATGGTGTTAGATAAGTATGTTTAAAATTATAATACTTTGGAAAGTAATATAAAAATTATGAATGTAATACGTATTACACATCTGTCCTTCAAATTTTATGAAACCCTTGAAATACTATTCGAATAAAATTAATTTCTTTAACGAGTTATAACGAAAAAATCAATTCTTTAATAATTATTTGTATTTTTAAATATTCTTAAAATTACAAAAAAAATGACATAAAAAAAGCAACATTTTTAAAATAACGAAAAATTTTATTTTCGTGCTAAGAATGTTAAATTTTTTACTATTATAATATATATATAAATTAAGCATAATTATAATATACACATATATAATAACTTAACTTTTTAAAAATAATTTAGAACGTTTATTATAAAAAATAACAATATTAATTACAGTTAAGTATTAATATATCACATTCCGATAAATGAAAATAAACAATTAATTATGTTAATAAAGTTGAAAATGAAGTTAATTTATCATGTTGTCAAGTAGCCTTCTAGTTTATTTCTTTAAATTCGTTACAATACAATTATATAATTGTAATTAATCAGAAATTTATGGCTATATCATAATAAATGTAGACTTTGACTGTCAGGAATCTTTTTTCTTCCATGATATGGTTGACCTATCAAACTGTAAATAGAATCTTTTTTAGTTAATAAAAAGCTTCTTAAAATTTTCTATGATAAATCTTTATTTTTTTACTATTCAATGTATAAAAACTTTTCAAAATTTTTTACTTTAATGTAATCTTCATAACTACCTTTAGAAAGAGGATTTATTTCTTAATCACTAGTATGATATGATTTAAAATCTTCTCAATCAGATTGTAGTTTAAGATTATTAATATCTTTATTCTAGAAAAAAACTTATTAATTTTTCTTTTATTAATTACTTTTTTTAACTTTTCTTATTAAGGGTAAAAATTCAAGAATTAAATTTTTTTTCAAAGAATCATTTTTTAATCAATATGTGTGTTATTATTATAGTTAAAAATTTAATAAATAATTTTATTGAAATGATTTTAAAATGTTTTCAATATTCTGGTTACAAAAAAGTTTCATAATAGTTAATTTCATAGCTTTTAAGTTAATTTCTGTTATTTTTCAAATGAATTATTTATTTTATCTTACATCATATACTATTTTAATGAATCTACTTATTATTATTCAAATTTTTTTTAATAATTTTGTATATTTTGAATATTTATTTCAAGACTTTATTAGTTTTATTTTTTTAGAACATTCCATAGTAATTTTTTCTTTGTGAAATCTTAATAAAAAAATTTTTAATGAATTTTTTTACAATATTTTCTTGTTAACAACAAAATTTTGAATAATAATAGTTCTTGCCATTATACTAATTATTTTAATATTTAAAAGTATTATATAAAAATATTTTTGTTAAAGCATATTTATACTGTAAAGATTTATTTATGAAAATTTTTTTTCGTGTGTTAAATATAATTATTTTTCTATAATAATTACTAGAATTTAAAAGAAAAACATTAAAAATAAACAAAAATTTATCTATAAAAATTAAAAATCCATTACAAATACAATTAGCCAAAATATGTATAAATAATTACAAAATTGACATTTAAACCGTGCAAATAATAAAAAAACGGCACTATTAAAATTAAATAGTACCAAAAAGTTTTATTTTACTTCTTTATTACATACCATTTTGGTTCAATAGGAAGACCTTCGTGAACCACCCTGTATAGTCAACATTTGTAAATTTATTAGTAGTGAGATTATTGAATTAAAATTTGAAAGCTTTATATGTATTTTTTTTTTCCATTTCATATTTTGAATAATATCTAAAATAAGATTCTACTTTTTTATATTTGATTTTTGACTATTATTAAATTTTGTTTTTGAATTATAAAAACGATTTCTGTTATGTGGTTTTCCCATAAAAAGTGTACTTTTTTGGTCATCCTTTTTAATATCATTTTTATTATCTTTTTTACTCTCATCATTGTTTGAAATATTAAAATCTTCTTTATTTTTTGTTCCTACATTTTTATTCTTAAAATTAGAAAAATGCCTATAATTACTTTTTCTTTGGTTGTCTGTTAATTTATTGTTAGAATCTTTTTTAACACACGGGTCTTCAGGAATTTGTTCATCTTCAGTATTTAATTTAACCGATATATTTTCATTAAGATTTTGAACTTTGTTATTGCTACCAGAAGGATTAACTTCATTTCTGAAACTGGACTGATTTAGTAAATGACGTTTGTTGCCTTTAGAATTACTCACTGATGGAGATGTTGGTGTTTTTTGACCGCCAATTACAGAAATTTGCACTTTTACATCACTATTTGTAGTTGAAACGTTTGCATTGTAAATATTTGTTGTAATATTAGAACTAGGACTAGTTTGACCACAATAATTATTTCCAAATAATTCAGCTACTTCAATACGTCTTCCCAAAATTGGTACAGGTTTTTTAATTTGTTTATTATCTTCCTCCTTATTATCTATTTTCTTAACAATTTCTGATTGATTTGAATTTCTACAGTATTTTTTCTGAAAATTATTACTTTCGTTTTTTTGTTGATGATCAAAATTTTTATGTTCAATTGTAGTTTTATAATTATTTTGAAATTGATTCATAGTTTGGTTGTAATTGTTTTGATTATAATGTATTTTTGGATTATTATCATAGTTGCATGTTTTTATCGTGACTTGATAGGTTAATGTTGGTTTCTCCAACACTTTATCACCATTGTCAAAAAACAAATTATCGTCTCCACGACTTTTTTCTCCAAAATTTGGAACTGAAGTATCTCTTTGAGAATATTCGTAGTTAAAATCATCCGATGATATAATATATTCATTGTCTTTTCTAACTTGAGAATTTTCATATCGTACATCTTGGTAATTACTTGGTTGTTTCATTGTTTGTTGGTAAAAAACAGCATGATTAACTGTAATTGGATTATTAAAATTCCATTCTGCATTGTTATTCGGACTATTTAATTCAAAATTATGAATATTCGAAATTCTTCTGTACGGCCTATTGCTATGATGTTTATTATTATCGTAAAAACGAAAATTATGATTTCCCTGATACTCATTTCTATACTCTTCCATTGGATATTTTGTGGGAGGTGGTAAATTAGCATTATACTTAAACTTTAATCTTTCACATTCTGATTGAAGAATATTTTCAAGTTTTCGTAGGAAAAAATCATCAAATTTATCAAGAGGTCTAAGAGGATGCTTTAAAAATTTTAATAAATATTCCATCATTCTAAAACGTAATTTAAGTATATCCTTAAGAACACTACGGTTTCCTACAAATTCAAGCCAAGTTTCTAAACTCAAGATAGCAGTAGTTTTATTTTTCATTTCAGGATGTTCAATTCTCCTATTGTATGGATGTAAATCTCTTTCTTTTTCTTCATTGATTCTTTTCTGATCTAATTCATCTTCCATCAAAAGATTAATATTATGAGGTGCTAATCGTAAAGGTCCACTAAAAAGTATTGTTTGTAATGGAGGAACAGCAGTAACTGTACGAGCATACAATCGATGATCAACTTTGGATAATTCAAAAAAGGCCAGATACTCAACATCTGTTCTGTAACTTTCTGATCTAATAAGTTGTTTCCTAACAACAGAACTTTGATGAAGAACAACATTATTTTTTGCATCTGTACGAATTTTTTTGACATTTGTTCCAACGTCAGAACATCCAATTCCTGGAAAACTTCCAGCAACAATAATACCTTGAATAAGTGGCCACGATGTGGAAAATTGGTTAACACGAATGTCATCTGAATATATCATATCATGGGGTATTAAATGAAAACGACGAAGTTCAATAAGAAGTTGTTTTTTAATTCCAGAAATCATTTTCATAGTATTGTAATTAATAAAATTTTTTTTACAAAATTCATGTTGATACTGAAGACATTCAGATTCAAATTGAAAAAATAATCTTATAAGTAAAAGATGATCTGATAATTCTTCACCACCAAATTGATCTTTAGCTCGTTGTGCTCTGTCACGATCACAAGGTAAAGGAATAATAAAAGGTTCCCTATGAGATAGACAGGCAACTAATGATAATATAGGATTAAAACATTTAAATGCCAAACCAAAAATAAGCAATCGAGCTAAAGGTGGATCAACAGGTAATTCGGCCATTATATAACCAAGTTCAGTCAATTCACCTTCTTCTTCGTCATCCTGTGAATTATCATAAGAGATTCGGATATTTCCTGTTTCTCTAACAGTTTCTGGATCACAAAACTGCCGGCGTGTTACTTTTCTTTCATTGTACAAAGCTCCCAATTCTTCTAAATAATTCATTGAATTTTGTATACTTACAATTGATGGTGGTTCTGGAGCAAGAGATAAAAATTTATTTACGGACATTCCATTAGGTGCAAACATTTTTGCATGTAAACAAACATTATGTATTGCTGATCTTTTCATTTCAGCAACTTGACAATCACTCATTCCATGATAATCTTCTTTTGAAAAAAGTCGAATACAATATCCATTTTTACATCTTCCTGCTCGACCAGCTCTTTGTTCTGCATTACTTTTAGCAACAAATTGTGTTTTTAATTGAGATATTCTACTAACTGGATCATATGTTTTCTCTTTAACTTTTCCAGAATCAATAACAAAAACAACATCATCTATTGTAATTGATGCTTCAGCAATATTGGTAGATAATATAATTTTCCTCCTTCCTCTACCAACTGAATCAAAAACTTTGTGTTGATCTGAACAATTCATTTGTGAATGAAGAATATAAATACAAGGTATTATTGGAAGTCCTCTAAAATCATCTTCAATCATATCTTTCAAATTATTAATCTCCTCTGAACCAGGCAAAAAAACTAATATTGATCCCTCAATTGGACTTAAGAAACAATACTTTAAGACATGTAAAGCCAAATCAAGATCAACATATGATGGATCATTAACTCCTAAACCAGAATAATATTGATTCGTAATTTCATAATCATTAATATTTAATTTTGATGTCGATTTATAATCAAATTCATCAAAATAATTTTTTTGATAAGGAAATTCATTAAAATTATTTGATTGATAACGATTTGATTTTTGCATTGATCTCCACATGGATACATTTCCTGCACCACCATGTCTATCAAAATTTTGTTGATTATTCATCAACATATTATTGGCATTGAAATGATCATACTCCTGATTTCTTCGATAAAAATTAAATGAATTATCTGATCTAGTATAGGAGTTACATCGTTGTGATTGATTATCCATACTAAATGTACTACTTTGTTCTACTGATCCTCCATAATTAAATATTCCAATATCTAAATTCTGCCTTTTAAATCCTGTCATCCATAATATTCTACTTAAAAATATTTTTTCTACATGATAAAGTCTTGCCGGTATATCTACATGTGCTACTTGAACATTATTAAAATATTTCATGAAAAGATTTAAATTACTTTCCATTGTAGCAGACATGAGAATAATCTTAAGATTCAATGATTTTTCCAAAAGTAATTTCAAGGTTGCTAATAAATAATCTGTATTAGTTTCTCGTTCATGAATCTCATCTAATATAACATGCGTTAAAGAACCCCCTAGTTGATCTAACTGTCTTAATAAAACACCACTTGTCACATATGTTAGTATAGTTTTTTTAGATGTTTTCTGTTCCAATCTGATGTGATAACCTACAGTGTCTCCTAAAACTTCTCCACGTTCTTTAGCAACTCTTTCCGCAACTGCAACAGCAGGTAATCGCCTCGGCTGAGTACATATCACTTTTATAGCTTTGTTATTACTAAATGCATCCTCTAAAATAAATTGTGGTACTTGAGTTGTTTTACCACAACCAGTTCCACCGGTAATTAATGTCACACGATTATCATGAATGGTATTTAAAATTAATTCTTTTTTTTCTCGTGCTGGTAATGTTTTTCGAATCCTTTCCATAGAGGAACTACATTTTGCCGGTGGTGGTACCATTTTTGTGGTACTTTCATTAGTAACAATTTTATTAAGCAAATTCTTCCTACTTTCGTTACACTCATTATGTAAATGTTTTTCTGTTTCATTTAACTCAATTGGTCTACAATCTGTTATATCTTTTATCATTGACAATTGATCGTAATTTAGTTTAATCTCTTGAGCATCTTTGGTAATAACATGCCTTTGTATGTCATTTTTTTTGCGTATTGTTAAAATGCGATTACCAGGACTTCCCACACTTTTTGAAGTTAGCCCAAATTCTGAACACAACTGATGAACCAATTGCCTTTCTTCATTACTCAAACCCTCATATTCAAGATCTAAAAAATATTTTATAACTAATAATATTTAAAACATACAATCAGATTCTTCTTGGAGAAACTTTTCAAGAATAGTTTTCCAAATTATTTTATCATTCTTCCTATCATACTTTCGTCTTACATTATTAGTACTTTTTTGTGAAATTCCATGCATATTTATTTAAACGTGAAAAACATCAAAGTAGATAAAACCAATTAGTAAACTATAAAGTAAAAAATAAATAACATTAAAAAAATATACAATTTTAAATATGAAAATATGTTTAAAAAGACGTCCAAAAACGACATAACTAACGATAAAAATATTATCAATACTAAAGTTTAAATTTGAAAAAAGAAAGGTGACAATTCTCCATTCGTTAAAAAATGCAAGTTTCAATAAGCTAGTCAGTTTTTTTAACAATAAAATAAGAATAACACTCAATGATTGGAGGTCAAAAAAATGTATTGGCAAGCGCAACTCACCAAATGACCTAACCCTCTATCGATTGTTGATGACCGTTTGGTAATTCGCAAACTAGAAAAGTTGTAAATGGTTTAACTGAAGATTAATGTTGTTTTATTTATTAGAGAAAGTACATAGAAAATAGTATGTAATTTTTTCTGTTATGGTAACTTCAAGAATATTTATAGCAGTTACCAACTTTAGATACAAAATGTATACTTCTCAAGTGGCCATATAAAGTAGGAAAAGTTTTACAAATAAAATGCTACTATTTAACATAGAAATAAAAATGGTCATTAATTATTATTTTCAAAGTTAAATTTTGTTTCAAAGTTTTTTTTTTAATAAAAAGAAGTACTACAACAACTAAAAGCGTATGAATAATTAATGTAAAAATAGTCTATTTATATTTTCCTTTCCAAATTATATCATATTGTGAAAGCCAACTATTGGCATTTTGCATATTCCACTTTATAACGTTATCCCATGTAAATTTATTTTGATTCTTTTCGATAATCTCTTGTTCTCTTCTTCGACGCTCCATTAACATATCATGAGAGACAAATTCTGCGGGAAATTCAAATCTTTCGGCAATGTATGATAGAAAAGCTTTAGCTTCTATTTCAGTAATATGTCCTCCAACTTCAAGAATAATTCTATTAGCACGTACTGGTGTTACATATTTAACAATTCCACCTTTTCCACCACCTAATTTTGTTCCTTGTGGTTTTTTAGTTCTTGGGAGCCATGGAGGATCAACTCGCCAAATTGCAAATTGGTTTTTTATTAAATTTTTATTAACACGTTCCATCACAAATGTAAAATCTTTTGAACTAATAAATCCTCCTGTCACTGCAGCTAATCCAAATTGTTTGTGAATAAGTTCTGTATGAATTTCTTCTACACCTCTTGCTTCAATCATTCTTTTTGTTTGCTTATGTTTTTTTTCTCCAGCTTCTGCATTATAATTTGGTACCGCAGGCATTGGAGGAAGTTTTAATTCACCATTAGCCGGAAATACAACATCTAAAAAATGATAACAAAATTATATATTTTCAACCTACTTTCATAAGTTACAGGAAATTGAAATTTCTTAATACCACGTGTATTCGATAGACATGTCACAGCTATACTTTTTAGGATATTTCGATTCATCCTAACCCATTTATTTTAAAAATAAATTCTTTAAACTGACATTTTTGGAGTATAGTTAATTCTAAATGTGTCTTATCACGAAAACATTTAAAGAAAAATGGTGAACAAATGTGCTATCCTTCATCAATGTTGTTTTTTTAAACATTGTAAAGAAACAAAATGGGAATTGCTGAACTCCTGAAAATTGTTGAAAAAGCAAAAGAAAAAAATGTTTGTTTCAAGTAGTTTTTTTTTCCTATTGTTATTTTTAGATAAATCTAATAAAATTTAAAGGTGAAACTTTAGCTGTTGATGCAAGTTGTTTTATATACAAAGGATTATATTCACAATCAGCAGATGATCTTATGGGAAAGAAATCTACTAAGTGTTTAGACTATATTTTAAAAACTGTCAAAATTATAGTAAATGCAGGTATTCATGCCGTTTTTGTATTTGATGGACAAATGTTACCATCAAAAAAGGTAACAAATGATAAAAGAATTGCAGACAGAGAAGAGAGAAGGAAAGAAGCTATTGCACTGCTTAAAATGGGAAACAAAGAAGAAGCATTGAAAAAATTTCGCGGATCATATTCTATTTCTAAGGAATGTCAAGCTGAGTGTATCGAAGTTTTATCTGGAATTAAAGGTGTTGATGTTATAGTTGCGCCTTATGAAGCAGATGCAGAGTTAACTTTCCTTGTTAACTCGGGTTTGGCTTATGCAGCCATAACTTTGGATTCAGATCTTCTTGCCTTTGGATGTATGCGTGTTATATATAACTTAAACGTTGACAGTGCAATGTGTGAAGTAATACAATTTCCTAATATACGAAGTTGTTTTTCCCAAAGATTACAAAGCTCTTTTAATAGTGAATTATTGAGATACATGTGTATTTTAAGAGGGTGTGACTATTTTGGTGGTTTAAAAGGTATGGCCTTCAAGAATGCAGAAAAATTCTTTTCAATAATAAGTGATAGAAATCCGAAGACATTTATCAGGCATATCAAAAGTGTTACTAAAATCAACGTTCCAAATATTGAAATATTTGTGAATGAATTTATTCGTGCCAATAACACTTTCTTGTATCAAATTATTTTTGATCCAAGGGATGGATGTCAAAAGCCATTAAATCCTTATCCTGAAGATTTAATTAAAGAATTTGGTAGTCAAAATAGTATCGTTGATTCTTTGGAAAGTGATAGTTTCTTCTGGTACGCAGGTAAAATTTATCCACCTGATATTGCTAGGTTGCTAGCGGTTGGTAACCAATTTGAAGAAATTTTAAAAAATAATATACGGTTTAAAATTCCGCAGAATGTTTCTTTTAAATCAATTTGGAAATATTTAACTGGAGGACGTTCACCATTGAGAATAAAAAGAGAGCCTTCGACGTGTTCTTTATCACAAAGTTTACCCAGAAAACGTAGAAATTCTTCTAATATTGCTGAAGAAAGTGAGATAATTTCTTCTAAACGTTGTTTGATGTCTAATACCCAAGTTTTTGGTCAAGATGATTCCAGCAAAGAAAACAATAAATTAACTAATTCGGAAGGAAATACAATTTATGACAAACAACAACATTTAAAAATAGAATTAATATCTCAAAATAAACAGAAAAGTCCATTAAATGAGTTGCAAAGGGTTAATTCAAATTCCAAAGTTAGAAAGATAATCATAAGGGAAAGCAAGTACTTTAAAAGTACATCGGAAAATGTGGAAACTAAGTTATTCAAGGAGGACGTTAGTTCAAGCATTTTATATAATCGTATAACCGCTAAACCAAATTTTACCAGATCTCAAGAACGTAGATAAGTAAGATTTTTATTTTAGTACATGATTGAAATAAATGTTTAATTAAGCATTGTGTGATTTTGAAAAACGGTTCTTCTTTGTTCTTCAACTTTTCTACTCCATCTGCTTTGTTCTGCTTCGACACGCCTTATTACACCTGAAGGTCGAGTCACAAAGTTTGTTTGAGGAGATTCGGATCTTGTTGAATTTCTAGTAAATATATTGTCATCTGTCGTTGGACTATCATCACGTTGTTGACTATATGGTACACCATAAGTTTTCTTTTTTAACATAGGATCTAAGAATAATAAAAATGCCATGTAGGCAGAAAGAAGAATAACAACCGTTATGACAAAGATAACAACTACTTTAATTAAAACCGTATTTCGAGATTCATATTTACAATCACAGTTTGCTAAAAAAGCATCAACATGACTTTCGTTTATAATACCAGATATTGAACTTTTTACTACATTTGTTGGATTACAAATTTCAGCATTTATGTTTGTTTTTGTATAATATCGTCTCTTCAATTCTTCACTTGTTTCATTTACAGACGTGACAAAATTTCTAACACTTGGGCATACACAGCGACATCTTGTATCTTCAAAATTTGCCTAAAAATTAGATGATATTGATGAAATTGTATATAATATTCATACCTCAATACATTGTATAATGATATATAAGTATGAAATAAGAATTAGAATATTTTTAATTGTTATTTTCATAATCTAGTAGCATAAATATACTTTTATTTTTCGACATGTAGGCTATATTCCAAACTTTTCATATTTAGTTTTTAAACTTGAGAACATTTCTAATAATTTTGTGTACTGATAAATAATTATATAATTCACATTGATTTAAAAATATATTAATTTATACAGTAATTTTTAATATGTATAATGATTAAACATAATAAAATAAAAACTTTAATTTTCAAATCAATTTAAACAAATAATTACTGTTTTTTTTAAATAGCAACATTATCAATAATAATTCTTTATGAAAAAAAAAGCATAAGAAATTTTTTAAATAAAGTTTTTATGGAAATATAAACTATACTTTTTAACTCAGTATAAAATTGTATCATCATGATTATATGCTTATTTGTAAATTTTGTGTTTAAATCTGAATATTACTTTATAATTTTTATGTTTATAATAAAATAAATATAATAAACTATATAATTTAACAGTGAATAAACTTTTGTAAAATCATAACATTTAACATATATTTCTTCTTTTTTTAATTTTTAAAAATTGTTATTATAAAAGTATTAAATCTGATAAATTTAATAATACAATATATATTATATTAAATTATTAAACAATGAACTGATTATTTAGAGTATATAATTATTTTATATAAAAAAAAACTATTTTTAAATATATTTAAGTTTTTAAAAAATTATACTTTTAAAGATTTAAATCTATTTTTGGTAATTTTTAACATTTGAAACAGTTTTTAATGATAAAAAATAATCCGCTTCCATTAATATTATTAATAAAAATATACAAGTTATATCTTTTATTAACTTTTTTTATAATTTTTGGTCCATCAAAATAATTATAAAGATTTTTTTGTTTACTACTCTATAAAAACATATTAATCTTTTAGTGAAATGATCAAGGCAAAGTTTAATATTAATTTTCCAAATAAAAATGATAAAACTGATATTTTTGTCCTGTTAAGATGCTCTCAATGTATCTTTTTGTATTATGTTCTTTGATGTTAATATTTATAAAAAAGAAAATTATTTTTGATATCATTTATTTATAGAATAAAAAAAAATATGCTGTTTAATGTTATAATATTATAAGAAAAAATTTATATCAATGTCTCTTTTGTGATTATTATCAACATTTTTATTATAAAATTGTTCTATTACACGTAATATTCATGATATAATAATATATATTTAAAGATATATAATATTAGTGAAATATTTATACCAGAAGTTGAAGTATATTTTTCAATATAATTTTTTTTATATTTAAAAAATTTTATTATTTTAATTGTATTTTATAGATATAATTTATTTATAACTAAAAAATGTTGATAAAATTATCAATTGTATAGGATTAAAAATTTTAATACAAATATTATAGATCACTAGGAAAAAGTATTTTTTTTTGATAAAATAAGAATATTTTCATATTTATTATAATTAATAGTATTATACTTATTAAAAATATTTTTATTTAGTTATCCATTTTTAAAATAATAATTATTTCTTTTCTAATAATATTAATATAACAAATAAGTAGTAATAAATTAGAAGTATTAACCAAATGAATATTTAATAATATCTTATTATTTAAAAACCCGTGTACATATTTAAATCTTACTGGCATTTTCTATATAGTATTAAGGATTACAAGTTCTATTAAATCTATTTCTTTTCGTCAAACATTTTATTTAAGTTATTATTATAGTTAGAAAAAATTTATGCTTTATTACTATTTTAGTATATATAAAAAATTACATAATATTTAAATCATCCTGATAGTTTTTTTTTAAAATTTTAATTCTTTTGGGATTCTGATAATTTTAGTTATTAATATATCTTAAAATTTTGACCTCTCTAAATTTAAATTTGATTGATCATTGGTACACTTTATTTAATATAACTGATTTTCAACTTTGGAACTGTGCCTTTTTTTTATATTATATCTTAGTAATTTTTCATTATTTCTTTAATGTACTCATATATCATAAAAACCATTAAAATCTACTTTAAATTTCTTTAATATTGATTTTTATTTGATAGGTGTACAAGAACATATTTCTTTTAATTTGATAAAGATAATTTAATGTATTTAGTTTTTATATATAGAATAAAAAAAATTATTATTATTATATTTTTTGCTAATAAAATAAAATTTCTTATTAAATTTTTTTTTTACTATTTAATATTATTAATATTTATACAATTGTATAAAAATATTAAAATACTTTAAATTTAATAAAAAAAAATTTTCTCCGACATATGTAAGCACCCACCATTTTATAGTATTTAGATAATTATATATTAATAAAAAATGCAATACTTTTAACACTACATGAGTCATGTAATGATACTATGGTTGTTAATCAAAATTATAATACGTTTAATGATTGAGACCATATTTAAAAAAGCTATGTCGTCGTTAAATTAGTTATCATGAAGTACACATGGCTATAGCATTGTTCTTTATTGCTACGTCATAAATTTTTCTTACAGACACTTTTAATGATAAATGATTTTCCCTACGGAAAAAGGGATATTAGTAAATTAAAAAGTATATTTTTATTAGTATTTTTATTTTAAACTATATTAGAATTTTTTTCTTTTTTAGTTGTATTAAAATATGTTACTTGCAAAAAATATTTTAAAAAAAGTTAAGTATGGATCTGGTATAACGAGATTAGAAAAATTTTCTACCTATCCTATTAATGATGATATGTTTGGATTGACTGAGGACCAGAAACATGTAAGTTAATTTTAATTTTATTAAAAAAAATTTTTTTTTAGTTAAGAAAAACTGTTTTTGATATTACTCAAAAAGAACTTGCTCCATATGCTAATAAAATTGACAAAGATAATGGGTGGGATGATTTAAGAAAATTTTGGAGAATTCTTGGAGACAATGGTCTTTTAGGAATTACAGCACCAGAAAAATATGGTGGAAGTGATCTCTCATATTTTGATCATTGTATTGCTATGGAAGAGTTATCTCGTGGTAGTGGAGCTATTGCTTTGTCATATGGAGCTCATTCAAATTTATGTGTAAATCAAATTGTAAGACATGGAAATGATTCTCAGAAAGAAAAATACTTGCCAAAATTAATTAGTGGTGAACATATGGGAGCATTGGCAATGTCTGAAGTTGGTGCTGGATCTGATGTTGTTTCAATGAAAACCACTGCCAAAAAAGTAGGTAATAAATATGTTTTAAATGGAACAAAATTTTGGATTACAAATGGACCTGATGCTGATGTTTATGTTATTTATGCAAAGACAGACTTAGCTGCAAATTCTAAAGGAATCACTGCTTTTATTGTTGAACGTGATATTCCTGGATTTAGTAGATCACCTAAATTAGATAAACTTGGAATGAGAGGTTCTAATACATGTGAATTAATATTAGATAATGTTGAGGTACCTGAAGAAAATATTCTTGGAGGTCTTAACAAGGGTGTCTACGTTCTTATGTCTGGTTTAGATGTAGAACGTTTAGTTCTTGCTGCTGGTCCTCTTGGTCTTATGCAAAATGCGTGTGATGTATCATTTGAATATGCTCATCAACGTAAAGCTTTCGGAAAATGTATTGGTGAGTTTCAGTTACTTCAGGGTAAAATGGCTGATATGTATACTACATTAAATGCATCCCGTGCATATTTATATGCTGTAGCTCGTGCTGCCTCAGGAGGAAATGTTATTTCAAAAGATTGTGCCGGTGTAATTCTTTATCTTGCTGAAAAAGCCACAACTGTTTGTTTGGATGCAATTCAAATTCTTGGTGGTAATGGATATATTAATGATTACCCAACAGGAAGATTACTAAGAGATGCAAAATTATATGAAATTGGAGCTGGAACATCAGAAGTACGTCGCTATCTTATTGGTCGATCAATAAATAATGAATATAAATAGGAGTTTCAATCAAAAAATTATAATATAAACTTTCGTTAGATAATTTTTAATAGATAAAAGTAAAATTATTAATTTATACTGACCACTATGTTTATAAATTATATTTTATTTTTAAAATTTAAGATATTCTTTTGTACAATAAAGAAATTTTTTTTAAATCTTTTTTTTAACTACCGTACTTCTATAATTATTTTTTCTTTATAAATGTTACAAAAATCAATTAACAAAAAATTACTAGTTAGTGTTAATTAAAAAAGTTGCCTTTTTACATAAATTGTTAGCAAAAAAAAAGTGAGATAAATTTTTAAAATTACATTCAAATTTACAGGCATATATTGTACTCTCATATTTAAATTAAAATTTTATATTTTTATTGGTAAAATATTTACAAAATAATGTAATCATACAAAACGTAAAAACATTTATTTTCATTTAAGTTATTTTTGACAAAAAAGTTTTATATGTATATTGATTGTTCAGTTTAAATTTTCAATAGGTATTTACAATAAATGTTATAATAATTTGTGTATACCTTTTTTTTTACCTAAATTTTTTAATTTTCACTATCATCATCATCATCATAATCATCAGAGTAAGAAATTCTGTAAAGATCTTGTTGACCAGAGTACATTAAAGGATGACTATCATAATTGTCATAAAAATTTTTTTCCTTCTTAGAAGAATTCTTCTTTGGTGATGAAACTTTTGAAATATTTTTTTCCTTCTTAGAAGGATTTTTCTTCGGTGATGAAACCTTTGAAATATTTTTTTCCTTTTCCCCAATTGAATTTTTCATCATTTTTGGATTGGTTTTCCTCGTTGACTTTCTAGTTTTTTTTGATTGTCTAGAATCTTTATTTTGTGAATCATCCATTTTGTTGTTAATTCTTTTTTTAGAAAAACTATGTTTATCATCCATTGCTAAAATTTTATTAGATTTACTTCTTTTCTTTTGTTGTTTATCAATTTTATTCTCTTTGTTTATATTTCTTATACTTTTATCTGTTTGACTAGACTTTCGTTTACTTTCTTTGTTGACTTTATCAAAAATTCCACTAGAATTTTTATGATAATTGGATAATGCTTTATACAAATCTCTGGTTTCTAATTTTTTTGCTAAATGCATAACACGAAGAAAGTATTTCTCTGAATTTGTTTTAAAAACACCTTTATATAAATATCTTAAAAGAAGTTTCATTGTCTTGAGGTTAACTTCAGGATCATTTAAAGATACAATCTTTTCTGTTCCCATCATTTTTCTAAAAAAATTTGAATATGTTTGGAGTATTACTTTGTGAGTATAAATAGATTTACTTCCATTTATTATAATTTGTATATCACATGAATCTAAATTTTGTTTTCTATAATCAGTATACAATCTAGAAAGTATTGTATTAGTATATTTAGTATCATCTTCTATTATATCATAAGTTTTGGTAGAATTAATAATATTAGTATCTTTGTTAGTTTTTCCTGCCATCTTTACGGAAAATAAAATTATATTTAATAAGAAATAATATATGAGATATTTATTTAGAATATTATATTCAAAAAAAAGATAAAATTCAAAAAATAAATTTATTTATTAATTACCTAATATAATTATATTAATATAAAAATTGTAGTTGAATAAAATATCATTAAAAAAAAACATCTAAAAATGTAATGTTTTTTTTTTTTTAATTCTCTATCATTATTATATTTTTATACTCATCAAATTTAAACTTTTACCCATAAAGTTTCATCATTTTCTTTAAATTCTATTTAATAATTGTAAACTTTAATATACCATAATAATTTTATTTATTTAAAAGATATAAGTACCAAAATATTTTATCATGCGTAGAAATATTTAATAAAAATATGTTTTGTAAAATCTTTGGTAAACTTACTATATATTTTACTGTTAACAAACATTCTTTTTTCACGGTTTTTAATATATTACATAAAATGTAGGATTAATAACAATGATTTATAAAGTATTATAAAAAATAACGAAAAATGTCATTATATTGTATAGAAATATTTTATGTACTAGATTGTAACTAGCTGTGTAAAATATAATTTCAAGTTTTGTTAAATTTCTATGTTTATTTTCATGGAACAAGATATTTAATAGAAATCATCATTGAGAATTTTACCTTTTTTTTATGATTTTCCATGAATATTCATGATGAATATATACTTGAAATTGTTGGTAATATGTTTGGGAATAATAAAAGGATAAAGATTATAGAAAACAAATTTTGTTTAGTAAATGATAACATAAAAAGCTTGATCAACTTTTTAACAGTATAATTTATTTATAAACTTTATAAAAAAAAATGCCATTTTAAAAAAAATAAATAATTATATGAATTTATTCATATCATAAAATAATTATTTTAATATTCAAAAAATAATTGTTAATAAGACAAAGTTGTTAAGTATATTTTAGTATTTCTCCAAGTTAAATCATAAGATTTCACCATAAGTGAAATTAAAATTAAATTAATAAAATGATTTAATTGATAAATCTTGGATAAAGATACATCCTATGTAATTCTGATTCATTTCCAGAATAAAAAATAAGTACTGCTTGATCGTTTTTTACTTCAACACTAATAAAACCTCCATCACTTAAACCTAATTGTCCAAATGGATTAAAGTTTTGTGGATAAAAAAATCTAACTGAATCATCTGAAATTTTATTCTTGTTTTTTTTGGATCTATCAGTCTTGGAACCGGCACCTGATATTATATATGACATGTATGTTTCTGATTCTTTATCATAAACTAGTAGATCTTGTAAATTATGATCGTGACCAGCAAAGTATGCCGTAACATTATACTTTCTTAAAAGTGGATCTAATTTATCTATGAGACATTTTGTTGGTCCATGCCTAAAATAATTATAAAATTAGTTATTTTATTAGTATTTTTTCTTATATTTTTTTTAAACAAAAAAAGCATTATTTTTTAAATAAATTTTGTTACTATATAATAAAATATTTTTAATATATATATAAATGCCAATCATTACTCTGATATAGAATATACTGGATAATGTCCAACCACAAATAAATAATTATCACTGAAAAATTTAAAAATTATATTCAAAAAATTTCTTTTAATACCTAGAATTTTCGAGTTCATTTTTAATCCACTCCCATTGTTCATTGGCTAAATTTACATCATCTGGACCAGATGGATCATGATGATCAGCTTTTATCCATGATATAATATTACTTCCATCAATATCAATTGTATTTCCACACAATTGAATTGTATCGATCATTAAAAATTTTATTTTTGTTTCATTTTTTAGATGATAATTAATTGTATAGTAATAATTAGGAAATGTCCATTTATTACTATGGTAAGTATAATTTATTTGTGCTTTAGTATTTCCTAAATAATCATGATTACCAAAAGTCATATAAAATGGCATTTTTAAATAATCTTTATCATAAACATATTCAAAAGTATCATCAAACCGGCTATCAAATATATGTTCAACACCATTAAAATAAATGTTGTCACCGGTATTTATAACAAATGTATATTTTTTTTCAATACACAATTCATTCATAGCATTTGCTACTTTTCTTTGAGCATATGACGAGTATGGATATATTGGATCACCTATAAAATTAAAAAAAAAATTAATATATTTTTATCTTTAATTTACCTCCAATATCACCAATTAAAAAAAATCTTATTATGTCATCATTAATAATACAAAAGTTATCTCCTGTACATTTTAGTCTTGCTGATGGTGTAAAATTTTTAAAGGCAATAGTTAGATATATAATAATATATAAAAATAAAAATGTTGAAAAAAGTAACTGCATATTAAAATGAATATTTGAAAGTAAAATCTACTTATAAATAACTAGATTTCTTCTTTAATAAATATATATTGAATAGTAATAATAGAAATATTAAAAATGTATTATACTTGTTACAAAAAAATTAATACAAATATATTTTATGTTACTTTAAAATAAGAATAAACTATTGCCAAAAATTTTTAATCGTGGTATTATATATAGTGTCTCTCAAAAATATATTACTCATCAATACCTCAACTTCTAGAAAATGTAAAAATATAATTCTAAACAATTATTCGGTAAAAAAATTATATCGCATTCAATGAAATGGAAGTTAATGCATTATCATTTTTTTTTTTAAAATATAATCTTAAAGATTAAATTTACTATCATTATTTTTGTTTTTGTGTAGAAAAAAATGTTATTAAAAGTTTACCAAAAACTAACAATATAAACTTTTGTTAAAAAAAAATATTTTTTTCTGAAACATTTTTTGAATTGGTTTTTAATTGAAATTTTCAATAAATTTTAAAGAAAATAGTGATTTATTTATGCAGATGAATGAAAGTCTTTTCAACTATTAAAAATTAATATTTTTGAAAGAAAATTTAAAGGGACTTTGTTGTAGGAATATAAAATAATAAAGGTTATTTAAAAATCTTTTATTTAACTTCAAACTTTCTGGGGTGCTTAAGAAATTTAAGATAATTATGGTGATTAAACAATATATAAAATCTACTTTTTTTTATAACTTTTAAAAATGACGTAATAAAAATATGATTTAAATATTATAAAAAATTTAACTTTAAGTTTTCTATAAAAAAAAGTACAAAGCATATTTATACCTTATTAGAAGTTCAAATTACTAGAAAGTGGAAGATGAAGTATTTTGAAGTTACTTCCTATACATTAAATATAACATTCCAGTAAATAAAAATTATTATATGTAAGTAAAAAAAAATTTTTTAAACAAATATTTTAATCATAATTTTAATCAACTATGACGCATAAAACTTTGAAATATGTATAAAAACATGGACTTATTTTTACGTCACTAATTTATGATAAAATTAAACAAAATAATTTATAAATAATTTATTTTTAAGCTAACAAATTAAAAAAAAATGTATAAATCAAATTTATAATAACAAAAAAAAAGTTTAATTGGCATTTATTTAATATTACATTAAATATTTTGAGATGGTATAATACAATTAATTGGTTGAATGGGAAGTTTATTTAGATGTTTTTTAAAATCCTATAAAAAATTATATGATAAAAAATAATTTAATAAAGAAATACTTACATTTAAAATATTCTTGTAATTATCAATACCATCATAAGAAAGCTGATAACAAAATGTTTCAATTAGATAAATTTTTTCGCTTGTCCTAAATATAGAAGGATATTTTTCCATAAAAAAAAATATTTCCTCCCATAAAAAATAGTCATAAAATGTTCTGTAATTATTCATGTAATCTAAATTATTTAAAAATAATACTTCACCATCATTTCGTTTAAATTGCCCAATATTTGCAATTTTTTTTGTTAACAATTGTATTGGTAGTTTTAATTCTTTTCTTGTATTATTTTTACCATTTATTGATAATAAATTTAAAAATAATGGTATTGTATTGTTATTGTTGTCTTTATTTGGATTGATAAAGTTAAAAGAAAAGAGAGATTCTTTGTCAGTTTCTATTCTTAAAATTAAATCAGATTTTGAGTATTTTAAAATTTTTAAAATCTATAAATAATTATTATATTTTTATATTATTACTTACATCACAAAAACAAGTACCAGGAATACGAAGACCCTTAGTTATCATTGACCAAAAAGTTTCTTCATCAACATCTTCAAATTTATATATCTCAACAAATTGCTTTAATCTATCATAAAAAATACTTTCTCCAATAATTTTTTTTAATGATAATAATGTATTAGTGACACTCAACAAGTTTTTATATACATTTGTTTTTTCAAAAGTTGAATTGGTATCAATTGATATCATACTATAATTTTGAAAATAATTCAATTGATCTTTTAAACTTATTTCTAAATATTTTTTCATTTTAAAATTTTCATAATCATTTTCACCTATTTTTCTGATGACATCACCAATGATTACATTGTTTATATTGTTCTCAATGAAATTTTTATCATTATTATTTTCTTTTAAATCATTTAAAGATTTAAATCTTAAAATATTCATAGTAAATTGTTTTAAAATAATTTTTAAGTTTAATTCTCGATCATTTTTTAAATCATTAACAATAATTCCATTGTAAATGTTATTTAGACTATCATTGGAATTAAAGAGAAAATTATCATCCTTAATTATATTTATATTTTTAATTAAAATCTCATCACTAAATTGAAAATTAACCATTTTAAAAAGGTTAAATATTTCAATCATTTTTTCTTCATTTATTGACTTTTTATTTAATTCATTTTGTATTGTATTTACCCAATTGTAGTATAATGATATACTTGGGTAACTTAAATTGTAATTAATTTTCCTATATTCTGAGGGTAAAATAAAAAATCCAAAATACGAAAGTGGTATATTATTTGTCTTCCTGAATATTGTCTTTTTCCATATATTTTCAGTACCAATAGTATGTTCAGATAATGATTCAGAATTTGAAATAACAGTAGTATTTTGGGGATGTACAATTTCCAACTCAAAAGAGTGTCTTGTTGATAAAGAATCAATTGTAGGAAAAGGAATATAATATTCATCAATTGTATCTATTTTTGTTCCAAAAAAATGATTCAAAATTGATTTTTTTGTAAAAATACCTTTTTTTTCATCCAAACTAATGTTACCCCAATATTTTTCAAATTTTATATGATAAATTCCACAAATAAGTGGTCTTTGAAGCTCATAAATTATCATACCTTCCTCTGTAAAAGAACTTTTTTTTAAATAAATTTCAGTTTTATTATTGCCATCTTCCTTAATTGAACTACCCTGATACAATTTTACATTATAAATATCTTTGGCTAAATTTTCATTAACACATAAGAAATTTATAGATTGTTCAATTTGTATAATTGTACTTAAACTACCTAAAAAGACTGGTGCTCCATTTTCTGATTGTTCTAATGGTAATTGATATTTTAAACTGTATAAAGAAACTTTTATTGATGATTTTGAATGACTACAAATTGTTTTTGCATCTATAATTTAGATTAAATATAAAAAATTTATTAACATACTTAAAATATTAAAAAATAAAAATATTATTAGAATTTGTTTCCAAAAGTTTTTAAATATTTCCATTTAATTTTAGCAAAATAATAAAATATATAATTGAAATAAATACCTGAATACCAATATACATCTAAATAACCAAAACATAATTTTTAAGCACTTATTAAAATATTAAGTATTTCTAATATTTTTAACTTAAAAAAGTACTTGAAATGTATATCAATTAATATTACTACAATAGTCTAGTTATTTGTTCTAACAATTAAGTATGATAATAAAATTATTTAAAATATAGACTTATTATTTAATACATGTATTTAATTAACAAATCTTTTATAGTAAATAGCTAACAAAATTTTTTTAAACAATAAATGTATTTAGCAATAAAAAAAGAGTTACATTTATCAATAGATATATATTTAGTTAGAAGTTTCAGTGGTTTCACTAGATCTTACAACAACTGTTACTTCTTGATTAACATATTCACAATTTTCAAATATTTTGTCAGTATCTATTCCGTTACGTAATTCCTTTCTAATTGGTGCTTCTAAAGCATATTGTTTAAGATAAAGTTCACGTATTTTCTTGAAATCTTCAAAGATTTCTCTACGTTTAACAACAATATCTCTATAAACAGCATCTTTTTCAATACGATCCTCTTCTTCAAATTGTGAAGTAAACTTTTTAAAGTTCTTCTTAACTTCAGCTACTCTATTTTCATGTCCTTCAAGTTTTAATCTTGGTCTCCAGTCAAATCTTACCAACACATCATATTGAGCTTTATATAAAATTTTTCCTTGGAAATTGTAAATAACATATCCATTGTCTGCTCTTGGTTTTGAGCATATTGAAACAAAATATCTTCCGGTTGGATCCCATTTACAACTAGTCATATCAGAGTGATCAGTTGTTTTCATTTTTGTTGGTTCATTTGTAGAACAATCAACAAAGACAAGAGATCCACCTCCAATATTTTTACAACCAGCAATTACTAACCAACTACCAAACGGTGAGAATTTTAAAGTACTATGAATAGATGGTTCATCTAGTTTCAAAAGTAATGTTGGAACATGTTTTGTTTTTTCGACGTTATAAATAAATGACGTTGTTTTAATTGAAGTACCACAAAGTATGGCAAATTTTTCTGACGATGGATCCCAGGCAAAAGATTTAAACTGATCATCAATAGTAAGATTAAGAAGTGGTATATCTTTCACTTGACAATCAAAAATATCAACATGTGTTATTATATTAAAATACTTAACTTCATTATCTTTAATAGTTCTTTTACCATATCTTTCAGAAACAACTGCAAAAAAGCGACCACTAGTATGCCAAAAAAGTTCAGCTTTAGAACAATTAAAAACACGAGCAGCACGAATTTTTTCTTTTCCAGGATATGACATAATTCCTATTTCGGCAGGAGCAGATGTTTTTATATTTTCTTGACAGTAATATGCAATTCTACTATTATTTGGAGACCATTCAATTTTCGAAACATTACTTAAAGGAAGAGTGTCGGAAGTTGAAAAATCGTCACAATTAAAAATAATAGCAGAATCACTTTTTCTTTTTACATATCCACAATATTTGTCATCACAAGACCATTTAAAAATTGGCCATATTGGTTTGGAATCCTCTTTTGTTAATCCTAATTGTAATGCAGTAAATTGTTTAACAACATCACCTGACATAATATTGAAAATAGTACAACATACTGTAGTACTTTTACTTCCTTGAGATGATGAAAATGGATTTGAAAAGACAACGATAAATTTTTCTTGTGGTGAAAAATCAACAAAAATTGGTTGTGGATGACTAAAACGTTGAATTCTATTAAATGTTGGACCACCCCAAATTTGAACTCCTAAACTGTGAAGAGTTGTAATATAAGTACCCTTAGGTGACCAACGAAATGGTAACTCTGACCAATTGGCACGATTAGCTTCATTATCAGCAAGAACAGGTTCTTGTTCTCGTTGAAACCAATATACACCTAAATGTATAGGTTCTTTTTCTCTATTAGAACAATATTGAACACCAAATTGATCAAGGCATTTTTTATGAGTTAAATGAGAATATACATTTCCTGCGTCAACATATTCACGAACCTCTGGTTTTTTCCAATTTGGATCTGGTTTTTGAATATTTTTAACACTAGTAATAGTCATAGCTTTAAAAGTGTGATTTTTATCCAATACATATCCATTAAGAAGATCAGCACCTTTTAAAGCAATATCTTTATTGGGATACTCAATAAATAAAAGCCCTTTAGTACCACCTTCAGGTGAAAGTGGAATAGTTTCTTCAAATTCATCACTTGTTGAACCAATAATTTTTTTCAAAACATTTGATAATTTTTGAACTCTTTCTTTACCAATAACAGGAATACCAAAAACAACAACACATCGTTCTTCATATTTATTTTTTCTAGGCATTTTGTCCATTAATTCCTCCTTAGCACCTAAAAAAATTAATTTTACAAAAAGAAATTTTAATCTTACGAATTGCTGGTTCCTCATCAACAAAACCTTCAGGGTCGGCATATTTATCTTCTAAAGATTCTTTAGAAATTTTTTCATTTGTATTAACGTCTAAATTTAACACAACAGTCATAATTACATTCAACCAAAAAAATTGTGAATAAAAAGTATTGAAATTAAATTTACTGAAATTAAAAAAATTTAATATGTAAATCAAAATAAAATAATTAAATAGAGAAAAAAGGATTAAGGTATAAACACCAAAAAAAAACAAAAAAACCAACCAGCATAATAGAAAAACGTAAAGAAAAAAATTGTTTTGCAACTACATTGGAATAATGCCTCCTCGTCGTAATAAAAGACAAGTCATTTAAAGTTATTTGCTTTATATTATTTTTGTAACCAACAGGTAAAAAAAATTATTTTAATTAAATATTGTGATTTTACAACAAAAAAAGAACAATGTGATCTTTTCTGCATCAAAAAAAATAAAATTGGAAAAAATATTAAAAATTTTAATTGGATTTTTATATTAAAACTTTATTTTTTTTCAAACAAATTTTAATAATCATACAAAAAATCAAACAAAAAACAAAAAACCCTAGGTATTAATAATGTGATTAAAAAAAACAATTGATATTTGTTAATTAAAGAATTATTTACATATAAATCGGTAAAATTATAGAAAAAACAAAAAAAGGATGTAGATAAGAAAACAAAATTTTTGAAATTTTAAAAGTCATTACTATCAAAAGAAATTTTCTCCTCTTCTGCTTTCTTTTTTCTGATGTCAGATATAGATTTTGTTTCATCCCAGAAAGTTTCTTCATCTCTGTCATCATATCTTCTTTTTTTTCTCTGTCTCGCCATTTCATTCCAAAAATCTTCAGCTTTGTCAGTTTTTGGATCCTCTGCTGTATCATCAACCGTGTTTCCATAATCATCTCTTGAGTTATAAGATTCATAATCAAATTTACTTTCTTCTGCCACATTTGCCACTGCTTGATTTTTCCTAGCTTTTAACATTTCTTTTAACATGTTATACTCTATACTATGTCTTTCATTTTCACGTTTTTGTTCCTCATCCGGTCCATTAAAAACAATAAATCTAGTAGAACCTACAAAAATAACTTGTAATAAAATTTAGGTACTTCTATGTTTTATATTTAGATTTTTTTTTAATCGAAAAGTAACAGAACTAATGTCTAAATGAATAATACTTACCACCTAGTTGAATGCTAAAACCATTTCTTAATTTTGTAAATTTTCCAGAATCTAAAACTTTTCTGTTTAGTTTTGTTTTATGAGCAGAGGAATTATCCATTATATAGTAACCTATTCCATCATCACCATTACCGTATTGTATGATAGAATGTATTCTTGATATACTTGGATGTAACATAACTATATCATTTTCAGGCATTCGTCCTATAGTAAAATATGAAGTATTTTTTGATTTATTTAGTTTTACTGTTTCAACAATAACTCCATTCTTTATTATTTCAAGATTATAAATACTGTCAGGAGGAATATCTTTGGACCACTCTGGTGGACTGTAATCAGAAATATTTTTTGTTGCGATTTTGTCTTCTTGGGAACAACAAGCTTCATCATTTTCGGCAGAATCAAGGTTTTTTGGTTTCAAAGAAGGAGCAGAAAAAGTACCATCCTCATTACTAGACATTTCTATTGACAGTAATTTAAAATGATTAAATAAATAACATATCAAAATAAACAATGAAGATTCTCTTTTCCAAAAACAATCTGCATAAGAGTTATCAATATCTTGCAACGGTTTTCTGCTATTAATTAAGAAATTGTTTTGCGGTATCATTTGATTTTCAATTTTTCTATAAAATGTCTTTATCAGTTAGACAGATTACAAGATTATGTTCATTACTTTCTTCTAATTTTAAACGAACAGGAAATTTAGTTCCATTAGTTCAACGGCATACATTTACAGGTAAGTCCAATTGTTTTTCTCTACTATTCTTTGTAATTTAAGAAAATTTGAATAATGTTAGGCATTATCATACATCTAAAAGATTACCAAAAGATTATTATAAAATTCTTGGTGTTGATAAAAAAGCAACTGCTAAAGATATCAAAAAAGCCTATTATAAGTTAGCAAAACAATACCATCCAGATGTGAACAAAGATAAAGGTGCTTCTGAAAAATTTCATGAATTGACACAAGCATATGAAATTTTATCAGATGAAAATAAAAGAGCCCATTATGATTCTACCGGTGATAATCCATTTGCTGGTTCCGGTGGTAACACAAATTACGGTGCTTCTGATTGGCAAAGGAAAGCAGAAGAAATGTACGAAAAAGTTTATAAAGATTTTTTCAATCGTGGTGGTATGAATAATGGTTGGGGTAGAGGATTTGCTGAAACATATGCAGGATTTGATAGGACATCACAAATTGTTATGACAATTACATTTGAAGAAGCTGTTAAAGGTGTTTCTAAAGAAATTAATGTAAATGTTGTAGATAATTGTATGAGATGTAGGGGTAGTGGATGTGAACCACCCCATAAGAAAGTTTTATGTCCTTATTGTAATGGTACTGGAATGATAACATCAAAACAAGGAGGTTTTATCTTTTCATCAAGTTGTGATAGATGTAGTGGATCAGGAAGTTATAACAAAAATCCATGTATGGATTGTGAAGGTCATGGAAAAATTGTACAAAATAGATCTTCAACAATTACTGTTCCAGCTGGAATTGATAATGGTGATAGTATAAAATATAAAGTTGGTCAACAGGATGTTTACGTTACATTTCAAGTTTCACCATCAAAAATTCATGTACGTGATAAATATGATATTTACACAGATGTTTCAATTTCACTAACACAAGCAGCTCTCGGAGGTACTGTTGTTGTTCCTGGATTAAAAGGTGATACTACTATTAATATACCTAAAGGTACTTCATCTCATACAAAATTTGCACTAAAAGGGCATGGTATCAAGCGTGTAAATGACTATGGAACAGGTGATCAATACATTAATATTAAAGTTCATATTCCAAAAAAATTAACAGAAAAACAGAAGAAGGCATTATTAATGTTTGCAGAAGATGAGACGGATGTTAACGGTACTGTTGCAGGACTTAAAGAATGGTTAGTTACACTATCAAGATAATAAGTAGTTGAAGAAATTTTAGAAAAAAAAATTTATATTACAAAATAAGAAGGAATATATTCTTAAAACGGTAAAGTTAATTTACTGGTTGTATATTATTCCTAATTATATAGTTCAAAATTAGTTATTGTTTTTGTTTACATTGTTATAAAATTCTCTAAAAAGTATACATGGGAAGGAAAAAATTTTTATAATTAAAGTTTTATCTTACAGAATATTTAGTAGATATTTGTAATATTATTTGTTTGTTTTTTTTTAATTAATGCTTTAAAGTATTTTTTTTACGCTCGAATCATGGTTTGCAGTAATTTTTTATACAGTATAAATATATTTTTTCAAAATATTGTTTTTTTTTATAATTAATGAAGTTGAAATAAAAAATTACTGTTTTTGTAACATATTTTTATATAATTTATTTATACATAATATTTCTAATTATCAAAAAGAAATGAATCTGAAAAAGTTAATTTAATTTACTTTTTGTTAATTATTTTATATAATATGGTTTACATTATAATTTTTATGTATGAGAACAGTTATATATAATTGATGAAGCAATTTCTATGTTAATTGTAGTATTTTAATAAATTTATAGAATTAGTAATGATGGTAAATACATGCAAGCAATAGAAAATATTTAAAATTCAAGAAGTGTCATTATAAATGATTCTGATAATAATAAAACTTATAAATTATTTCTTGTTTTATAAAATTATATTAACAATTGTTTAATGTTACACTTGTTATAAAAATAAATAAGTAATATTATAAATAAAAGATAATATAATATATAATGTTTTAGAAATTTTATTTTTCAAAAGTCTTTAGAGAAAAAATAATTATTTTTATTTTTTTTTAGAATGTTTTTATTAAAAATAATTTATAATTTACAAGTCTACAAAAATTATTTATTATAATATATTTTTATTTTATGATTATAGTTATAAAAATATCTTATGATCAAGATTGTTAATAATTTTAAGTACAAAAAGCATGTCAATTCAAAAACTTTATAATATATAATTTAAATATCTACTATTTGTTTTAAAAATAATTTTTAAAAAAATTAGATAAAACTTTGTGTACTTTAAAATCTTTGTAAATAATTTATAACTATGATTAAGTTTTTCCTTTGATTTTTGAATAACAAATTTGTTATATTATTTTCTATTATATTTTTTTTAAGCTAGTATTTCAAAATTAAACCTGTAATTTTAAAATACAATTATGATTAATTTTTATTAAACAATATATTAACAAAAAACAATTTAAAAAAATTTTAGTTTTAATTAGTATTTTATTAATTTAATAAAATATAATGGCTTTTGAAAATGCAGAGAAATAATTTTTTTTTTGTATCTTCTCATAGTAGTTCCACACCAAACAATAAAATAATAAAATTAAGAGGAAAAAAAAAACTTTTTCTATAACTACAATAAAGTAAATTTTCTATTAAAATTAAAATTCTTTTTTCTATACTTGTCATCAGATTCTTTTTTTGTATTTATTTCTATTTCTTTGTTATTCTTTGAAATTTTTGTTATTTTATTGTTATGTATAAATTTGTACTTTATGAGCATATTATCTAAATTCTCAGTAATTTTATAATTCTCATTGAAGGCTAAAGGTTTCACATTTTTTGAATTTTCTTTTATTTCTAATTTTTTATTAAAATTCCATAATTTTTTTGATACAAGGTTATTTTTATTATGTTCTTAATCAAAGTAATAAATATATTATTTTTTTTAATTTACTTACTTTCATTATTTTTTTTATGAATATTTAATATTTTTAATATTTCATCAGTAGGTATTTCATTTAATTTAATTTGACTTGTATTATTATTACTATCATCTTCAAAAATTTCATCATTATCAAATTTTAGGTAATAAATTAATCTTTCTATATCAACATCATTTATTCCATTTAATTTTAATTGTAAATCATGTTCTGAATCTAATAAAATTGCAATTCTTTTAAGTTGTTTTTTTAATTCTTTTTTTTCTTCATTTTCAATAACATCTTTTCTTATAGATGACTTCATGTAGTCAAAAGATAGACTATTAAATACATTATCAGCCATCTTATTTTTAAATTAAATATAATTAAAGTAATTATTAAAATAATAATTTTATAATAAATATATATATATATGTATATATTTATAGGTAAAAATATCTTCTATCTATGATTTATTTTGCTCAAATAACCATTTAACAAAACCATGGAAACTTGAAAATTTAAAAAAAAAAAAACAAGTTATTTTTTTGTCCAAATAGTGTACAATTTTATTTTAATAATTTTATTCTTTAAATAAAAAATCTTTATTTATAATGTCTTTTCCATCAATTTCTTTAAAATAAATAAAAAAAAACTTTTAATATTCAATAGTTAAAAATCTTCAATTTAAAATATATATAAAAAAAAACATTAAGATTTGTTAAATTATTCTAAAATACTGAAAGGTATGTAATATTTTTAAAATAAAATGTTTAATGGTATGTATCTTAAAAATTTCAAATACATGACTATGAAATTAAAAATGATTGTATGTCAAAAAATTGGGGTCATGACATTTTAAATGTTTTAATAACTATTTTCTTGTACCATAATATAGAAGATATATTGTATCAAATGATTATAACTTTTTTTTTTTAAGTACATGACTCAGTATAACATTCATATCCATAAGAACATTATTTCTAGTATATATATGAATAATATAGTTGATATGGTCTTTTAAATAGTATTCATTCACCTGTCTTATATTATGTATCCTAGCAACAGATCTCATAAATTATAAATATATATAAATATATATATATATATATATTATTTCTAATATCTGACTATTTAATAAATGTAGTTTGTAAAATTGATAGTTTTTATAAAAAAAAAAATATTTTTCAAAAGTATTATTTTTCATTTTTATATACCAAATTTTAAATATACATATTTTATGTATTTTTTTTATATTTAATTATAACTAACTCATTGTGACTTTTAAATACCTAATTATTATCATTAACTTTATTTAGAAATTTTTAACAAAAGCAATTTGTAAAAGATTTATTATAATAACATTTGAATAGAGTATAATCTATTAAATACCAGTGTTTGATCATTATATTGAAATGTTAGAAAATTTTTTTTTTTTTTAATGTTAAATAAAAAAATTTTTTTGTTGAATAAGACATATTCATTCAAATAAAAATAAAAAATAGTTAATTACTATTTGAATTTTTAGTATTTTTGAAAACAAGAATTCTATGATATAACAATTTATATTATTAAAATTTTTCTTTAACATACTATTTATAATTGTTATTTTCTATTTAAAATTAACCAAATAACTCAAAATCGATTTTTTATTCTTTTTTGTCATAAAGATCTAATTGTGATGTCAATATGACAGTAAAGCATATAGTAAAATATTAATGACCTTTTTTAATTTTCTTCAACTTGACGATTAACATATATTATTTTGGCATATTATATTGTTAACCGAGTCAAAATTTTACCCACTACAATTTTACGGAGTTTAATAAAATGAAAAGTTGATAATATTCATAAGGGAATTTATTATTTTCTTCATGTTGTGTATTGTCTTAAAGTATATATTTTTAAAATATTTAAGCGACATATTATAAGAAATATTTTTATATTAAATGAAAACTCATAATATATATAATTTTTCATTTTACAAAAAAAAAAATTTTTTTTTTCTACTAAATATTATAATATTATAACGATAATACATATTTTATACAATAATCTTTAATATTAAAGAATATCTTATATTAAACTATAATATTTAATAATATTTTCTTTTTAAATTTATTATTTTTGACAGCTTCAATTGTATATATATTGTTTTAAAATATCAAAAGAGACTTATAAAAAGAATTTATAGCATTCTTTTATCTATAATATTTTTTATAACAATTCACTATGATGTAACGGAAATGAAATTTTATTTAAAATTGAGTGTTAACTTAAAAAAGAGGAACGTTTATAAAAGTAAAAATTTTTTTTAACAATAGGGTTATTACAAATAGTTTTAAAAAAAAATGCCATAATTATGTCTATGACTTTTTCTTTAATATGCATGAAAATTGTAGATAAAAGAATTATTGATATATTGAATATTTAATACTATAGTTCTAACAATATTAAAGAAATATATATTTTATAATCAATGGTATATGAGATTGTATTTAATGTTTTGTTAAATTTTTTTTTTATTATAATGTTTTTTTTTATGATACTTTGTTTATTATAATTGGACATATTTCTAAAAAAAAAAAAATATTTTATATTATATATTTATTTAATCTTCATATAAATTTAATATATTTATACCAATTAAATTTTATTAATTTATTGTTCTTTGATATAATATTTTATTATTGAAAATGATCATTATTTTAATATTTATTTTGCAATTTTTTTATATAAATAATAGAATTTATCATTACTCGATTATGGTATTTAAAAATAAATATGTCTTATATTATAAATAATTATATATTTCTTTTTATTTTTTTTTTTATAAAATAATAAAAAATATTCACTTTACATTTATAATTAATTTTTAAATGCTTCTAAAATTAGCCTTCTTATGTATATATACTTTTATATTCTTTTTGTAGTAAAAAAATGTCTTATCTCTATTTTTTTACGATAATACGATAAGAATTTATATTAAAATGTAGCATTACATTTTTAAGTATATTGTAGTGATATTGAAATAAAAAATAATAATTTAAAAAATTACGATATTTTTTAATATACTGTTAAAGATATATATATTATTTTAAAATATATATAACGCTATTATGGATAGTATATCAACTTATCAAAGATTAGCATTTAATTTACATTATGACAAATATTTTATTAATTTTAATAATAAAATATTGTCAATTATTTTTCCTAATATAACATTGTAATTAAATAAGAATTCAGCTAACATTAACTTTAAACTAATAAATGTCTTTTTTTTTATTAACACAAGAAAGATTAATAATACATTAAAAAGGCAATTTATGTTATTTTTTTAATTTTATACAGTAAAATTATATTTATTAACATTTATTAAAATTATAAACAATCTTTTTTAAAAATAAATATCCAGTAATTCATACATCATTTCAAATTATGTAATAATAATGATAAGAAATATTTTATTAATCAGTTATTAATTGATTGTTTATATATTTAACTCTTATGATTATTTTTAACCTTTTTTTTATAAATTTTAAAATATTTAAATAAACCAATATATAATAAATAACATAAATTTTATAGTTAAATTTTTTTTTTCTTTTATTTTTACAAATTTATATTTAAGATGATTAATTTAAATTTTTTATTTAAAAAAAATGTTTTACAATGAAAATTATTATTTTAAAATTTAAAATTATTCATATATATATATGTATTATTACATAATCTTTTATCATTTTTTCTATATATTTTAAAATATTCCATAACGATTTCATTTGATTGATGGTGTAGAAATTATACAATCACCTATAAAACATTCTTTTTGACAAAATTTTTAAAAAAATACATACTTTGTAATATATACAAATAAAAAGAATTTTAAAATTTATATATATATATATATAGATAGCATATTCTTTGTTAAATATCATTTTTGATATATTAGTTTATTTTTCAATAATTTCTAGAAACTTATTGACTCAAAAATATAGTAAAATCTTGTAACAACTTTTTATTATTGTTATACTAGAAGAAATATATTTATTATAATTTATATTTTTCATATATATTTATTTTTCATTGAATATATTAACAATTTCTTTTTATATAACTCAAAAAGAACAATTTAAAATGTTGACCACAAATAGAGAATACAAAAATTTTTACTATTCTTAGAATATGAAAAAAAATAAAGTTTTAATTTATAATATTATTCTAATGTTAGTTACAAATAAATTTTATTTAAAATAATAAAAAGATTATTTTTATTTTATTTAGTAATTATTTTGTTAAATAAAAGTTTTTATTTATAACTAGATCATTATATTAAGAAGAGATATATATTTATATATATTTGCTATATTTGATTTGATGGAGATCAACAATAACATTATTTTAAACATATTTAATAACAAAAATGTTTTAAATAATATCTATGAAAAATGTTTGATTTTTTTTTAATGTATAAAGAGATTAGGATACTGATTTTACCTACTTTTATTAAAAATTAAAATAATTTTATATTGATAAAAAAATATTATTTTTAATGGATCATTAAAAGGCAAATGAAACTAGATTTTTTTTTATCTCATATTTTAACTCGTTACATAAAGAATAAGTCATAAAGATATCTACGATATATAACTTCCAGTCCACCTATTTTATAAAAATTCTTATTATATCGTATCATATCATAACATCCACTTGATCATTTCAATTGGTCTTTCGATCAATTATTCTTTTTCATTAGCACATATTTCACTTATAAGTAGCATTCTATGTTAAAGTAAACCAAACTCAAACATTGAAGAGCCACTAAAAACTTCTTGTTAACACTTCTCTTTAACTAAAGTTAACATAAAAGTTTTGTAAATGAAGTATGATAAAGATATTTTATTGATAGAAAAGATTGTCGGAGGAAATTTTTAAGATATTTTCAATCATCCCTCCTACATATTTGAAAAAATTTTTAATTTTGTATTAATGGATATTTATAAAAATATTTTTTCAATATATGCCGATCACTTAAAAGTTCATGATAAACAATTTTCTTTTCTTTAAATTATTTATTAAAATAAATATATATATATATATATTTTTTTTTTACTTTTGATCAAAACAAATAATTTTCAATATTTATAAATTTGGTGACTAATAAAAATTTTTTTTTTAATATATGTTATATAAATCATTTTAAAATAAATTATATAAAATAATTATTATATAGTTTTTCAAAATATTTAATCATAATATTTATAGTTTATTATAAAATAAATTATTTTAATGAATAATATTTATTATAATTTCTATTAATTTATTATTCATATAATATAAGAAAAGCAATTATTTTTTTTTATAGAGAAATATGACAAATTTAAACAAATATTAATATATAATTATCATTTTTAAATTACTATTGTAAAATATTTATAATTTATCCATAATTTATATATATATATATATATATCCATGACTTTCATTTATGCGTAGTATTCTTTTTATCTTTTAAATTATAATTATATGTTGGCCCTTTACTATTAACTATTCACATTTTACTATTTAATTAATCCACCAATTTAAAGGTAGATAGTGATAAATATTTCAACAGTCTTAAATCTTTTTGCCATATGATTGTAAATTTTTTTTTTTGCCTCTCACCAGACTTTTTCTTTATTAATTACTTTTAACATTATCATATTGCCATTAAACAATTTAAAAATACTTTTATTTTATATTATTTTTCTTTAGAATAATTAAATATTATTCATCAAATATTAATATTCTTTTTAATTTCTTAAACTTTTATTATTAATCAAAGAGGAAGTTAACATTATTTCTATATATTTCAATCTTTTAGTACCTACTACTTAATAGGTAATAAAACTTTTATAATTATTCTTTATTTAAAAAGTTTACATAGGTTAAGTTGGTTGTAGTAGGACTATGTCAATAATTATTTGGCTACTAGATAAATAGAGATGATATTTCACGCAGTGCAACTTTTGATACATGTTTTATTATTTTTGTTAACATTTATATTCTTGATTACTTTTTTTTATATATATATATATATTTATAAACATTTATAAATTTGATATTAAGAATTATAATTACAAAATATACTATATATTATATAAAATTTTTTATTATTTACTTATCTATGATATTCTTTGATTAATTTTTTTTATATTTACTTATTTTTCTTTTGACACTTCTTGTGTACTTAGTATAATAAATTGTGTCATAGTGTCAACAGATAATGAATTTGATTTTTCAAGTCTATAATCATAACTGAAATCTTTTTAAAATGTCCTTTAATAAAATTCGTCCTTGTTCACCATAACCTGACATCATTCATACCTTATTCATCTCTTGAAACATTTATATCTTATACTTTTTATTTAATTTATTTTTATTATCAATCTTTAATCATTTCATTTTATTAATACCAATACCAATATATATATTATGGCAATCGTCTAACTTTTTGAAAACCTCAAACATGATTTATAATTGCACTCAGTTATCGTTAAATTTCATTAACGCCTTATATTATACCCATTATTTATATTTTAAATGTACATTTAATTTCTTCGATTGAACTAATACTTAATGTATCATTCAAGGACATCTTAATCAAATTATTTTTTTTTTTTTTATATAAAACATTTAATTCTTTTATTTGAGGATGATCTCAATACCTATTTTAATAAGAGGAAATTTTTCTTTACCAAATTTTTCATTAATTCCTATCAATTCTTTATTTTATTTTTCAATAATATATAGAAACTATAATTTTATCCTACATTAAAATAAATAAAAATATATATAATTTTATCTTTTAGGTATTTACCACAATCACAACACCTCAAATTAAGTTGATTCACTTATTAAATCCACTTAAAATCACTAAATCCACATAACTATCAAAGTATATATATATATAAAATATTCACCCATTTTAATATTTTATAATCATGACTGCATGTTTAATAGAAATGGAATCAGCAGAAAGTCAATTAAAAAGAAGATTATCTATGGAATCAATTGATTCTAATTTATATTCTTCAACATCTATTTCATCTGAATCACCAAAAGAAAATGTTAGAACATTATTTGTCTCTGGACTTCCTTTTGATACAAAACCTCGAGAACTTTATTTATTATTTCGTGCCTATCCAGGTTATGAAAATTCACAATTAAAAATAACATCAAAAAATGGAAAAACTGCTTCACCTGTAGGTTTTGTTACATTTTCCTCAAAAAGTGAAGCAGAAGAAGCTAAAAGACAATTACATGGGGTAAAATTTGATCCAGATAGTAATATAACATTAAGACTTGAATTAGCTAAAGCTAATACAAAATCAACTAGATCAAAATTACAGTTACCTTCACCTACAGCTCTTATAATGCCATTACCTGGTTCTATTAATAATACTAATGCTGGAGCTGCTTATGCAGCTGCTGTAGGTTTATATAATCCTCAATCAACTACCATTTCAACATCACCATATACATTGTCAACACCACTTATTGGACACTCTGCAACAGGATTATATTCAGAGTTAAATGGATATGATATGGGATTACTTACAAATGGTGATCCAAATGCTAATATTTTATTTTCATCATTAACAAATCTTCCACCAACATTAGGATATTACTCAACACAAACTGTTGGTGGTGGTAAATCACAAAGAAGTTCACCTAAATCAAATATAACTATATCTCCACATTCTCATGTTTCACTTGCTGCTGCTATTGCTGCACAAAATTCTGTTGTTGCACAGGCTGCTGGAGGTACTTTTTATCCATCTAATGCTTATTCACAAATGCCTGTTAATAATCCATGTTCTACACTTTTTGTAGCTAATTTACCTGGTAATGTTAATGAAGATGAATTAAGATCTCTATTTAGAGGTTTTCCTGGATTTTTAAAATTAAAATTAAATATAAAAAATAGCAATAATAATAATAATAATAATAATAATGGTAAAAGTAATGAAAATACAATTCCAATGAATGCAGTAGCATTTGTAGAGTATGGTGATATACGACAAGCAACACAAGTACTTCATTCATTACAAGGTTTTAAATTAACTAATTCAGAAAGAGGAGGAATTCGAATAGAGTATGCTAAAACAAGAATGGGTGATATAAACTCACACTAATTTTCTTTTATATTATCATTTTATCATATTAAAACGTGGTACTATTATAATTGATATTTAATAATACACTAAAATTGATATATATTTATATATATTTATATATATATATATTAATTAAAATTATTTCTAATTTTTTTTTTATAAATATCGTATATTTACCGTATTATTTAGGTATAATATCTAGTGTAAACAATTTTATTGTTTAAACAGTATCGTAAACTTGTTGTCAATATGAAATTTGATGAATTTTACTTTTTTAATATAAAATAAACGCTTTATTTACTTTTTTATTACAATCTCTATTAAAAATCTACTAAAATTTACTACTTTATTGTCTTTTTTTTAAAAATATTTTGTTAAAAAAATAAATGTATATTATCTATTGTTTTTAAAAAAAAATTATATTAGAAAATTATTTATTGTTATGATTTTTAATACATTATGTTGAAATTAAACATTAAATTATAAATTATTTTTTGATAAAATCATCCAATTCTCCTTTATTCATCATGTCAAGTACATTATATGAATACTCTGAAATAACTTGATCAACAGCAAGTATATCAAGAATGGTTCCATCAGCATATACATCACTTGGTTGTAAACCATGTGGACGATATCTATCAGCTTAAAAAATTTTTTTAAAAAAAAGATTATAAATAACTTACTATTTTGCAATCGATTCATATCCTCTATAATCTTATTAAAGTATTGTTTATAACTAGAAAAAGAATAACGTTTTTTGTAGAATTGCAAAGTTAACCATCGTGTTATGTCACCATATACAGAGAAATCTTCATCACTATCAGAATCCAACTTTAATGGTACATTTTTAATTTTATTTTCATCATTAGACTCAAATGCCTCCCATAATAATGTTGTAAATATTTGAAGAATGAGATTGATAGTTTCATCATCCAAAGGATAAACACTACCATTTTCTTGTTCGTTTTCTAAAATATTAAAATCAAGATTACTAGTATTTCCCCCTATTAGATTATCTGATTTAATTTTTCCACTACAACTTTTTTGAGATTTGTCAAAATCAATTGATAAATTAAAGCTAACATCATCAAACATCTTATGCATTTCATTTACTTCAGGCATCCCACTAATATCAAAACCAAATAAACTATCCATACCAGATCTGTTGAGAGATTTTTGAAAAATATTGCCAAATGATTCTCTGGGACTTTCAGTTGGTGGAGGCATTTTCGTCAAAAATTGAGTTTCTGATGTATTTAAAGATAATCGTTCATTTTTTGCCAATGATTCCCTAACATTTCTTGAAGCAGATTTAATAGCAAGATCGGCAAACTGTGCAAGAATATTTTCTTCCTCATTTCTTATGGAAGAACTAAATAAACTTTGATTCTTTGAATCATCATTTTTGTAAATTAAAGAACTTTCAAGTAATGATTTTTCACATTCAGAGGGCTCATGAACAACACTATCAGAAGATTGTATAGAAATTTTATTTATTTCATTTTCATCAATAACCTTCTCAATCACTTCAGATGAATTCACACTCATATTGTCATTTAAATGCCTTTGAAGTTCTTTTAAATCTTTATGAAAATTCATCTTCATATTTTTAAATGCATCCATTACATTTTTTTTTACAATATGATTTTTAGATTTTTTTTTCAAATCAACGGAAACATTTTCTTGGAGTATTTTTTTGTTATCAGATTGTTGGTTTATTTTGTTAGTGGTAGAGTTATCATTTGTTAGAACTTTATTATGATCATTCTGTTTAATAGTATCAAAATCTTTCCTTGATTGTTTTGAATATGAAGACATTTCTGAAAAAAAAATATTACATCAAGTGTTAACTAAATGAATTTTATGACAACAATATGAAAATAAAAAATAATATTTAAAATTTAAATAATTATTGAAATATATAATATTATCGATAAATAATAACAATGTTTAAAATCACAGAAAAGAGACGTTATTACAACCTCCAACATCTTGTAAACAGTAAATTCTGTATAAGAAAATTAAATTTGGAAGATAGATTTTATAAGTTAAGATGTTTATTAAAAAATCAAACTACAGTGATCGGAATTTGAAACACAAATCAAAACAATTTTATTGGGTAGTAATTATGCAACTGTCATAACTTTTATTTGGAAAAGTTTCAAATTTTTTGATTGGATAATATAGATACTATAATTTTATTGAAAACTAGTTTTCTATCCTTTTCTTAATTAATAATGAAAATTATTTATATGCATGATAAATAAAAATAAAATTTTTATTGATTTTTGAATGTCAATAAATATTAGTGAAAGTTCTGGTTCAAATAACTCTGATTGGCATTCTGATCTTCGTCATCAGATTGAAGAGTTAGCTAATAAAAATGAAAATTTGAAACAATATTCATTTTTGGGAGAGAAAACAAAGGTAAGTACAATAAATAATTATAAATTTTTATATTTTAGAAATTGAATCAAATGATTATTGAATTACGTCATAAAGCAAATGATAATGAAGTTGCTGCTGCTCAGTATCATTTAAAATGTTTAAGATTTCTTGATGATATGGTTAGAATAGTCAATCAGCATACAATTAAAAATAAATTAAGATCTCTGTCAACAAGGAGAAGAACAATTTTTCAATCTCAAGATTCTACAGGTTCAAATCCTCCTGCTGATAGGTCATTTAATTCTTCTGCCTATTTTTATGGACCACGTAAATTTGATAAAAGTAATGATAAAAATGAAAAAATTCAAATTCGTAATAATTTTTTAAGATTAGTATGTGGATTAACAGAGGAAGATTTAAATGATGATTCACATTCTGATAATGGTGTTGAACAAGATAAGAAACATGTAAGAGATTTATGGAGTACACAAATTACATTTTTTTTGTCATGTTTAGGATTTATTATTGGTGTTGGAAATACTTTACGTTTTCCCTCCATGATATATGAATATGGTGGTGGTGTATTTTTTATTCCATATATAATTTTTTTAATTCTTTTTGGATTTCCTTTAGTTTATATGCATTTATGTATTGGACAATATAGTGGACTATCAGCAAGTGGTGCTTTTTCAAAAATGATGCCTGCTGCATCTGGAATAGGATGGGGTCTTGTTGTTTTAGCTATTCCTGTATGTATATATTATAATATAATAATTGCATGGTCGTTGTATTATTTTTGGTATGCTATTACATCACCTTTTTCTGCCTCATATACTGATTTAGCTTGGAATCATTGTCAAAATGATTGGGTACTTGATCATTCATGTTGTGATATTAAAGGAGACCAAAAATGTTTTTTAAAAAATGGCTCAATGACATCATCAGAGGCATTTTTTCATTTTGAAGTTTTAAATAGAACATTAGCTAATAATCCTACATTAGGTGATGTTCAAATGCATACATTAATTTGTTTAGGTGTTGCATGGATATTAGTATATATAGGAGTTTCTAAAGGTATTGGTTCAATTGGATGGGCAGTTTCAATTACAGCAACAATACCATATTTATTATGTTTAATTTTATTATTACGAGGAATATCACTTCCTGGATCTGAAATTGGACTTCGATTTTTATTTACAGCTGATTTTTCTCGTCTTAAATCAATTTCACTTTGGAAAGCTGCAGCAGAACAGGTGTTTTATTCTCTTGGTATTGATGCTGGACCTTTAATTAGTATGGCTTCATTCAGTCGATATCGTAATAATATTTATCGTGATGCTGCTTTACTTGTTATTCTTGATACATTAACAAGTATTTTATGTGGAACAATAATTTTTAGTTTTTGTGGATTTTTAGCAAAAATACAATCTAAAGAGTTAACTGATATATTAAAATTAGAACCATTATATATTTCATATACAGTTTATCCAGGTATTACATCATTCATGGAATGGGGTAGTTTTTGGGCAGCTCTTTTTTTTGGTATGTTAACATTATCAGCTTTAGATGGAGAATTTGCCTGGTTAGAAATGATTGCCAGTTCAATAATGAATTTATTTGGTTTTAAAGAACATAAAATAGAAAGCCGATTACATCTTTTTATGTGTATATTATTTTTTCTCTTGGGTATACCATTAACATGTCGTGGAGGAATTTTTATTTTTCATGCATTAGAAAAATTAAATGCTAATTGGAATGCATTTTCATTATCTTTAATTCAAGTTATTTTAGTTTGTTATGTGTATGGTGTTGATAAATTTCAGGAAGATATACGGGAAATGCTTCGTATATCAGATAATGATGAAGAAATACGAACAATTCCTTATGTTGCAATTAGAAAATGGAAACAATTTAAATTATTTATTGGACCAACAGGAAATTATATTAAATATTCATGGTCAATTTTTTCACCTTTAATATTATCATTTTTATTAATTGCAAGTATATGGAGATATGAAAGAGTAACATTTAGTAATCGTCCTCTTCCAATATACTATGAATTAATTGCTTGGATTTCAATGGTTGGTCCACTTATAATTGTTCCAATTATATTTTTTTATCATATTAGAAAACTTAGAAAAGAAGGGAAAATGTTATCATATATTTTTGATACTTCTAATTGGAGGGCAGAAGATGATAATATTTCTGTTAACTATTTTGACGATAAAAGTGAGGGTAGTTTTTCTAATATTGATCCTATTTCAAGAAATGTTTCTGTGAAATCAAATGTTTTTCCTTCTACATCTGTTATAGCACAAAGAATATTTAAATATCCACCACATGTTCCTCCTTCAACAATACATGAAGAAACAGGTTCTCATATAAGTGGTGATGAAACACTTAATGGTTCTAAATTAAAAAAGAATTCATCATTTTCTATTATATCTGAACTTAAAAAAACAACTTTAGAACCTATTCCGTCATATGTAAATGATAATATCGAGGAAGAAGATAATATTTCTGAAGATTCTAATAGAATACCAGGAAGATTATCAGATTGGTTAAAAAAGAATGAACATCAAACAAAACCAGGATTAATTTTGTTTCCTAAAGTTTCTAATCAAGTATCTAAGAATTCATGTGATATCATTAGTGATAAAATAGAAAATACAGGTATTCTTTTTGGTCCCCCACCAACAAGAAGTTCAGTGCCTTCATCATCAATAATTTCTCAAAGTACATGGAAAAGTTTACAAAATGACAATACAAAAAATAAATGTTTTGAAAAAAATCAATCGTTCATTTCAGAAACACCATCTGATAATGAACCTTCAACATCTTCAAAAAAAAAATTAAGCAAACAGAATAAGGTTAATGAAGAAAGTATAAATGTTTTTAATGAGAGTAGTGAAACAAACCAACAGCGAGAAAAAAACAAATTACAAGATATTATCTATGAAAAAAATATAACTAATGTAAATATTGATGATAATTCTGAGTTTGCAAAATCACTACTATTAAAGAAAGAAGAAATTCCATTAAAAACAAAACATACTATAAAATTAAAAAGACCAAAACCAATAGAAACACCAGTACAATTGTTATAACTTTTAATGTACATAGGAAATTTAAATTGATAAAAGTTTTTTTATTTAAAATTTTTTTCATGTGCGAAAAAATTAAGAAAATTAACTTTTTGAATCAATTTTGAACCAGAAAATTGTAATTGGCCTTGACTTTTTTTTTTTGAAGAAACATATTTGGCCGAAATTTTAAGCATACCTCTGGGGATCATGATTATCTATAAAATAATTATTTTGTTGTTAAATTATGTCCATTGATTTTTGAGATAATTGTAAAAATAATTGTTTTAAATTTTTCAAAAATGAAATATTTTTGTTTAAAAGTTTGTTATCTTTATTTTTTTTTCTTTATTTATTAAAATAGTAAAATAATTAATTTATTTTTCTTAAGTATAATTATTTTAAAATATTATAAAATTATGTAAGAAATAGATAAAATTTGAAATATCTAACTAATAATTTTTTTAACATTTTTACTGTTTAGTTTTATTGAAAAAAGAAAAATAAATTTCCTATATTTATAAAACATTTTTTTCAAATTTTGGCAAAATGAATTTTTAATTATGATAGTTTTATTTAATTTTAAAGAAAATTATTGTTCAAAACACAAAAGAAAAAATAGCTATAAATGAATATCAATGACAAGAAAATTTTTTTGAATAATTTCAAAAAGTTTATTTTTAGCAAAAATTCTAAAAATAATTTTAAATATCATTTTAAAAAGTTTTTTTGTAACAAGAAAAGATTGAAAGAAATAAGATATATGTTAAAGAAAAGTTAGAAACATTTCTAAAAATAAAAATAATTGAAATCAAATATCAGGAAATTGTAGAAAAAGCCTTCAATGATAACACATGAAGATTTCACAAAAGGATCTTAGCTCCGAAAATTTTTTATAAGAAAAATAAAAACTTTTAAATTTATGACTAACGGATAAAATAATATAAAAAAATTTTTTTTTTAATAATGTTAACAACAATGGCCAAAATAGTATTTAATCTAAAATTATCTAAATAGCTTATCTAGCAAAAAAAAATTTAATTTAAAACTTTTAAACATAATATAATAATGATAATGATAAAAAAAAATCATTTAATCCTTGAGATATTACTCCTGACAGGAAGATTTTTAAAAAGTAACTTATAAAAAAAAGAAGTCAATAAATTTTTTTTAAATAAAAATAGTATCAATTTTATTTTACAGGAAAATATAAATTATCTTGTAGAGCATAATACTAAGAATTTATAAATTAATCCAAATTTTAAATGTTATTATGAAGATTACAAATAAGAAAACAAAAAGTTTAAAAATTTTTTATATTTATAATAATAATAAATATTAATAGTTCTTTTGAAAATAACTATCTTAAAATTTTGATTTAAGATTTATCTTAAGATATAATTGATGAAGTTATTTTTAAAATAGATCTTTTAAAAAATATTTTTCAAAAAGTAATAATTTTCTATTATCTATATTTAAATACAAATATCTAAAAAATTTATTTTTCTTTATTGAAAATTATTAGAATAAATTTAATTACCATTAATTTAAAATAAAAATACTTTCAAACTGTATAAATAATTTTATCAATTTAGTATAAAATAAATTTTTTTTAAAAAAGGAATATATTATATTAATGCTTAAAATTTTATTATATTTTATCATTTCACTTTATTTTAAAAAATGTTTTCCTATAGTTATTTACTTAAGCACTTCAATTGTAAAGACTTCACATCATTTTCTCTTTCAATGTGGGTGTATAAGATAGAGGAAAAGATTTCTTTCAAAAGCTACATCAATAATAATCATTAAAAATAAAGCTGAGATATTTGCGGTAAATTGAATTATTATAACATAAGACATACATTCTATACTATTTTTTACTTTTCTTAAACTTTATATATATATTATTTGTATTTAAATATATTATTACAATAAAAATTCTTTTAAAAAAAAATATATCAACTTTATAAATGTGATTACCTACTAAAATAAAAAGAAAATACTTTTTATAAAAAATATTTTTTTTTTTGATATTCATTTTTCGTACCACTATTGTATAAATATTTTAATATTTAAAAAGATGAAAACTAACATTTACTTATATTATATATAAATATTTTTAAATATTAGCATGATAAAAATCCAAATTTTAGTGATATAATAAAATATCATGTTATTTATCTTTTATTTATTTTTTAAATTAGATAAATTTAAAATTAATTAAATATAGTCTATATATATACTTTCTTAGATATATTTATCATTACAAATCATAAAATTTATTACAATTGAAATTAATACTTTTATAAATATTTTTAAAAAAATATATATATCACATGTTGATAAATTTATTTTTATCTATAAATTATATATTAAAATTTAAGTATGACTGCATTAAACAATAACATTTTTAATCATGCAATCATATTTCCTCCATTTTTATTATCTAATTGTAAGTTATTTTAAAATATCTTTTAAAATTTATTTTTTATTAAAGTTTATAAACCTTTAATCACATAACTTCTTATTTAATTCTTATAAAAAATGATATTTTTTTTAATAAATAAAAAATATATTTATTTTAATCATTTATAAAAATATTTTATGATATTTAAATAATAATTTAATATTTAAATATATCATCTATATAAATCAAACTAATCTTCTTTTTATAAGCTTTTAAAACCTTTTTTTAACACTTCTAACCCAAGATTAGGGGTATATGTTTAATATAAAGAAATACATGTATTTTAATTTATCATATTAAGAAGTCTCAAAATAATTATAACTGGATGATAAAATATTAAGTATTTATGTATATATAATATAATATTATAGTACATTTCTAATTCTTTATCAAATTTTAATCTGTTTGAGAATTTAATGTATTAATTTTATATGGGACACCTTCATATATAAGAATCTCTCTCTTTGAATAAGATAACCAAATTTTTTATTGAACACTTACAAAATAGCATGTTATATTACTTTTTATTAAATGAATAAAATTAACAAAAAAATATATTAAAATATATTGATATATATAAAATGAAATATTCTATAAATAGAATATTGTAAATGAATTTTTATTTGCTAACATTTTGTCATAAAAATTTAATATTTTTATATATGATATAACATTGACATTAAATATTAGTCTTAAAATGCCATCAATTTGTCTATACTTCAAAAAAAACATATCTTTAAAAAAATGTATTGTAAACATTTATGTAACTATTTTTTAAAAAAAAAAAGAAATATATATGAATGAGAAAAGTAGATATATATATATAAAAATGAGCTTCTTCAAGCAACATTTTTAAATGATAAATCAGATACAATATAATTTTTTAAAATTATTTCTATCTATATTATTTCTAATTTATTGTATTTTATTTTAAAGTTATAATAAATATCAATTTAATGATATCACAAACATCATTTGTAACTTAAAACAACATATTATTTTATTATTTATATACAATCTTTGAAACGTTAACTATTTTTAAATTAATATTTATAAAATAAATAAGTTTTAATTTGTTATAACATATTTTATATAATAATCTTCACGTGCTAAAGAAGTTTTTTATAATATAATTTTAATGTTAATAATTTTCATAAATTTTTAAAGTTTACCTTATGATTAAAAATACTTTTAAAATATTTTTATTTTAAATTTTTTAAAAAAAAAAAGTACACTATATAAAATTAACCATTTATTTAAGTAGTGAACTAAAATATAACAAAAAAAATTGGTTTTCAAAAATGATTTTTATCGTACTTTAAAATAAAGAAAAAACAAAATTGATAATATATAAGCATACCTTTGGTTGTTCTTTGCTTATTTAATGTTATAGTGATTATAGTGATACCTTTATTACATTTTTCTTGTTACTAAAATATTTTCATGTTCGATTACACTTTATAATTACAAGAAATCTTTCTTAATAAAACTATATATTTAATGAGGTTGTTTAAGATATATAAATTATGTATAGTAACCATAATTCTAATATATTGTTAAAAATTAAATAGGAAATTTAATTTGTTTTTTAATTTAAATAAAAAAGTTAATTTTATTTCCAATTTTTTTTTTGTTATATTTAAAAAAAAAAAACAATTTTTTAGTAATTACACGTCACATCTTGTATTTTATATACTATAATTTTTCTCAAATAAAACATACGTACGAAATTAGGAATTATCATTTTGAAATGTATTTTAAAGAAAATTTCTTCCTATGTAAAATATATACTTTGTTAAATTATTATTTATATTTTAATATATTTTAAAAATTGAGAATATTCTACTCCTCATCAAAATACATACATTCTAATGTTCAAACAAACTTTTCCACATATTATAATTTTTTAATTTTATCAAAATGTAAATTTTCCCCATCTTTTTTGTAAATAAATAAAAATGAGTTGTTATATTCTTTGATTTATTAAAAAAAAAAATTTTTTTTTTCAAATCATTTGTTTATACTTACACTTTAAACAAATTTACGTAATAATAAGTAAAGAAGAATTTTAATTTTAAATACACTTTATTACAAAGTGTCGTAGTAAATAAGAAAACTTATTTCTTTTAACAAAACCAATTACAATAAAAAAAAAACATTTTTAACTGTTATTCACATTTCCTTTGATATATTTTTTTAATGTCACAATAATTATAGAGTTAATTTTAGCTTGTCAAATTTAGTTAAAAAAAACAAACAAACATATTTTACATTTTATTTTAAAAATGATTTAAAAAAATTAATTTTTTTTTTTTTTTTTGAAAATCTATCGCGGAAATAAACTTTTTCTTTCATATTTAATAGTTAGAGTAAATTAAACATTAATTTTTTTAAATTATATGAAAAAAAAAATCGATCATTTTTTTTTTAAATTATACATAACAATGCTTAAGTATAGAATAATTAAAAAGTATATTATGTAATAATTTATAAGCATAATACTTTGATGAATAGTTACTTTATATGTAATTAATTATTTTATGTCTAGTGATTTTAAGTATCTAAAATACTTTATAATATAGTGATGATCCTATACGGATTTTTTGGACGTATGTCAACAAAAATATACCTCAGCCACTTAGAATAATTTTTCAAAGCTGATATGTTTTTCAACTATCATCACTTAGAATAACAGTTTAACAAGTTAATTTTATATTCTGTAAGTATTATTTTTAGTTGTTTACACCCAGACGTTAAATTTTGAATTTTTTTGTGTATACGTTTTTTTTTTATTTATATTAAATGCTTTATTTTTAAAGACATCTATTAAAGCAAAGTTTTTTTTATACATAGGATCGTATAAATTAGTTTATTTACAATTTATTTATTTTTAACTATTTTATTAAATATAGTATTAATATGATATACTTTTTCTATTTAAAACAAAATAATAATTTTTATTAGAATTAATGAAAATTTTATTATTACTATTTTGTAAATAAAAAAAATTAATCTTATATATAGTTTTTACATATTTTTTTAAAATTGTTATGTTTTTTAAGATTAAAAAGTAAATTTCTTTGAAAGCACAAATTTGATTATAAATAAAAAAAAAGTTTTTATATTTACTTTAATTTTATTTTATGTTTGTAAAAAGTTTTTTATGTTTGTTTTTTTTTCAATTTTTCAATGTTTTATTAATATTTTTGAATGTTTTATATGGGTTTTTTTGTGTATTTGAGATATGATTAATATTGCTCTTCTATTTTTTAATGGAAATTTTCCAATTGTCTTGATATTTATTTTTTAATTTTATTTTAGATAAATAACATATGTTTTATAATTAATTAAAAAAAAATTTACTATTTTTAATAATGACATCAACTGGTAAAGTAAAAAGAAAATCTTCATTATCCATTCATGATGCTAGAATAGCTGGTTTATATGATTTGGAACATACAATTGGAAAGGGACATTTTGCTGTAGTTAGATTAGCTAAGCATGTATTTACCGGTGAACGGGTTGCCATAAAAGTAATAGACAAAACAAAATTAGATCATATTTCAACAAATCATATAATGCAAGAAGTTAGATGTATGAAACTTGTCCAACATCCAAATATAGTTAGATTGTATGAAGTTATTGATACGCAAACAAAATTATTTTTAATCTTAGAACTTGGAGATTATGATATGTTTGATTATATAATGAAAAATTGTGAAAAGGTAGATAAAATTATTACAATCTAAAGTAAAGATATATTAATTTTTTAGGGGTGTGATGAACGGCAGGCTCAACATTATTTTTCTCAAATTATTAAAGCTATTGATTATTGTCATGCTTTACGAGTTGTACATCGTGATTTGAAACCAGAAAATGTTGTGTTTTTTGAAAAACTTGGAATGGCAAAATTGACTGATTTTGGTTTTTCAAATTTGTATACACCGGGAGAAACATTAAAAACATCCTGTGGTTCTCTTGCTTATTCAGCTCCTGAAATTTTATTAGGTGATTCATATGAAGCTACTGCGGTAGATGTTTGGAGTGCTGGTGTATTATTATATATGCTTCTTTGTGGAAGATTACCATTTCAAGAAGCAACCGATGGTGAAACATTAACAAAAATATTAGATTGTAAATATTCTATTCCTGAGACTGTTTCTAAAGAAGCAAAATCATTAATTTCAAGAATGCTGGTAAAAGATCCAAGAAATCGAGCAACAATGGCTGAAATTGTTCAACACCCATGGGTAATAAAGGGTGACAAAGGTCTTACTGAAGCTTTACCTTTAATTGTTAGAGAACATTTACCTGATAGTGCTCATAATACAATAATTGATCAAATGGTTATTGGAGGTATTGGAACTGAAAGTGAAATTTTAAATGCTTTAGAATCTGATGAATATTCTTATGTTACAGCAACATATTATTTGTTAGCTGAACGAGTTTTGTCATCTATAAGACAAGAACAGGCAGCTAGACTTTTAACAAACATTCCATCAACATCTGATACTGAAGAAAGAGATACAGATTTTGAATGTTCAAAAGATACAACAAATATTTCAATTAGTGGAAGAAGTCGTTCAAATTCTTTTAGAGGTTTTCCAAATAGACGACAATGCAGTATACTAAAAGAAGAAAGTGAGGAAGAATTAAGTACATATTTAAGATCTCCTTCTCGTCAATCATCGAGGTTTGTTTATAATATATTAACATTTAAAAAAAATAACAATATTCGTAAAATATTTATAAAATAATTCATTCGTAGGATTTTCAACAAAATACCTCGGTCTGAAAGTAGATTTGGATCATTGCAGGCACATTCTGCTACAGATGAAATCACTTTTAATTCATCATTATCAAGTCCTTCTATAAAATCACCTCCTCCTATCCTATCTTTATTTTTATTCAATACTGAAGATATTTTAACTCCTATCAATGAAAATGAGATATCAGGAGAGGTTGTTGATGGTTCAAAAAATGTAACTCATTCTCTACAAATGCCTTCAAATCCATCTTCTGTAATATCTTATACATCTTCAGTATTAACATCACATGAAAGTGATGATTCAGATTATTGTCAAAAATCTTCACCCACATCTATGTGTTCATTTAAAAGTTTAGAGTTACCTCCTACTATACGTCGTTTAAGAGGAAAAAAGTCAAATAAACTTTCAAGAACTGCTTCTGAACCCTCAGATAAATCTAAAAACAATATTACAAGACAATTGTCTTCTTGTGTACCTTCTTCAAATAAATCTTTTAAAACATCTTTAGTTAGGAGGTACGAAAATTGTTTATCCTCTAATTCATGTTCTTTAGTTTGTTTTTTTTTTGTTTGCAATGTTTACAATTTTATCAAATATTAACAAAATTTTAGATTTTTTTTTTATTATAATTTATTAATAATTTTCTTTAGAAATTCATCACCATCTGTATCTATGCTTGGATTAACTTCAATTGCATCTTCGCGTGATAGAGTTTCACCTCAAGTTATACAAGGATTACTTGAAGTTACAAGAATTTCTAGTAGAATGGGTAGAGCTGCTTCTCCTGATTCAAGAATAAGTTCTCGATCCCCATCTCCAACATCTACTTCTGGAAGACAATCACCAAATCAACTTGGAAGTTTTGTATCACGAATTAAATCAAACATGTTACCATCTGGTGGTATGAGAAAATTAAGTTCTTCTCCTCATTTATTAGGAATTTGTGAAGAAAGTGAAGATTTATCAGATATTACACCTACTAACAACTCAAAATCTAATACAACCTATAATTATACCCAACCACGTAGTACACGAAGTTCAAGTATGGTTGTAAATACAATTCCAGAACTTATTTTAACAAAAAGAAAAACATCTGAAGGAAAATTAGATAGAAAATATAGTGATTTATATGCATCAAGTGCAGTTGCGTATAATAATACAAGATCTGTTCGCCATAGACAATCTATAGTATCACCTGATTTTATGAAACGTTATGAAACACATCAAAAAATAGTATGTAAGACACGTCGTTCTATGAGTTGTTCATCCAGTGAAACATCAGAAGATGATTCTCAAGAAAGGCGTTTAAGTTTAATTAACCAAAAATATTGTCAAAAGAAAGATGATCATTTTAGTGATGATGATGATCTTAGTACATTTAAAGGTTCATTACAAAATAATACTTTTGCATCTGAGCAAGTACCAAAAAATAGTAATGATTCTTCAAAATCAAATGATGCTAATAATTCACCAACATCAAATAATTCTAATAATACTTCAAAACATGAAGCATGTAATAATGAAACTTTATTACCATATATATCTTTAGGTACCATTGCTGAAAATACTTCTGATAATATTGAACAAAAAAAAAATTCATCAACAACAATTTTTTTTCGTTCAGAAATAGCTGAAAAAGTGTTATATGATTTAGAAAATGATCAAGAAAATCGTAATATTTTAAAAGTATTAAGAAAAACAGAATCCTTAAATAATGTATATAAAAATAATACTGATAATCAAGATGAATACTCATCTTTACAATCTATAGTTTCATCATCTTTTGAATCATTGCATTCACAAGATTCTGGATATGCTTTAGGCAGAGAATCACCAACATCTGAGTTTTCTCCAAAACCAAATGATATAACAAATAATATTATTGAGAGTCGGGATTTTATAATATCTACATCTTAAAATAGTTTTTAATTGTAACTTAAAATAGATCTCGTTAATCTTTATAAATTTTAATAATAATAACTTGTTTTTTCTCTTATTATTAGTATACATGTTTGTTTCAAAACGAAAACTTTAAAACAGAACTAACTAATTGTTGTTGGATAGATTTACGCATTTATACCCATTTTAAAAATGGTTTCTCGAAAACGGGTAAAAAACTTTCAACTAGGAATTACTCGTCCTATATGTAAAAAAAAGACATTAAAAAATATTGAAAAATCATTGAGGAAAATAAGTGAAAGTCAAGAAAGGATCAACCAATTAATATCATTACTGCCTTTACAATGTGTCATACAATGTATGTGGCCAATAAGAATCCTGGGAATTTCATCTAAAATTGTTCAATGTGCATTATCAATGATTCCTTTTATCAAAAATTACTTTACTTAAGTTTTTAATTTTTCTTTTTTCAATTGTACTATTTTAACGCCAAAACTTTTGACGCGAAATAAACTTTTACTTTTTTGGAGGAGTGTACTCTTTGTATAATGTTTTATTTTATTTGTTATTTACTTCCTATCTCTTTAATTAAAATACATTCCTAATATAATAATAATAATAATGTCTATTGTTCCATATGGAGAAAAACCTAAGTCATTCACTTTGTCAGATGGTGGGACGTATTTTATTGGCTCTGAAGTTGGAGCTTACCTAAGGTTACATCGAGGAACGTTATATAAAAAATTTCCTGGATTATGGAAACAAATGGCTACATCTGAACAAAGGAAAGAAATTCAAGAACTTCAACTTTCTCCTTCATATTTATGTTCAAATATTATGTTAGTAAAAGCAGATGAAGTTGAAGATTTATTAAACGGGCAGGAAGAAAAATATAGAACAGCTTCTCAAAGGGATACACCTTCAAAAATTGATGTATCTATAATTTCTAAATCAGTTGTTCGTAATCCAAATACTCCATGGCATTCTTCTCAGGTAAGTACAGGACAACAACATTTAGAAGCTCTACCATGCGCTCATCCACCAGCATTAGCTAAAGGGCATATGAAAGTTCGGGAATATTTATATTCTTTTGACGACAGTGAACATTATCGAAGAGTTCTTGAGAATGCTGAAAAAAATGTTGACTTAGTTCCAATTCGTTTAGATATGGAAATTGAAAATATAAAACTTCGTGATGCATTTGTATACAATAAAAATGAAAAATTAATAACTCCAGAAATGATTGCTGAAGTATTATGTGAAGATTTGGATTTACCAGCAAGTACATTTTTAACTCCTATTGCTCAAAATATTCATAGTCAATTGGAAAATCATGTTAATGTTGCATCTGATGTTGTTGGAGATGATCAAAGAGCTATTCTTAAATTAAACATTCATGTTGGTAATCAATCATTGGTGGATCAATTTGAATGGGATATGTCTGATCCTAATAATAGTCCTGAATGGTTTGCAGAGAAATTATGTGCTGACTTAGGTTTAGGTGGTGAATTTGTTTCAGCAATTGCATATTCAATTAGAGGACAATTAGCATATCATCTAAAGACATATGCTTTTAGTGAATCTCCAATGCCAAAAGTTGAATGTCCTTACAGGACAACGAATGCTGATGAATGGGGTCCATTCTTAGAAACACTTACAGAAGCTGAAATTGAAAAGAAAATGAGAGATCAAGACAGAAATACAAGAAGGATGCGACGATTAAACAATACACATTATTAATTTTTTTTACACTTATTTTAAATTTTGAATTAATTTTAATTTATTTTATTTTATTTAAAATCGTTTAAACGATATAACTTTATTTATCCTTACTTCAATTAAATTTTTATTATCTTTTTATAGTTTACAATATGGATGAAAGTGACTCTCCAAATATTACTCTTGCTCCTAAAATAGCTAAAACCGAGACAGGATATGATATTGTTGAGAATGATGGTAAAGTTGGTGAACCTCAGCGGTCTGTTGAAGGATGGATAATTTTCATAACAAATGTTAATGAAGAAGCACAAAGCGAAGAAGTTTTAGATGAATTTGAACGATTTGGAACTGTTAAAAATATACATGTAAATCTTGATAGACGTACTGGGTACTTGAAAGGTTACTGTTTGTTGGAATATGAAACCCAAGCTGAAGCTGAAGAAGCAATTAGAGAAATGAATGGAAAGGAGTTTCTTGGACAGATTATCAACGTTGATTGGGCAATGGTTAAATTAAAATAAATTTTATATAAATAGATCTCTTTTAAAATCTTTTGGTTTTTATCCATTAAACTATTTTGATATATTTCTCTAGTATATTTTTTTTTAATAGATGTCAAAAAAGGATTATGTTATATTTGGACATCCTTTTGAAATTATTGAAGATGATGATAACGGTGGAATGAATAAACGCTCAAAGCGACAATACGAAGAGATTGTTACAGATGAAAAAGGTAGACAACGTTTTCATGGAGCATTTACAGGTGGATTTAGTGCTGGATATTTTAATACAGTTGGTAGCAAACATGGCTGGGTTCCAACATCATTTACATCAACTAAAGGAAAAAGGACAAATTTTGAAGGCCAAAGACGGGAAGATTTTATGGATGATGAAGATTTAGGTGAATTTGGAATTGTTAGTTCAAAGGTTAAATTTAAATCAGATTATGATACTTTAAGTAAAACTACAAAACAATCAAGTATTATGGCAAACTCACTAGAACTTCATTTAGAAGGAATACTTAGTTTGAGAGATGATATTAATATTGGTGTTAACATATTAAAATCAATGGGTTGGAAATATGGTCAAGGGATTGGTGAAAAATTGTCCCGTAAAAATTTAGAAAAAATGCGTGTTTTGGAAAGACAGAAAAATGGATTTAATTTAGAAAAAGTAAAAGAATTTGAAAGATTTGCTCCTGATTTTAAATTTGCTCCCGATGATGTTGAGCTTCCGAAAGCTGAAATAAAAAAAAATAGACATGGAATTGGATACAAAGGTTTGATTTCAAGTAATTCTATTTTTAATGATTCTAAAAAAAATACCAAAAGTCAAATAGCTGGGAGTAATGTTTTATTTAAGGGACAGGCATTTGGAGTGGGAGCACTTGAAGGAGAAGATGATGATATTTATGGAATGCCTGATATGAGTGAATATGACTTTGAATTAGTATCTAAAAAAGAAAAAACACAAAAGTTTAGTTCTAATGATGCAGAATTTGTCAAAATTGAAGATAGTCAACAACCAAGAAAATCATTTTATTCTGATAAAGTGCCTTATAATTTTGATTGTAAACACAAACCTTTAAAATTTGACTACAAATTATTACCAAAAAATATTTTAACAATTAAAGATGAAATGACTTTAGAAGAAAAAAAAATTGTTTTTGCTGAAGGTAAATATGCTGCTACTAGTATACTTGAAAACAAATCTAAGACTATTGAATGCAAAAAAGAAGAAAATATTCAAAAAGATTATTTTTCGAATGATTCTATGAAAAGATATAGGTATAATCAATTTTTTAATTATATTAAAAGAGGTATTATTTTGCCAATGCCTGTTGGAATGTCAAAAAATGAATGGGAGAAAGAAATTGATGAATTTAAAAAACTTTTACCCATTGAAATGGCAAAAAAATATGACTCTCTTAAGGAGGGAGTAAAATCATTAGCGCAATATGATTACATGGAAAAAATGAAAGAAATGATATCAAATAAATTTGTAAAATCAGAAGATACTGAAAAAGATATCCTGAAACCAACAGTCGAAGAAAAACCAAAAAAATTTCGTAAAGAAATTACACGAACTGTACAAGAGTGGCATCCGTCTCATATTTTGTGTAAATTATTTAATGTAAAAGATCCTTTTCCGGCAAGTGATATAGTTGGCTTGTTATATAATCCTAATAATTTTAAATATGATAGTAAAAACGAATGGGAAAAAATTAAGGGTAATGTCTCAAATGTTAAAAGTACAATAAAATCTGAAGAAGTAGAAGAATCAAACGATTTATTCACCAATAATAGTACTAATGATTTTGTCAATGAAGAAGTAATGAAAGTTAAAAAAGATATATTGTTAGCAATTTTTGATAACATTGAGAAAAATAATATTCAAGAAGAAGATGAGATTATACCAGAAACTAATGTAGATCCATGTACTTCAAAGTCTAATGATTCTCATACGGATACAAATGTTAACGTTTATTCAGAAACTAAAAAATTGTATAATGACAAAGATAACATATCTGAGATTTTAAAAGGTTTTGAAAAAATAAAGAGTGATAAAGACAGTGTATCGAAAAAATCACACAAAAGAAGAAAACATAAAGATAAAGATGAAGATTACAAATCGTCTAAAAGGCATCGTAATCGACATTCTAGATCTAGATCAAGAGAAAAAGATAAACATAAAAAAAAGAGAAAAAGTGACAGGGATTCAAAATCACCAGATTCAAAAAGATCTAAAAAACGTGAAAAAAAGTCAAAAAAAAAGAGAAGAAAACGATCATCAAGCAGCAATTCTTTGTCTGATGATGTAATAAATAGAGTTGTTAATGATTATTTAGATAAACTAATTAAATAGTTGATAGTATTATTCATCATTTTGTAATATTATTTACAGTTTACTAAATTCATAGCATATGCAGTAAAGATAATTTTTGATAAAGCTTGTTGTTATTTCTTATACACGAAACATGTATGTATTGCTTCTGTTAAATATTATATCTATGCATTTTATATAACTTACAACTTTACATATATTTAAATGATTATTTGAAAATAAACTTTTTTGTTTTATTTCTACCAATGCATTCGGATACATTTTCACGAGTAAGGGGTGTTTCATTACCTCCAACTCGAGTAAAAGAATCTACTGTTATATTTAATAATTCTATTGGTAACCATCAAAATAATCAACTATTATTAAACACAAAAAATTATTTTAAAGATGGAGACTTGCCACCCACATATGTTGAAAATTTTCATGCATTAGAAAGTGTTAGAAGAATGAAATACAAACAAATAGAAAATACAAATCTTGTTATTAGTAAACTTTCTCTTGGATCTAGTTCTTTTGGTGGATTATATGGATCAATGCAATTAAAAGTTATTGAAGAGATTCTTGAAACTGCATTAAAAAGTGGAATAAATTTTATAGATACTTCATATTGGTATTGTCAGAGAAGAAGTGAGGAAATCTTGGGAAAACTACTTCCTAAATTTCCTAGACGTAGTTATTATATAGCTACAAAAGTAGGAAGATATGAATTAGATTATGCTAGAAATATGGATTATCGAGCAGATAAGGTATTACAAAGTTTAACAAATTCTATTAAAAAAATGAAAGTACAATATATTGATGTTTGTTTTTTACAAATCCATGATGCTGACTTTAACCCTTCTGAATCCATTATCATTCATGAAACATTACCTGCTCTTGAAATAGCAAAACAAATGGGTAAAATAAAATATATTGGAATTACTGGATATCCTTTAGAAAAACTAAAACGTATAGTTGAAACATCAAGTACAAGAATTGATATTGTTCAATCATATTGTCATGGTAATCTACATGATAACTCTCTTGGAAAATATATGCCATTTTTTGAGCAACGAAATATTTCAGTGATCAATGCAGGTGTATTTGGTAATGGATTATTAACAAAAAAAGGACCAAAGCCATGGCATCCGGCTTCAGATTACATCAAAAATGTTTCAAAAGAAGCAGTTCAATATTGTTTGGTAATTAATATACGATTTTTTTTAATAAATATTTGTAGAGTAAAAATATATCGATTGAACGATTGGCTCTTGATTATTCCACAACATTCAAGGGTGTTACCAGTTGTCTTATTGGTTGCGAAAGTGTAGAAGAGTTGCAAGAGAACCTTGCATTAATATGGAGCCCAATTGGATTGTCTGAGAAAGAACGAAGAGTTAAAGATAGAATAATGCGAAGGTATGTAATGATATTGATTATTCTAATTTGATAGTTCTTAAATTAGTTTGTACCCACAATTATTATCATGTAATTATATTGTTTTGTATCTTATACTAAAAAATTAATTTTTTTGTATATATATTGTAATAGTAATTTTAGTATTTTATTTATTTTTTGTTATTCACTATATCATCATATATATTTTTTAAGGTATTTTGATAAACTTGAAAATGCTAATTGGGAAGGCACAAATGTAAGACGTTATTGGAAGATGTTAAAACAATTGGGTTTACCTAATCTAGCAACTCATAGATTTAGTTCTATGGAAAGCATATCATCAACATTAACATCATTTTCCGCAGCTTCTTCAATGAGATCTAGATCTTTAATATTTCGACCATAATGTATTTTATTTGTTCATTTAATAAACTTTAATTTAAATTCAACACTTTTAAGATACTTTTAAGAAGATAAATTCTAAAATATAATTACCAAATAAATTCTCTGTTTGGAAAAACGATACTCAATATTTTAATTTTATAGTTGTTCATTTAGTGAAATTTACACATTTTGTTTTATAAAATTCAATTCATTAAACAAATATATTAATCTAAAACTTTCGTTTTCGACTGCATCTCTAAAATTACATATTTATTTTTTATTAATTCAGAAAATTTAATTAAAAAATTTGAAATAAAAAAAATATATTGTAAATTGTAAGCGACTAGCCAATTTTAAATATCTTTAGATAAGTAATTTTCAAATTATTTACTGTATTTCCGCGTTTCCAATTTCGTGGTAAGATGGCAGTGACGAGATGTTGGAATGGCTCTCTCCATCGCTCTTACTCCCACTGTTGTAGCGCTATACTTTTATCGTGTATATAGTTACTAGTTTGTATTGATAGGCAAGACATTCTTTACCTTTTTCTAGATCTTTGTTAAATATATGAAGGCTTTTTTTTATTTCTTAAATAATTTAAATAATTATATGCTTAATCGTGTTGTAACTTTTTAAAACATAAATTAATAATCAAATTTAGTACCTTTTCAGAATGGCATCCCGTTCTATTTCTCGTATGGGATCTGCACTTCGTACTGCTATCCGTTCCCCAGCCGTCGCTACTTCTGTTGTCAATGGTAAGTTAAATATTCATTGAAATATGAAAATTATTAGTAATTTATTTGATAACATTAATATATTATATGAATATTGATTTTTATAAAGGAATAAATAATTTGAAGTATAGTCTTTTGTTAAGAGTGAATTTTAATTAATCTTTTTTAGCCTGCAGAAACAAAACAACACTTGCTAGTCGTGGAATCAATACCACAGCTGCTGTCTCCTGCCAAGCTCAAAAGAAGGAATCTGTAAAGGCTACTGCTTCTGGATCAAAAGGACGCGTTGTTGCTGTCATTGGTGCTGTCGTTGATGTACAATTCGATGATGAACTTCCACCAATTTTGAATGCTCTTGAAGTTAAAGGACGTGGTTCAAAGCTTGTTCTTGAAGTTTCACAACATCTTGGAGATAATGTTGTCAGAACTATTGCTATGGATGGTACTGAAGGATTAATTCGTGGACAAGAAGTTATTGATACAGGAAATCCAATTACAATTCCAGTTGGTCCAGAAACTTTAGGACGTATTATGAATGTTATTGGAGAACCAATTGATGAACGTGGACCAATTCCAACAAAACACTTTGCACCAATTCACGCAGAGGCTCCAGAATTCGTTGAAATGTCTGTTGAACAAGAAATTCTTGTTACTGGTATCAAAGTCGTAGATTTATTGGCTCCATATGCTAAGGGAGGTAAAATTGGTCTTTTCGGAGGTGCTGGAGTAGGAAAAACTGTATTGATTATGGAACTTATCAATAACGTTGCTAAAGCTCACGGAGGTTATTCTGTATTCGCTGGTGTTGGAGAAAGAACACGTGAAGGTAATGATTTATACCATGAAATGATTGAAGGAGGTGTCATCGATCTCAAGGGAAAGAATTCCAAAGTATCACTTGTCTACGGACAAATGAATGAACCACCAGGTGCTCGTGCTCGTGTATGTTTAACAGGTCTTACTGTTGCTGAATATTTCCGTGATCAAGAAGGACAAGATGTACTTCTTTTCATTGACAACATTTTCCGTTTCACTCAAGCTGGTTCTGAAGTATCTGCTCTTCTTGGACGTATTCCATCAGCTGTAGGTTACCAACCAACTCTTGCTACTGATATGGGTGGTATGCAAGAACGTATTACAACAACAAAGAAAGGATCTATTACATCTGTACAAGCTATTTATGTACCAGCTGATGATTTAACTGATCCAGCTCCAGCAACAACATTCGCTCACTTGGATGCTACAACTGTATTGTCTCGTGGTATTGCTGAATTGGCTATTTACCCAGCTGTCGATCCACTTGATTCTACATCACGTATTATGGACCCAAATATTGTAGGAGACCGCCATTACAACATTGCTCGTGGTGTTCAAAAGATTCTTCAAGATTATAAATCACTTCAAGATATTATTGCTATTCTTGGTATGGATGAATTGTCTGAAGATGATAAACTTATTGTCTCTAGAGCCCGTAAAATCCAAAGATTCTTATCACAACCATTCCAAGTTGCTGAAGTTTTCACAGGTCATAAAGGAAAATTCGTTTCTCTTGAACAAACTATTGATGGTTTTGAAAAGATTCTTAAGGGTGAACTTGATCATATTCCAGAAGTTGCTTTTTACATGCAAGGAAATATTGATGATGTCTACCAGAAGGCTGAAGAACTCGCCAAGCTCTAATAGATATAGCTTTTTGTTTTTACCAAACAATTGTTTTTGATGGATGTAGGAAGTATAAAGTTTTTTTACCTATGATCCTCTGTAGAATTGTTCTTAATTAATAGAATGTATGATTGTTTCTACAACATTAGGTTCTTTAAATTGTTTATCCATTATTTTATTTAAAATAGAGTCTCATATGAATAATTGTCTGTATTCATGTGTTGAAAATTTATAAAGGCAATCAAAAAATATTTAAAATTTTTTTTTGAATTATTTTCATTCAGTTTAATAATTGGAAAAAATAATTTTATTTTTTGTAGTTGATTTGATTATATAATTATTTTTTCTTGTGTGATTTTCATTCTTCGTATAGATTTTCTACCCTATTTGGGGATTTTTGGCATAATATTAGTATATGAAAAATATTCGTTAAATGAGACATTTATTTATACACTATAATTATAAAAATTAATGTTCCTGTAAAACAAAAAAATATCGTTTTTCTATAAAATCTTCAATTTTAAAAAGTAACGAAATGTATTAATTAATAAATATATTTATGATATAATTAAGAGATTTATTATAATATATAAAACAATTTTTTAAAAGATACAAAAGTTAAGAGAATAACACATAATTTTAATTATAAAATTTATATTGGAAAAGATATTCCTTGTTTTCTAAAATTAAATATTTATTTATTCATTGTTTAAACTATATAGTCATAAATATTTTGAAGACCTTGTAAGAACAATTAATTTTTTTAATTATAGTAAAATATTTGTGCAACAATATAAGCTTTGATGGGCTTTATTCTGACTATTAATTTTTATTTATCATTATTCTTAACACCTTAACATAGACCATTTGTAAAGCAATAATCTGTTAATATAGCATCTATTTAAACAATTTCCTTAAAGGTTCATCTTAAAATGTTTACTCAATACTCCCATATTAATTGTATCAATAAATGTAAACAAAATGAATAATTTTATATATCTAAAATATATTTTATTATTATTAAACAATCTATAAATAAAATTCATTTAACTTTATTTTAAAAGTTTTCCTACTTATACCAAAATAATTCAAATTATTCATTTTTTTTTATTCTCAAAACATTTAAATATTTAAGAAATGAATAATTTCAAAGAAAATATAAAATCTAATAAAAGATTTACAATATTTCCATACAATAAAGTTTATTTTTCACGTGAAGAACTTATAAATTATTATTTGCAAGATAACCATACACCATTATTCAGAAATGAGGAACTTAATAACTTAGCATTAACTTGGAATAAAAATTTTACTAAAGAAATAACTCAATATTCTCTTTTTTCTTTAAGCCGATTACTGCCATCTCATTCACATAATTTAATTTTTGAACACTTTGAAAAAGAAAATCAAGATACAGAACAAGTTAATAAATCAGGTAGGTATTTGTTCATCTTCTATTGTTTAGAAAAACTTCTTTAAAATAAATAATTTTATATAATTTTTTAACCATGTATCAATCGAACCAACATCATAATTTAATGATTGAAAGTCATAATTATTTCTTAACATTTCAAAAGAAATAACTTTATAAACTAACAATATTATATAAAATTTTTTGAATTAAAGTATATATAAACATTATTTTATTTAATGTTTAAAATAAGCATGTTATCTTATCTTAAAACTGTGTATTAATTTTTTTTTATCTACATCTATAGGTAATTTTTTGTTATTGCTTTTATTTAAATAAATATATAAAAAGTGAAATTTGTTATCTTTAACATATCTTCCTCTTATATAACAATTTATACTTTAAGTTATCTGTACTTTATAATAAAATTATTCAAAAATATTAGTTTAATTCTAATTTTTTTTACCATTTTTAATTATGTTTAAATATTATTACCTTCAATTTAAACAGTCTTTATGCAAAAAAGTTTTCATTAATAATTATTGTTATTTTAGAAAACTTTAGAAACTATTATGCTTCCCTATTTTAAATATTTTCATTCTTAATCGTTTTCCATTAATTTGAAATTACTAACATACAAAATTAGTTCATCATTAGTTCATGTAGAAAATAGTTAAATTTTAAATAAATAACATTTCAGAATATTTTTTTAGACCATATACAACAAATAAAATAAAATTATACATTAAAGATAAGAATATTTTTACAAAATGTAATTTTATAATATTTTTCTTCTTAATTATTTTTGATTTTGTTAAATTTTTTAATGAATTTAATATTTTTATAAATAAAAATTATTAGAATAAGTTTAAAAAATAGTGATAAACAAGATCCTATAGCCACAATCTCGGTTCCATGGTGTAGCGGTTAGCACTCAGGACTTTGAATCCTGCGACCCGAGTTCAAATCTCGGTGGAACCTTTCTTTTTACTACCATTATTCTTAGTTATTTTTTAACTGTGTCGTAATACCAGCAAACTTTTTTTTCATAGATCAAGATACCATGGTATTTGGGTAATCTTTTGAAAAATTAAGTAAAAAAATTGCTTAAAAAAGTGATACTTTTTCAACACATTTTTAATTAACATTGAAAAATATGTTTTTGCAAACAATTTTTTAATTTTTATTCAAATTAATTTTTCAATTTCCGATGATTATTTTCTCTATAAAATCTTATGAAATATAAAAAGCCACTACTCCACAATTTGTCTACTCACTTTTTTTAAAAAAAAAACATATATAGTATATTATCTACAAATGGTTTTAAAATATACCAATATATTTTATATTTTCCATTATCATTTAAAAATTTCTACAATAACTGGATTGTTTACCTTTAATTAGATAGATAAATAATTTATTACAAACTAGCTATGTCGATACATTTTATATAAATATGTACTTAAATGCATACAATAAAGGCCTACGTAATTTATCTATGCCGTAAGATGTTATATATTGTTTAAATTTTTATATTAATTGAATATATTATAAATGGCATTCATTTATAATAATATAAAAGATACTTTTGTAGTTAATTATAAATTTGTCGCCGTGAATATGTGTCTTAAGTTTATATAACTCAATCATGACGGTTCATTCTAAAGAACTTTATTGTTTTTATTTTGTATATTACAATCTACGTAGATTGTTTGATTTGAAGGTCTTTTATGTGAAAGTAGAATATATCAAAAACTGTTGATTTATTCATATTTTTGTCGTAATACTTGTTACGTTAAAACTACGATATATTTAAGGATGTTTTGACTAATATATATAAATATATATATATATATATATATATATTCTTTGAATATATTATTAATATTATAAATGTTTTTACTTTTATATTTATATGAGTGTACTTTATGTATTCTTGATAAGTACATTGTTACTTACTCATATCAGTATATCGTAAAATACTTCAATTGATACATTTTGACTTCACATTAGTTATTTCGTTTTTACAATTTATTTATACGATTTATGCTAGTAAATATTTTGAATATACAAATGTTAAATAAAATTTCATTATTATTATTTTTTTAGATATATTTCTCACATTGAGAAATACAATAATGATGAATAAAAATATATCTGATACTGTTATATGTCATCATGAGAATGAAAAAATTTCAAATGCAATGGGACCAAATATAGAAATATTAGCTTTTGGAGTAGCTGAAATTTTACAACCTGATTTTCACCTTAAAACATGGACATTTATACAATCGGGTATTGTTTGTTTTGTTAAAGATTGTCTGAAAAAAAAATATTATTTAAATGTTTACAATTTTCTTAATAATTCAGAAGATACAAAACTTTTGTTAAATATGGAAATTAGTAAACGTTTAATAGTTTGCATGAAAACAACTAATTTTGTTACATTTTGTGATTCACTCGATAAAAATGACTATGTGGGTGCAAATTTTTTAAATTCTAATGAAGCTATAGAATTTTTTAATAATTGTGATAAGGTACAAAAAAGAAGAACATCTAGGTTTAAATTCTTGACATCAAAGAATAACTCAACAATTTCTTTATCTTCACCAACATCAGACATGTGTCAGTTATTATCATCGTCATCTTCAATATCATCTGGTTCCTTGAATGATCAAATGTCAAAGTTTAAAAAATTATGGAATATAAATCCTATTCGTCTATTTAAAAAAAAAGCATTTCCAAAATGTAATAGTTTTACAATTACACCGGAGTGTTCTTTTAGAGAAGAAATTGAGGAATTTAAAAATCGGATTGTTAAATCAAATTCTTCTGAAAAAGAATCATTTCCAGTATATAATAAAAAAACTTCACCAATACCACCAACACCTATAAGGAATACAGATTTAGAAAACATATCAAGAAAAGGAACTATACGAAGTATATCAAAAGCTGTTAAGAAATCACCAAAAAATACGAAGTCTTTCTTAAATGCACGAAATAGCATTAAAGTAAATAAGAATAAACTTCATCAGCGATCAACTTTAGGTTCTATAAAAACATTGAAAATTCAGAAAGTAAGTTTAACTTTAAATAAATTATATATATTTTAAAAATTTTTTTTATACATTTAGAAGGCATCTAGTAGTAAAAAAACAATTGACAAAGAGGAACTTTATAATACACGGGATGAAGGTATCTCTGATACTACTAATAATTCTCCTGAAAACATCATACCACAAGCACCACCATTACCTCAAGAGTTAAATTTTTCTAAAATTAAAACTTCAACATTAAAACCAAATGGTAATTTACCTTCAAAAATTAAAGTTTTACCAACAAACCAACATATTTCTAACAATCTAATAGATGAAATAAAGAATATGAATATTACTAATTTGAAAAAGGTAGACATAAATAATAAAAATTCTTTAAATACTGATGTTTGTGAAAAATTAAGTGTTATGGAAATTCTTAGAAAAAATCTACCTATTAGAAGGAATGCTTTTGAACCTGGTAAGTTTAATTTTAATTTTAATTTATCTATAATGTTTTTAGAAGAGTCCGATGATGATGATGATGTTGACTCTGCTTGGAGTTCCTCAAACTATCATTCTGATAGTGATTTTTAGTTGTATATTTGTAAAAATAAATGGCGGTACCAATCAGTAAATATTTTTAAATTAATGTATAATTAATTATTTTTTTTAAATAAAAAATACTAATATTTGATTGTGTATTTTTTTATTAAAATTATCATATTAATAATATAAAAATTAATAAAAAAGAAATTTTGAAAAAAATATTTTATTTTTTAGTTGTTAAAGTACAAATATATGATAAATTTGCCACTTGATTAAAAAAACTTTAAAACATAATATTTTAGCAAATTATTTGAAAAATACCTTCCATTAAAAATTCAACCTTGATTTCAAATTTTTGTGATACTATATATAAAAAAATTTATGCTACAAATAAAATATTTTTAAAAATTTTTAAAGTTAATTGATTAATAACTTTTACTGTAAGTTTGTAATTAGAAGACAAAACATGCAATGTACAAAACTATCAAATTAAAAAAATTTCTTAATGTTAAATATTTTTTATTCTAAAGATTTCTCCAAGTCTTTATTTTTATTCTAAAAGGGAATAGAATAATTAATACATAAATTATAATAAATGATATTTAAAATTTACTAATTATAAATAGTTATAGTATGATGTTATTACTGTATATTGATGATGAAATTAAATGTCATAATGACATATTTTATTATATTAAATATCATTCAATTTTTTTCATATATAGTTATTATTTTCATAATAAAAATTTTTTGCTAAATTAATTTGCTTTGAATCCATGACATATATCTTTATCTTTACAATTTTTATAAACAATAAACAAAGAAAAGATAATTTAACTCTTAGTAGTGATGCAGTCTAAAAGTTTCTAAAAAGTTTATTGGATTAAAAGATTTAGATATATTAATTACATCTACATTGACAAATACTACAATGTTTTCATTTTTTTATCTATAAATCATGTTATACATAAAATCAACTGTTGTTGATAATGGTGCCTAAAAATATACATTAAATAACGTTAAATTATTTTTATAAATTACCTAACACATGATAATATTTCTCTCTTTTTTTCCATTGTATTTATAGATAATTTTATTAGTATAAATGAATCCATAAATTCTTTTAGAGTCATATTCGTTAGTATTTATTGAGTTGGAATCAAGATATATAATATCATTATACCGATTTTTTTTATATTGCTATTTTAAACAGCAAGAAAACATCGGTATTTTTGTTTGAAAGCATCAGATTTAAGTCATCCTACTTTATAAAATTTGTCGTTTTTCCTGTTACAAAAATAATCTAAAACAATCAAAAATGAAAGTTTTTCTCTCTATTAAAGGAATTCTTTTTTCAAACTTAATAATTCGACAGATATCTTTAAAATAATTTTATAAATAAGTTAAAACTTTTCAGATTCAGAATATACATTTTATTAAAAAGTTAATGTAAGATCTGTGATATAAATATTAAAGAATGCTAAATTTAAACAGTTTGGTTTTTATTGTAAAAATGTTTCAATAAAATTAAATTTACAAAATTTATTTACAATCAAATATCTAATAGAATTAATTGGCAGAAAGGTAAACCTTAACTTGGAATAAATCATATAATATTGTCCATGATCCAATATATGTATATTAATATTTTCATAAAATATTAGATATTTGATAAAGATTTGGTTAATTTTAAAGAAAAAATACATAACAATTTCAAGTAATTTTTAAAAGTGATGAAAGTTTAAGGTATATTAACAATGTAATTAAAGACAATTTTATCTTGTCCAGTTAAAGTAATGGAAATATTTAATAAATTTTCAATAAAAATTATTAACCACTGGTTCCAATTTTATTAAAAATGTTAACTTTTAATTAGTTTAATATATATTAAATAAATTTTAAAAAAAATTATCTATAATTTAATGTAAATAATTATTATTTTTATTTATTACAATGGAAATTATTATGGTAAGATACAAATATTATTTTTAAAAAACAAAAAGGGGACTTACGCCACTAACGGTTCCCAGGAGGTCTCCCATCCAAGTACTAAGATAGCTCGCAGCTGATTCACTTCGGAGATCGGACGGGATCCGGTGCATTCAGCAGGATATGAGCGTAAGACACCACTACCACTTTCTATCTCTCTCTTTTAAATTATATTTATCATTCTACACTGCAATGTAAGGGTTGATAATTATATTGAAAATTTATACATACAGATATTGTAATAAAATTTTAAAAGTAATTCATTATTGATATAAATTGTTATTTCAAATTATTGTTATTAAAATTACTTTTTTTAATTGTTTAATTATTTTTTCAAATAAAAAATAAATAATTAAATTAATTATAAAATGTAAAGATTTTTTAATATGATAATAAAATTTTTTATACTAATTACAAGTAAAAATATTAATTGATGTACATTCTTAGCAGAACCCCACCATTTTCAAAGAGCCATAACTCCCCTCAAAAGTTTTTTTTTCTATAAAATTTTGAGGAATAAGATTCCTATCCAACCCCCCTTTGTAACTTAAAAAAAAGTAAAAAAAAAACTTTATTTTTCACTTAAAAATTCATAAAAAAAACGAATGTCCTTTAACATGGTCTCAAATTCATTATTTTTATTATTTTTCCTCCATGTAAATTCATACATGTTGCCTTCTAACATGCTTCTCCGTGTTTCTCTGCAAATCCTTTCAAAACAATATTCCTGCGCCATTTTTAGCGACATTTTATAATATTCAAAATTTTGAGAAAAAAAATTATTTACTACAAATTAAAGATCAATTACCTTTTTTTTCTTTATTTTTTACCAAAAAAATTCAATTTTTATTGTTTATAAAATTATTTATTAAAATCAAATATCAAACTTTATTTTATTTTAATGATTTATAACAATTTTAAAAAATTATCATATAATATTTTAATATGCAAATAAAAAATAATTTTTATATGTTAATTTTATTAAATCAGTATATGGCGGGGTTTCAATAAGAAAGAACCAAAAAATGTTTAATGAAACCAACTCTAGATAGAAGCTCCACAACATTAGTTGAGATGCTGAAAAGTATGGTAACCAGGGAAATCCTACTAATTTTATTTAAAATAAGTCAACATCATATATTTATATAATTTTGTTATAATAACATTTTTTTTATTTTCTAATGATAAATTAATAACAATTTATAATATAAATGTAAAGGTATTTTATTAAATTATTACTAATTTAGTTGGAAGCATTTGAAATTACACAAAAATGTTTTATTATCTCCACCAGTTTAATTGTAAATATATATTGAGTTTCCGTTAAAAATAAGATTTTTGACAGAGATAAAATATTTATGCCACTAAAAAAAAATTGCATATTATAATGTTGATATATTTGTATTAGATCCCAGAATTAATTGTTTTGTTATCAACCTCTGATCCAATTGATCATTTACTAAAATAGTATAATTATTTAATGTTTAATAAAATTATTTTGTGATGTCAAAAAAAAAAAAAAATCTCAAATCATACCTAGACTATCAATTTTTGGTCCAAAACTCAACGACAATGCTACAAGAATAATAGATATAACTGTTAAACTTATGGCAACATATGCAACTACTTTTTTAATTCTTTCTTGACTTTGTTCTTTTATCTGTTGAATTTCAATGTCAGATAATTCAATTTTCTCATCCATTGTTAGTATTGCCAAATTTTATTATCATTAATCTTTTTTTTTACAAAATTAATCTAGTTATCTCCTGATAGGTGTTATAATGTTAATCTATAAAATTAGAAATTACTATATAATTAAATAAAATATAATAAAAAAAAATTAAATATCACGTATAACAAATATTATTTTTAAATAATTATATATATCTAACAAATTAATATAATATTAAAATTAATTCTTAAAAAGTTATCATAAAATGGTGAAAAACAAAACTATATTATTATTGTTTGTTTTAAAATATTATACCACCCCAAACAATACATATTATTTTTTTGTAATTCTATAGAAACACTTTTTTTTTCTTTTTCTATAAAATAACAATAAAAAATAATATTTAACTTGTGGTTAATTTTATTGTTATACATATAAATTAATTATTTAATTTTTAAGGTCTCTCAAAAATCACATAAAATATTTAAATTAAAAAAAAATTTTTTTTTCTCTTAGAATTACACTGTCATTTGAAAAATAATATTAAAAAAAAATTGTAGTTTTTCCATAATATTATTAAAATTAAATGTTCGGGAGCAAAGTTTTGAATATTGGTATAGGAAAAAAATGTAATTTATTTAATTAGTTTTTTTTTCCTCCTTCGAAAGTATTAAATTTTTTTTTAATTTATTATTTTTAAATGATTTTACAACCAAATTGTTTTCCAATTTGTAAATATAATTTTTTTTATCATTTTTTTTATACATATTAGTATCGTTTAATATATGATTATTTTGTAAAATTATATAAATGAAAATAAAATAGTATTCTATAAATTATAAAATTATTTGTAATTTTTAAGAAAAATATATAAATGACTTAAAAAATCATGAAAAAAATTAAGATAACAAAGTTTAAAAAAATTGTATATTTTATTAGATAAAATATTTTTATTTAGAAATGCAGTAAAATAAAATTAAAGAAAATGAGTAAACTTTGACAAAAAATTTTTGAATATTACTACGAAAATAGTGGTTTTTAAATTTATTTAAAAGTGAAAATATTTTAACAGATTAAATAACAATATATAGTACTAGCAATTTTAGTCAAGAAGTTAAATATTTTTATAAATTAAATATCAAATTTACAACACTACTAAAATAAAAAAAAAATGTTAAAATAATTTATAAAGAATCATATATCCTTCCATATGATGTAATATGGTATAAAAAAAAACAATAGAATATTTTATGGTATTGTTTGTATTATTAGATCAGAAGTTTTATTTATTTACATTTTAAATGTATGATACTTACTACATTAATTATTATAAGAATAACGAAATTTATTTAAAATTCATATTTGTTAAAGACTTTGAAAGATATATTGTATACAGTTTAACTTTAAGCTATACATAAATAATTTAAATGATAACTAACTGTTTCATGAAAAAAACAAAAAATATAGTTTATGTATATTTTTTTTTTCTTAAAATTACTTGCATTTAATTTGAAAAAAAAAATAGAAGATATTCTTTAAAAACATTTTAATATTTAAAATATATTAAAAAAATTTTATATTGTAATACATAAAAACTTAAAGTAATTTTAATAAAATTATAAAAAAAAAAAACAATTCCTACTTGTTTTTTTTTTCTCTCATAAAAGTATGAGTAAATATAATGTAGTTGTCGTCATCAATATATTTTATATAAATATAGACAGGTTTCTAGTATAAAACATATGTTGAATAATACTTTTAAATAATATTAAAAAAAAAATACATATATAGGATATATATATATATATATATATAAATATATAATATAATATAATAAAAATATAATATATAAGATGATTATTATAGGATTAAAAAAGTAATATGATACCAATAAATGTCAACATTTTGTCTGTCCATATTTAAAAATATATGGCACAAGAGAATGCCATTGTACAGGAGTACATTTTTTTTTTTTATAGAAACAAAAGAATATCATTTTGTTTACTGGAAGTAGGTAACAGAATAAAATATGTAATTTGTATATAGATAGATAATAATGCCAAAATACTATTATATATTTATAAAAAAAATAATATAATTAGCAAAAAAAAATTATATCTTTTATATAATATGATCTAAGATATAATGTTAATTTAATACAATTAAACTAATAATTATTAATAAAGTATAAAAAAAAAAAGTTTATTTTTAATTAAAGTATACTAGTAAATATTAAAAGTAAAATTATTAAAAAAAAAACATAACATTAAAACATATTTTTTTTAATATAAATATAATTAAAATAAATAATTTGTCATATAGTTAGTTAATAAAAGTATCATTGAAAATTTTTATAAAATTATATTTCTAAAAATTAATCAACCGTTAATATTAAAAAAAAAAAATTATTCAGGCAAATCTTTATAATAATACTTATTAACATAGTTCTCTAAGTAAATAATTTGATGTTTAATTTTTAAAAAAATACATAATATTTTAAAGTTTTATATATATTATAATAATTGTTTAATAAATAATGTAATATATTTTAATTTTATAAATGCATTTTAAATATTATTTTTCAATAACATGTATATTTGTAAAATTCAAATAACAGTCAATATTAAAATAATAACCATTTACAGCTAAAAGATAGTTTATAGGATGGCACACATCTTACGTCAATAACTATTTTATATTGACTAATAATATTTTACTTATTAATGTATACTCATATATTTTTTTTTATATTTAAAAATAAATGTATTTATAATTTTTATATAAATATTAATATAAAATTAAACTATATGTAAGGAAATTTTTATATAAAATGACCAGAAAATGTATGAATAAAAGTTTTATATAACTACATTTATGTAAAGAAAAAGTTTTATTGTTTATACATTATATTATTTTGTTTAAAACTAAGATAAAATAAATGAAAAGCATAAAATAAAATAGAAATAAATAAAAAAAAATTTAAATGAATATTTTATTCATTTTTTCTATCAAAAAATCATAATATTGTTATAAAAAAATAGTTTGAAGTAATATTAAAAAAAAAGATATGTTTATAAAAAAAAAATAAAAATTTTCCCTACACTTTATGAGTATAAAATTTAATTGTTTAAAGATTATTTCATTATAAAGTTTTTTTTTTTTCAAACACATTAAGTTGAAAATAAACTTTGGAAGATATTTATAGCATAATAAGTATAAATAAAACTTTTTTCTATTGAAAAGTATAGAAATTAAAAATTTTAATTGATGTCAATAAACTTTTGAAACAAAAATTTTAATTAAAATTTTTCTAATTTTATATATAAATTATATAGATAAAATAAAATTATTTAAATTAAAAGTTTAAAAATATTTTTTTTTATTAAACTTACTTTGTTTATATTTATATACATTTATTTTAAAATGATTTGATCCAAAAAGATTTTTTATTTTTTATAATGACGTCCCTCTTTTACGTCATTTTCTTTTATCTTAATATAGAGGAAAAAAAAATGAAGTAGACGTCAGCTTATATCATGTTATCATAACAAAGTACATAAAATTTACTTAACTATAGTGGGAAGACTTTTCAAAGATATGTTAAGTTTAAAAAATGTGTAAAAAAAATTTTTTTTGTTATATAATAATCACTTATTATTTTAAACTATCCTATGCTATATACTTTTTTTTATTATATTTATAGAATAAATAATTTTTAGAAACATTAGTTCAAAAAAATGTATTATATAAACTTGTCTTTAAAATGGTTCACTCATTTTGATCATATCAAATAACAAGTTTTTTTTTTATACTACTACCGTATATTGTAATTTTCAAAACATTTTAAGATATAGTATACAATTTTTACTTTTAATTTATCTTTTTTTTTTAAAAATTACATTATATCTAAAATTACTTTTTTTTTAAAAATTAAAATTGTTATTATAATTAAAGTTACAGTAGAATTTGATAATTTTATGGTACATTAACATTTAAAATTAAATAACCAGGAAAAAAAACAATAATAATAAAATGAAACTTTTTTCAATTCGTGTTAAAATTATATGTTAAAATAAATTTAATTTATTCTAAAAACTAGAATATAAAAATAATAACTGAAATTAGAGTTAGAGTCATATTGTCAATTAAAAAAAAACAAAAATAAAATGTTAAAAATAATACTACTTTTGACATGTAACAATTTTAAAATGATCATGTAATTTAGATAAGCATACAATAATCATTAATTTATTAAAATAAGAAGAATAACAACAATAAGAAAAGATACATTTTAAATTTAATCTTATTTATAAAATGAAATAACAAAAAAAAATGTAACGTGATATTTGATTTTTATAAAACAAAATAAAATATAATTATTTATTCCTGTCACGTATATTTTCTATTTATGTATCATGATATTATTATTTAAGTAGTTAAATATTTTAATAAAACAATGTTAAAAAATATATCATAGCAACTTTTAAGATTGTCTTAAAGTAACCGAATATACATTTATAATACTTTAAAGAAATAAAATTTGTAATTAATATTTATGTAAATATGCACTTTAGATATGTACTTAAGCACATAAATATATTAATAACACTTTTTTATATAATAATTTTTTAGTTCATATATAACAAAGAAAAAATTAAAAAAGAATATGTAAAGTGAAAAGTTAAAAAAAAGTTGATTTTAAAAATATATAAATCTTAAAACACGATTTATAAATTTTTTGGTTAGTTAAATTATATATAAATTATTACACATATTTTTTCTTTTTCTATTAAAATTGTATTTTATAAATGACAATATTTTTAAAAGTCAATTTTAAAATATCAACTTTAGATACATGTAGAATAACTTGAAAAATAAAGAATATTTTATAATGAGACAACATTCTTATTCTAAGCTCTTCCATCTATAGAACTATATAGTTAGTTACTATACTATAAATTTATTAAGTTAACATTATCATCAAAATGATGTCATTTACGAATGAAGTTAATATATAACTTTATTTTTTTTATTGTATTTTAAAATATAATTAAAAATAATAAAAAATTTAAACAACATACAAGGAAGAATAATATAACATCTTTAGATATATTTATTGTTTAAAATATATATCTATCAACAATAAATATTTAAACATTTTCTATATTTAAAAATATATGTATAGCTCATTAGTAGATAAAAAAAAAAGTTTATTTAATTTTTTGTACAACTATTTTAATAATTTTGAAATTAAATATTTTATATATAATACTTGTAAAAAAAAAAGCTTTAAAAAATAATAAGAATAATTTAATTTTTATAATTGTATATATCCATATATATATATCACAAATTTATATTTAATCCTCTCGATGACTTTTCTCATGCATTGCAGATAGGCGTAGAAAAACTTGTTCTAATGAATTCTGTGTAATTGAATAATCTTTAATTGATGGTATTTTTAAATTATCATTTGAAGTTGTTGTTGATTGCATTGTTTCAAGTGAAGAGTTATAAGAATATTTTGAATGTAAATTTTCAACAAATTCATATAAAACACTCCATGTAAGATTAATCTTAGGAATATTCCACCTTAAAGTGTTTCTTAGTGTTTTAATGTCTGCTGATGAACAATCAAATCTTGAAACTATAACATCATTAATATCATCTAACATTTGAAGTGATGGATTTTCAAAAATAATTTCAAGTATATAATCTGAACCAAATTTAGATTTAAGATGTTGACTTGTACCAATATGAGAAAGTTTTCCCTTATTCATAAAGCCAATCTTGGTACATAATGTCTCACATTCTTCCATTGAATGAGATGTTAATAATATGGCTTGTTTTTGTTTACGAACCTCTGTTAATAAATTCCAAATAGCTCTTCTTGCTTTTGGATCAATACCAGATGTAGGTTCATCCAAAAACATCATTCCTGTATTTGCCATAATAGCAATTGATAAAGAAATTTTTCTTTTTTGTCCACCACTTAATTTTTTAAATTTTTTATTTGAATGACTTAACATATCAACACTTTCAAGTGCATAAGTAGATCTACTTTTATAGTCAATGAATCCATTTAATTGAGATAAAACACTCATTGATTCATATGGTGATAAGTCTGATAATAATGCATCAAATTGAGGACAATATCCTATAACTGGTGAGTTATTTATAGAAATATTTTTAATATAAGCCTCTCCTGAAGTAGGAAAAGTTGTTCCAGTCAACATATCAAAAGTAGTTGTTTTTCCTGCTCCATTTATTCCAAGTAAACCAAAACAATCTTTTTCATTAACACCAAATGACAAATCATCTACAGCTTTAAATTTTCCATAATATTTTGTTAAATTATTAGCAATTAATGGTAATCCAATACTTTCAGCACTATTAACCCAATCAATTTCTCCAATAACATCATCATCTCTTATATTTTCATCATAATTATTTTTAACATTTCTTAAATAAATTGAATTCCATAAATTATAAACAAAATTTCTAATTATTTTTGATTGTATTATGGTTAATAAAATTAAATTAAGGCAGGCTGAAGCAATAAGTAACATATAACTTTTTTTTAAATAAGTTTCAATTTCATGTATATCACTACTATTTTCAAATGTTTTTAATTTTAATAATGAATCCAAAAGATTATATCCAGGTACTAGTATTTTTAATAAATTATCCATATTTTCACTAATATGTGTACCTTTTACAAAACCAATTAAATTAATAATTATAGTCATAGCTATTGGTATTAATATACTACATGCATTCATTATTGAATTTGCCTTTGATGGTTTATTGAATAAAAATGACATCCAATAAATAAAAGGAATAACAGCAAAATAATATAATGTACAAAGATTTAACAAATATCCAATACGTTGACTAAATAAAGATAGTACAATTGCTGAACCAATATAAAATAACATAACCAAAGAATAAGTAATAAAATTGAAAATTAGAAATGATATCCAATATGTAATAACATTTAACTTTGTTAAAAGTTGTTGATGTTTAAATCTAGAAATACGTTCATCAACCAAAATTTCAATATATGAACATAAAGCATTATTATGAGTGGAAAATAAAAATCCAATAAGTACCATTGTTCTGTAACCCTGATCAAATGTATCATCTGTACTAATATTACTTCTTTCAACATCAAAAATTACAAGACTTGTCTTGATGAAATCTTTTTTAATATTAGCTATAACATTAAAAAATACATTAACTACATAAAAAATAGAATGATAAGCATTTCCATTAAATAAAAGTAACATTGAATTTCTTAAACTATTCATTTTTGCACCTATTCCAAAAGGTGGTTCTATCAATGATTCTTTTATAATATAACTTGTAATATTTTCAGATGAGGGTAACTTTTTTATTTGAAATGTTTTGTATGGTTCTAAATAGTTATAATAACTTTCCATAATTGAACTATTCATAAATGGAACATCTTGTAAAGGAATTTTTATTGGTCCTAATAAACTAACATCTGATTTGATAGTTTTTTCAAAAAAATAAAAATCTTTAATAAAAACAAGAGACATTTCAGTTCCGATAAAAAATAATATGAATGGTAATTGTTTCATTAAAAATGAAAATAAATTTCTCTTGTAGTAATATATTTGTTTCCTAAAAAGTGCAATCATTTGATTGTAAATTAATTTAATTCCAGAAACTCTATCATCATCATTTTCAGTGGAAATAAGTTTTGCATATTTAAATGCAGAATCCGTTTCATCCTCTCCACCATCAGCTAATTCACCAACTTTTAAGAAAACTTGTTCAAGAGTGTTTAAACTTAAACCAAATGATTTTATTTGAAGATTTTTCTCATTTTTTTCAAGATTTTTAAATAATTGAGAAAACATATGTTTGTCATTAATGGGTAATATTATTGAAAATTGACCGGATGTATCCTTAGTATTTACTACAGCATTAGGTATAACTCTTTTGACAAATTCTAATATATTTTCTTTTATAAAAACAGAATTATTTTCCAAAGTAAATGTTAATTGGTATCCAGTACCAAATTTCTTTTTCAAAAAATCACTTGTACCATCACATAAAACACGCCCCTTTCCCATTATAATAATTCTATCACCCATAGAATCTGCCTCATCCATATAATGAGTTGTCAATAAAATAGCTCTTGATTTTTTTTCTTCATTTAAAAGTATTGCTACATCTTGTCTTGCCTCAACATCCATACCAGAAGTAGGTTCATCCAAAAATACCATTTCACTTCCACCACATAAAGCCATACAAACAGACAACTTTCTTTTCATTCCTCCAGATAAATTACTACAATACTCATCAACTTTATCAATAAGTTTTAATCTCTCCAAATAACTAACAACATCACAATAATTTTTATTTGCTCTTGAAAGTTTTCCTGATATCTTTCCAAAAATACCTTTTTTTAAAAGAACAATAAATTTTAATTGTTCTCCTACAGTTAAGTTATTAAATATAGGATTATCCTGAGGACAATAACCAATATTTTTACGAAATTCATCTAAATTTTCATATAAATGTTTACCAAATAATTTAATTTCACCATATGTTGGAGCTGTAATTCCAGTTAACATGGAAAATGTTGTACTTTTTCCAGCACCATTATGACCCAGGAGGACAGTTGTATTACCTTTTTTAACTGAAAAAGAAACTCCATCAACTGCATTTCCAGAAGATTTATTCCATGATTTAACTAACTTTTTAACCTCTAAAATAGCATTTTCATTCCATATAAGTTCTGACTCTCTAATAGTTTCTGATTCACTTTCACTTGTTGAAAGTGATATACGATCATATTCATTTTTAAAGTTAAATTTGATTGGTAAATATGTTGAAAGAAATTGTTTAAATGACATTGGCATTGAATCATCTTTTGGAAATAAAGCATCAAGAATGAATGTTAAAAATAACATAATCCAACCATCTAATAATAACATAAAAATAGCATCACCCAAAGTAAAACTTTTTTGATCCATTTGAAATAAACTCCATGCTGTTAATGGTTTTGATGAATTTTCAATTTGACAAAATGTATTGATAGCAAAGTTGAATGCTGATATTATATTTATTGAGGAAAGGAAACATAAAGTTTTTTGAAAACGATTTGGTTCATATATATTGGATAAAAATTTCATAATTATAAGAGTAAATATAGTTACAGATGTTACGGTAGAAGATTTTTTACAAAAAGATGTAATAAATAACGAGAAACAGCATAATGAAAATCCAAATGAAAAAACAATAATATAAAATATTATTGAAGTTGATGGCTAATTAAAAAATTGAATTAAAAGTATAAAAATTATCAAAACTTACTTTCAAAACTACTGTAAGTGGAATACTCATAATAGCAATATTAATATACATTTTTGAAAGTGTTATGATAAAGTGTGATAAAAACCAGGGTATTGCTTTTACACCATTTGCATAAAGGTAAGCTTTCACTTTTGATTCACGTTCTGCAACAACATCTCTTGCTGAATGTATAACAGTAAAAGAGAAGACAAATAACCATAATAATGGAATTTTACTAATAAATGAAAATACTATATTATCATGAAACTCCGGTAACGGCATTCTTCGTAATGACAAAGAAGGTATATTTATATTTTTCATAAAATTATTCAAAAATATTTCGTTTAAAGCTACTTGAAAAGTAATTATTCCAGATGACCAATATGGAGGTTGTTTTGGAAGAGTAAAATAATCTGCAGACCTCCCAAAAACATCACCCTCAATCCATTGTGTTTTTTCCATCCAATAAGTATTAGATACACCTGGTTGAATAAATTTATACTGTAAACCATGTTTTTCACTAATATTTTGAAAATGCAGTGATACAATATATGGATTACAATGATAAGAATCATTCTTATATTTATTTTTATAAACATCTAAAATTTCCTTTTCACTATCCATTTTTAATAAAGAAATTTTATTAGAATATCTTTTTCCAAATTCTTCTAATAATAATTGTGAATTATTTTGTAAAATGGATTCATCTAATGTATACATAACAATAGCCTTTCTTCTTTCAAAACAATTTGGCCATATTCTTGGTAACATTCTAACTTTAAGATTAGCATCATTTTCATTTCCAAGTACAGGAACATTATGAAATATATGAGGTTTTATTATAACATTTCCATTTTCTGGTATTATATAATGTTCAACTAAAACTATTATAATTGGAAATATAAATTCCAGAATAAACCATAATTTTGATCGCCATAGTACAAGTAAATTTTTGTACAATAATAAAAAAAGATGTGCAAAAAACATAAATTATTCTTATTACTTTTTATAAAAATTAAACTATAAAATTAATTTTAAATTATTAACAAGTAAATAATTATATAAATCTTTTTAAATAACATTATCAAAAAAAAAACTTTTTTAAAAAAAATGAAAAGTTAAATATGTAAACAATGATGTATGCAATATACAATAATAAATTTAATGTTAAATTTAAGTATATAATTCGTATAATACTATTTTTAAAATATTTATTGTTGTATAAATTTAAAATCATTACTACATGGTATATAGAAAAAGTATAAAATACAAAGACAATGTTGATATTTTAGATGAAATATACATTCGATAGAAATAAGAAGAAGAAAAAAAAAACTAAGATTAAATAAATAATTTGAATAATGTATAAAGGTAAAATTTATTTTATTTAAATAGTATTAATTAAAATAATTAAACATTTCTATTACACATATATAATTATAAATTTTGTATAACTTAAATAAATATTTTGAAATTCCAAAAAAGTATATAATAGAAATAAACTATTCTCCACATTCTTTATACATATTTTAAATACATTATTATATAATAATGATAATAAAAAGAAGCATAAATGAATGAAAATACTTTTGATATAACTTTTTAAAATTTTATTCCAAGGTTAATTTAATACAAAAATAGTTTTTACTAAATCAATGTTTTATATCTTATCGATTGAAAATACACATTATACTTTTGTTTATGACATTTAAGAGTTAGATAGTATATGTTATTCATAATAGTATTTTTATTTTAAAAATTATATCTAATATGGTAAGAAGAAAAAATTAAATATAATAAGTAACAAAATTTATTATATATAAAAATTAACAGGTTTTTAAAAAAACATATGATAACATAACAAAGTTTGTAAAGTTATATATTAACTTAAAATTAATAATAATTTATTTAATAAAATGATTAAATTTTATATGATTATATTATTATAATAGTAATAATATTTAAACTATCCTGATTATGTACTATGAAGCTATTACGTATATATATGTTAAAAAAAAATCTACACTAAAATTTAAACAATTGATTAAAAAAAAATATTAGATTTAAAATGTCTTTAAAACATTTCTTCTTTCAATATTTATAAATATATTTATAATACAAAAAAAAGTGTAAGAACAATTTTTATTGTTACAAAATAATGGTCATTTCATATAAAAATATTTTATAATTAAAAAAAAAAAACCAATAAATTTCACCAGTTAATAGTTAAATTCTTTTTTTTTAAATTGATTATTATTTTTTTAAACATGATATTTTATTGTGAGTTTATATTATAATATAAAAATTTGTTAACTTTCTTTGTTAGTAATTTGATCTATGAATTATTTAACTATCAATTTTTATAAATATATAACAGTTATTTAACAGTTTATTTATTTAAAAAAATTTATGATGAAATAAATGAGATACATTTTTTATCAAAGTATTAAAAAGTCAAAGTTAAAAGTACTATGAATTTTTTTTTCGCATAAAACTTCTGGTAAGTTAAAACGGAGAATGTTCACATTTATAAAATAGATGAATGTCATCGAAAAAAAATTTTAATTAAAGTTATTATATATATTTGAAGATAAAAGTTTATCTAGAGTACTCGTTTTTTTTAAATTATATTATGGCATTGATTGCAACTACATTCGACGATTGTGGATTTGAAAAGGAATTTATAAAGTATCTTCATTCAATTGGATTTAACAGACCTCTTGGTTTGCAGCAACAATTGTTACCATTAATGGTTCAACAAGATTATGATATTCTATTGAGTGGAATGTCCAAATCTGGAAAAACCATTGGTTATATATTACCTATAATTAATCAAATTATTAAAGATAGAAAAAAAAATGATTTTTGTATTTCTAAAATATATCCAAGTGGTATAATTCTTATGGATCGAAAATCTTTAGTTGAATCTGTCACAAAACAAATTAAATATATTTGTCAGGGTAAATCTGTTAATATATTTTTATAATTATAATATTTTTATTTTAAAGGATTAAATATAAATCTTGTGATGGGAAATAAAAAAAAGTTAAACTTTACTTCAGTACATGGTGTTGATATTATTATTGCTAAAGTAGAAATAATGAGAGATTATATTACTAATTTTGGATCAGGTATCTCAAATATAAAATATATTATTGTTGATCAGGCTAATTTATATTCAAAAGGAAATAGTAAAATTGCATTAAAAAAAATTTATGATTATGTACAACAATTTGGTAATACTGAAGTTATATCTGTATTCAGTTCAATGGATTTTAGAAATGAAGAAAATAATTTATTATATAATTTTTTTGGAGATAATGTTAGAATTATAAAAAATTGTGAGACACGTATAGTAGGAAATAACTTAAGAAATAATTCTTTATTACATAGTAATAATTTACAATTTTCAAATAGTTGTAATTTCAATAAAGCAAATAATGGTAATCATGTGGTGAATAATAAAGATATTATTAATTCTATAACAAAAGAATATATTGTAATTCATGTATTTGATCCTTTCAAATCTATTTTACAAGTTGTTAATCAAATTTTTAAAAAAGATCCACTTGTGAATATTGTTATTTTTACAAAAACAAGTCATATTGGAAAATATTTAAATTATCTATTGTGTCAAACATACAACAAAGTACTATTTATAGATAAATCATCAAATTGCAATCATTCAAATTTGAATATTACACTTTTAATCCAAACAATTTTGATAATTGGAGATGATTCTCAATTTAATGTAAATTATAAATATAATAATATCATTCTTGTTCATTTACATGTACCATCCTCAAAAATAATATATGAAAAAAACATTTCTATGTTTAAGAGTAATTTTAACCAAGTAATTAAATCTATTTTACTTGATAGTGAAGAAAAATTAGATGATTTTATAAAATGTATTTGTTAATTTTATAATTATAATATTGTAATAAAGTTTTTAATTTAACAATATTAAACTGATAATAAAAAATAATTAAAAGAAAATCATTGATTTTATCAAATTAATTAATCTTTTATAATAATCAGTGTTGTTTAAGATTTACAATTTTTTGATAAATTAAAATAACTTTAATTAAAAATATTTAAAGAAGAAGTTGTCATAAGTAATTAAAAATAATATTTCTAATTTTGTTGATTTATATAAAAAGAAATTTACGGTGATTATTTTTGTGTAAAAATTACTTCACGTCTACTTTTTACCAACGGAAAAAATTTTTACATCATTTTATGATAATATCTAATAATGGGTGATCAGGTGTGTAATGAAAAGGTAAATTCTAACAAAAATAATGGAAAATGGAGAGCCGTAGTATTGGTTGCTAGTGATTCCTGTTCAATTGGTAGTAAAGAAGAGAAAAGTGGAAAAAGAGCAAGTGAATTGATAACTCAAAAATTAGGGTGTACATTCTGTAATATACCTAAAGTTATAGTTACAAGTGATGATAAAGACAAACTTGTTGATCAAATGAAATTTTTGGTAGATTTTGACAAGTATGATTTAATAATTACCGTTGGAGGAACTGGTTGGAGTCCAAGAGACAACACACCAGAAGCAACAAAAATGGTTATTGATAAAGAATGTAATGGATTGAGTCAAGCTTTGATAAATAAAAGTTTAGAAAAAACAAGTATGGCTGCATTGACAAGACTTACTTGTGGAATAAGAAAAAATTCATTGATTGTTAATCTTCCTGGTAAACTTAAAGCTGTTGAGGAATGTTTTGAAATTTTAGAAAATGTCTTAAGTCATGGAATGGATGTATTAAAAAATAATTTACAAGCTGTTGATAATTTGCATGGTCCTAGATAATTCTAAATATTATAATTTTTATATAATAATATTTTTATATAATAAAAATATAATATTTTATTTTTCCTTTTAAATTATGTCAACTTCAATTAATAATAATAATTTACTTTCATCAAAGAAAGGGGTAAATTTTTCTCCAGAATATGAAAAAGATTCTACTATTAAATCAACATCTATTACAAAAATTCCACCTGGAAATAGTCAAAAATCTTCTTCAAGTATTCCATTTTCACAACCTGTTAAAAGACATCCGATGCCTTGTAGTAATATTAGCACTAATTTAGACACAACAAGTTTAGTTTCTTCTAATGCAGGAAAAAGATTGAATGAAGCTTTTACTTTTTGGAAGATGAATAATTTAGCCAATTTTAAAATAAGCTCACAAGAATTTACAATTTTGGAAAAAGAATTAGAAAAACAAAATATTGAAGGTACAAAATGTAAAGATGTTCATAAATGGTTAATTAATAATAATGGAAATTATGAGAAACAAGTTAAAAAATTTAGTATTTGTATATATATTCTCTCTAAATATATATATATTTCAAAACAAACAGCACTAGATACTTTATATGAATCTGCCCGTCAAGGTGTTTTAACATTTTCAGAGCTTAAAAATTCATATTATATTGATTTTATAAAGAAAATGGAACCTGATGTCTCATTAACATTGGAACAATTAGCATTGATAATTAAAAAAATTTTAAAAAAAAGATTTCATTAAAATTCTATAAATGTATTTTTAAAGCCCAAATTTTTGTCAGTTTAGTTGTTACTAAATACAAGTTTAATTTCCATCTAATCAAAATAATATATTATAATAAATATTCATATATTTTAAAATTTTTATTAAAAATCATAATATTTAATGCATATTTTTTAACCAATAAATTTGTTTATTCAATTTGTACAAAGATATATAAATGTAAATATTATAAATATTAAATCTAAAAAGTACATTTTTATATTACTTGGTGACTTAATTTTTACATATTTATTTCTATTTATTTTTAAACTATTTTTTACTATATGAAATATTAGTTTTTCTTTTTTTATTGGTGTTGTTTTTTGTAACATTAATGCATACCTTTTACAATTAAACTCATATTTGGGATTTTCAATTAATTCTGTTAAAGAATTTGAAAATGTATTAGAATTTATATTCATTTTATCAACCAAAATACCAAGTTTTTTTTGTTCAATTATCTTAGAATTTTTACCATGATCAGCAAATAAAGGCATTAAAATCATTGGTTTTCCATTTATCAATGTTTCAATCATACTACTCCAACCACCATGTGTTATAATACCTTTATAATTTTTGTGTTCCATTAAAGCAACTTGTGGTAACCATTTTACTAGAAAAACATTATTAGAATATCTTACTATTTCTTTTTTTTGATCTTCATATTTTACTATAAATGTTATATTAGAAAATTTTTTAAAAGCTTTAAAAAGAGAATTTTTCATTAGTAAAGGCATATCTGAAGTTTTGGCTATTGAACCAAATGTCACCAGAAAGAAGAAGGGTTTGAAATTTGCAATTTTTTGAAAGTTTTCACCTAATTCAGACGTTGGTTTTTCAACTGTTATCCCTGCAACATTATGTATCATATTTGATGTAGGAGTAGAGAAATCAAGTATTGGTAAATTATTTGCAATAATACTTTGTGAACTTTGACCAATATTCCATACATTGTCTATTTGATGCATACTTTGAGGATATTCTAACTTAAATATATCAGTTATTTTTGTTTTTGAAAAATAAGTATGTACACTTTCTGTTACAATAGCTGTTAATAAGTTAATAATTCTTTCAGAAAAATTCATAATATCACCAAAAGGTGAAAAAAGTTCAGATACATAACTTAATGGATAATTTACTCCTACTGTTTCAGGTTGTAATCTATATATATTTGTTGCTGATAACCAATGAATATTTTTTATTCCCAAAGCTTTAAATAAACCTAATCCACATGAATCATATTGTTCCACAAAACCAACTTCAAATTTTTCATTAGCTAATGATTGAATTAATTTTTTATTATTTATTAAATTATAACAACCATAAGTTAAAATTGATGAAGCTTTAATTAATTTGTATAATATTTTTGGATTTAACAAAGAACTATCTTCAAATGGACCTGGATTTTTCCACAATGTATTTGGAAGCATTCCATTATTCAGACCAATGTTTATTCTTCTACGTGTTGTAGAATTTAAAAAATCTACCTTAACAAATGGGTCAATATCTGGAAGAAGTATTGTCTAAAAAAGTTAATTATTTAAAATTTATCAACTTACAACATCTAAGCCATTATCAGCTAGTAATTTTGCAATTTTCTGATTAAATGCAACATGACTAAAAGATAATGTAGGAACATAAAACAAAAGTTTTCTAGCTTTATTAGTATTATTATCATTTAAATAACTATTATTATAAAGTAAAGAAGAAGATAACTTAAAAAATAATATAAGTAATAGTAAAATTTTTAGCATTTTCTTTTCTACCTTAGCAATAATACTAAATAAGGGTATATAATCAGATTATATTTATATCAATATAAATTAGCCTTCACTTGACTGTAGACAAGGTTCCCTAACTGTGCCTCTTTTATCAATTTTCATAATAATGAGGTCGAAATTATTATAAACTATCATAAAAGGTCATATCACATTATCCTCATTATCAATCATATCCACTTAAAAAAGTAGCAAAGGTTTAAATTCAATTGTTATCAAAAAGAAAAATAAACAGTATGAATTCTTAGATTGAAGGGCAACAAATATTATGATACATATAGTTTAACAATAAATTACTTATTAAAAACCAATTCAAAAATATACAACATTTATCCAGATAATTATCTTTCCTGTTAAAATTATTTGCTTACCAAACATTTTTAAATAACCTAATTTTTTTATAAATAAAAAAACGGTTGTAAATTACATAATAACTTTTGCAACCTAATAAAAATCCAAAAAAAAATAATATCATTATTAATTATGGTTAAAAAATATTTATTTAAAATGATTATATTTAAAATAAAGTTAACTTATGGTTTTCCTTGTTTAATCATTTGAGAAAAAGACATCTTAGGTTTTTCATCATCCCAATCATCTAGTTGACAAACTTTTGTCTGTACTCCTGTAACTGTACTAGTTTTATATTCTTCAATAGGAAACTCTTCAAACTCTTCTTCGTTATCAATATGTGCTTCAACAGCTTCTTTTTCAGTGGCTAAAGTTTTTAAATCAGGAGAAGACATTATCTTAAATAAAAAAAAAAAACTATATGTATAAGATAAAAGATTTATGCAAAATAATGAAAATAATATTTAAGAGAATCGTGATAAGAATAAATTATTAAAAATATTACTAAAAAATATATGAAAAAAGAATCTATTAAAAAACGATGATATTAATTTTTAATATATCTTAGTAAGAATATTTTTTATGGTGAAATATATAATATACAAGCGTAAGTAAACAAAGAATATACAATGTACCAATACACTTAACTTTGTTTAAAAATTTTTATTTAAATTTGTAAAAATGGATTCATTGGAGGATGACAAGAAAATTTTTAAAGAGCCTTTTCCTATAGATAATTATACTTTTCGTCAACCACCTGGTTGTGCAGATGATACAGATTCAGATGATGATGAAATAAATTCGTAAGTTGTTATATATTTATATATTAATTTTTTTAATAACTTTATAGAATTATTAATAATACTAAAGATTTTGATGCAATAGAGAGAGGTAGAAGATCTAGAAGCTCTTCTGTATGTTCTGTAAGTTCAGTTATTGATGACTACATTCCTGAACAATGGATTTTGAAAGATTTTCATCTTCCTGATGATATTGAAATGAAAAGACTAGGAAAAGTTTTAAATATTGTTGAGACTGTTGTTACAATTGGTGACACAGAAAAATCTGGACATATTATAAATCTTGAAAGTAAAGTTTTTAATGAAGATAGACTTTGTATTGGAGTAATTTATGATATTATGGGATCAGTTACTGATCCAATATACTGCTTGAGGTTTGATACAGAGATGCGTGCTCATTCATTGACACCTGGTCAGACTTTATATGTTGCTAAATCTGGAAAAGAATTTACAGAAATAATTTTTAAGGAAACATTTAAATCCATGAAAATTGAAGAGGAATTTTCAGAATCTGAAGATGAGTATTAATATAGTTGAAGTCATGTGTACATTTTGAATAATATGATTTGTTGTTGATTTATTTGTTTTAATCTCAATTTTGTTTTACATAAAAAATACATTAAAATTTGGCACTTTTTAAAATGACATGAAATTTTTCTTTTCATAATTTATAATTATTCATCAATTTAATGTTTATTAGAAAATGGTTCTCAGATTTATGATCATATTTTCATTATCTGTAGAAATGTAGTAAATTAAATAAATATTAGACTACCAAAAATAAATTGTCTTTTATACAAATAATCATTTTTAGAAGGTAAATTTACTAACTTTGTTACACAGGAATTTAAAGTAAGAGTTACATTACCGTAATACTGGTAATTTATTTAAAGTGGCAAATAAAAAGTTGACTTTTTAATAATGAAAAAAACGTCAAAGAAACTTTAGCATAAAAAAAAATTTTTTAAAAATATGAGAAATGATATAATAGTAAATTGAGAAATAAACAAATAATTTATGAAAAACAAATGTTATAGTGGTATAAACTATTTCTAAATTATAAAGTTTGAAAATATTTCAATTAACTATTGAATCCTGAACACATTATCAAGTAAAATTTTGAGTTTTAACAAAGAAAGAAAATGGCAAATTAAAAAATAAATAAATTTAGTAAGAATATGAAACGATCGAAGATTCATATAACAATCCCAATTATAAGTAATCCAGTTAATTATAATTGTTAAACTATTTTCATTTATAAAATTTGAATAAGCATTTGAATAAAAAAATAGCAAATATAGCCTTCTAAATTATAATAATTTTTATAATATGCAAAAAAAATTTATATTTATATATAATATTCTAGGTATATTTTGTCAAAAGGTTTAATTGTATTAAAAATTGCCGTGTTTATTATTTATTTAATTAATTTTTAAACATAAAGCTACATCTTTATTTCTTGTAATCAAATTAAAAATTTTGTCATTTAATGTTAAATTTTTTATTTATTTTAGTAAGTATATATTATCATTGATCAATTGATTATTTTTTTAAGTGTATTTATTATAGTATTGTATATATGCTATGTACTGAAAACAAAAAGTTAAAGTAGTAAGAAAAAAATAAAACTTTAGTCATAAACACATTGGATTATAGAAAATATTTGTGGTCCTTTGGGAAGAAGTTTATATTAATACCGTTGATTTACGTTAGTGCCACTGTTGTGATTATGTTTATACACACTGTAGATCAGGAGTAGCAATAACTATTGAAATCAATAGAAAAATTATAAAAATTTATTGTGTTAAAATAACTTTCTATAATGTTTACACGTGAAGAATCTAGAACTCGTTTAGGAGATATTTATAAATTGTTAGATGCTACTATACTTGAGTATCAAAATCCTATAACTGGTTTATTTGAAAATAATCCTACAAATTTTCCAAGTAAGTAGAAATATACTTGTTTGAATAATAATTATTAAGATCATGCTTGGATTCGTGATAATTTATATGCAGTTCAAGCATTATGGGCTCTATATAGAGCTTATAAAAAATGTGCCTACTCTGATGAGGAGATGGAAAATGTAAAAAAAATTGGTTATAGTTGGTAATTTATATTTTAAGTTATATTTTAATATTATTTTAGTATCAAAGTTATGCAATCAATTATGGAATGTATGATTCGACAGGCTGATAAAATTGAACTTTTTAAGTTACACCAAAGGCCATATGATGCTTTACATGCAAAATATTCTGCAATTAACAAAAAATCCGTTTCTGGTGATCAAGAATGGGGTCATCATCAAATTGATGCTATTTCATTATTTTTATTAATTCTTGCTCAAATGACAGCTTCTGGTTTACAAATTGTTAGAAATTTTGATGAGGTTGCTTTTATACAAAATTTAGTTTACTATATTGAAATAGCTTATAGAACTCCAGATTATGGAATTTGGGAACGGGGTGATAAAACAAATCAAGGAATTACAGAGTTAAATTCAAGTTCTGTTGGATTGGCAAAAGCAGCAATGCATGCTTTAAGAGAAGTTGGTGATTTATTTTCTGATGGATCAAAATCATCTTGTATTCATATCGTTTCTGATGAAATTGAACAATGTGATGCTGTATTATCATCAATGCTTCCAAGAGAATCATTTTCCAAAGAAGTTGATGCAGCTTTACTTTCTATGATTTCATTTCCAGCATTTGCTGTAGCTGATATAGAATTAATTACTAAAACAAGAGATGCTGTTTTAGAATTATTATATGGGCAGTATGGATGTATTCGTTTTATAAGAGATGGTTATAAAACTGTATTAGAAGATCCAAATAGATTACATTATAATAATTCAGAATTACAAAATTTTGAAAATATTGAATGCGAATGGCCTCTTTTCTTATTATTTTTAATAATTGATTCTTATTTTAATAAAGATGAAGAAAAAATTATTGAATACTGGGCTAGATTAGAACGTTCTTTAGTAAAAGATAAAGATTTAGATTTGGTTCCTGAATTATATCGTGTTCCTGCTAACAAAGTTCAAGCTGAAAAACGTGATCCAAAAAGTCAAAAACGAGAAGTTGGTGGTTTAGTTCCATTTTTATGGGCACAAAGTTTATATATTATTTGTTTACTTCTTCGTGAAAATCTTATTACAGCTCCAGAATTAGATCCATTATCTAGGAGATTAGCAATAACTGAAAAACGGCCACCAAGTGAGGTTCAAGTTGTTATATTGGCTGAAACATTAGATGTAAAACATCAATTGGCTGAAAGAGATATTGAAGTTCAAACACTTGATGAAATTGATCCTATTTTTACTGTACAACCAGCATCTGTTTTTCAAAAAATTTTAGGAAGATTTGGTGAATGTAATAAACTAAAATTAACTGGTCGTCCAGAAGATAGAGATATCGGATTATTAACTACATCTATTCTTTATCAACTTGGACAAAGATTTGTAGTTTTTACACCACAATTTATGGACCGTAAAAGATCACATCTATTTTATGATATTCGTATTTTAATGGATGAATGGGCTAGTGAGTTACAATATATTTATACTTCTTGGAATTCTGCAAATATGTCTGGACGTCCATTAGTTGTTTTAGTTGTATCAAAACATATGTTGCATAATAAAGATGTGAATGAAGAAAATGAAGATGGATTATCATCTATTGAAATGAAGGCAACAGTTATAGATACAATTTTAAAAATTAAAAATGGATATATAGATGGTAGTAGAGTTGTAATGGGCCATCTACATTCTTTTTTCAGAACTACAGCTATATCAAAACTTCATCTTCATGATCATTATTCACATTTTATAAATCATTCATATATGAATGGAAGTGCTCATAGAAGTTATTTAGATAGAGAAGATGTAAATGAAGCCACTTCTGATACACCACAGAGAAAAGATAGTGGAATAAAACGTTCAAATTCAATTAAAGATAGAAGACCAAAACAATTTAATGCTGTACATGAAGCTTCTATGCGCCATAGATCAATGATATTTGATTCAAATGATGTTGATTTGGTTCAACTTCGATTAGCTTATAATTCAGCTAAAATGAATAGTCTTAATTCAATACCATCAAGTCCTGAAAAACTTATTGATACATTATCTGAAACAAGATGTTCAACTAGTCCAATAGAAATACCATCAAATGCTCCTGAATTTTTAGCTTCTGAATATGTAGCTTCTCCGTTTGGTGAGGAGTCATGGCTTACAAATCATCAAAAAAATGAATTAATTGATATGAGTGATGATAGTTTAATTGATTTATTAAATGAAACAAATATATTGGAAGAACAAGCAAGTATAATTCATTGCCTTTGGATTAAACGTGGTCCAAATTATCAAATTTATATGAAATCACATGATGTACATGTTTCTGTACGTGAGTTAACTGAAGAAGTATATAGAAAAGCATGTATTGGTAGGGAATGGACATGGGTTAGAATTGCATCTGGTTTATTAGATAAACAAATGGATGAATTAACAAAAAATGTTACACATTTAATGGTACGACAAAAACAATTAACAGTTGGTTTACCATCAAAAACTGAGGAAGCAATAACTTGTCCAAAAACAAAAGAAGAATTAAGAATAATTCTTAATCGTGCTTATAGAGATGATAAAAATGGAATAACTTTAGCTCAAGAAGTTATAGTTGCATTAGGAAGTTTAGTTCGTACAGATCCTAAATTATTTATTGAAATGTTTAGGCTTCGTATTGGTCTTATTGTACAGGTTATGGCTAGTGAATTAGCAAGAATTAAACATTTAGGAGTTGAGGAAGCATCATTACATCTATTATATTTAAGTCCATTTGAAATTAAGGAAATGATTCATGCATTATTAAGTGGACGATTATTAGAAGAAGTGAGTAGTAGATCATCAGTTGGTGTTGGTATAAGAGAAAAACGTACAGGAATGGAAAGTTTCAGAAAACAAATAGAAGAAAGAAAAAGTTTAAGAAGAAGTTTACGATCAGTTATATCAAAAAATGATGATACAGTTTTGGAAAAAGAGGAATGTAGCGATGATAGTGAATTAGATGATGATTATCAATATGGTATATGGTTAAGACATAGAAGAATTGATGGAGCACTTAATAGAGTTCCACAATCATTTTATGCTACAATATGGAATACTTTAAGAAGATTTTATAGTGGAATTACTGTTGGTGGACATCTTTTAGATTGGAGTTTAACACAAGAAATGACAACAAGAGAAATCAAATTTTCACTTCAAGTAGAACATATATTAAATCAAATTGTTGAACCTGAATATCGGGAAATTTTAGTTGAAGCATTTATGTTACTTGGAAATGTTGATAAGTTAATACAATATGCTCCAAGAATTGATAATTCTCAACCATTTGAGTTAGATAGAATTGTTCGTGTTGCAAATGCTTTATTTGTAGAACATAATCGTGAAATGGACACAATTGTAATGGAATGTTGTGGAAGTAATAATTTTTGTGATGGCGCTAGAGGAATTTGTCAATATTTTTATGATTCTGCACCAGCCGGTGAATATGGAACAGCTCATTATATGATAAAAGCTCTTATGGATCTTTTTGCCTATGATTTTTAATACTATATTTATTAGAGCATATTTCAATCATTTTATTTTTAATATACCTATTAACATTTTTATTTTAACAAATTAAAATAGTTTTTAAATATGTCATACTTGTAGGTTTATATATTTTTTATTGTTAGAGAGTATTATTTTTAGTAAAATAAATTTTAAAAATTATTAATATAGCATAAATATTTTATTTTTTATTTATTAAAAGTTTTCATTATATATTTCGTAAATGTTTAACTTTAGCAAATTTTTACAAATATATGAATTTTAAAAAAAACAACTTTTTTTTTCATTTGTTTATAAAAATATATTCATTCAATAGCTCTTAAAAAAAGTGGATCTCTTTTAGAGCCACTGACGTACTGAATTAATAAAAAATTAAATAAAAAAGTATTTGAAAATTTGAATAAATATATAGTGATTTGAATATTTGATAGTTGATAAACAGTAAAAAAAAAGTTTAAGAAAAGTTTAAGAAAAATTATTAATCTAGATCAATTTTTGAAAAGAAATCGAAGGAAATTAGTCCCATATTCATAGGACAAGTAGTTTCTGAGATACTGAAAAGTCGGGAGCAATGAATATTTTAGAAAAATTTCCGCCTTGGTCATATCTCGCTTCAAAGTCAAGATAAATGAAATCAGATTTTTGCAATTGACTTCAAATGAGTTTTCAAATGAGGTCTACCTTCAAAATATTTTTATACCTTAAACCACTTTCGAGATATAAAAAAATGATGACAATAGATTACGCGCGAAAAAGTACCAGACACATTATTTCAAGAACGGTTGAAAATTTAAAAAAGTTTTCAACGTAGGGTATACCTTAAATTACGAAAGAAGCACAGCGCATATAGTTTCATGGTTCTGTGACGTCATAAACTTGAGTTTTTACTAGATTCTTAAAACTTTTTTTTATACATATTTCTTATCGTAACTTCATTTTTAGAAGTCTTATGAAAATATAAATAGGCTTAATGAATTTCTCGTAAAAAATTGATCTAAAAAAAGTATTTATTTTTTAAATTTACTATATTATCATAAAAATCGAGATTTAAAAAAAATATTCTACAATTTCACCCTTCAACTTTGAATCCTTATAACTCCTGAAGTTTCAAATTTTGAATATTGTTGATTATATGCAAAACTCATCCCGTTCAAGGCCTATCGAATGACTATGGCTGCATTTGCAATTTCCAAAAAAATTGTTTTTTTTTTATTTTTATTAAAAAAAAAATTTTTATTACTTACTTTTCTTTATTTATTTCTTGTTTTAGTATAAAATTTTTTTATCAAACTTACATAGTAATTTTGAAAAAAAATATACATTTTTATATTATCCAAATATTCAAAAATAATTTCCAAAATGTTAGTGACTCTAAAATTAAGCTAAAAAGTAATTTTAAATATAGTCATCGATGTGTTTTAATTGAAACATTGAAAATTATAAGTAATCAAAGTTAGGAAAAAAAGTAAGGAATGTTTTTTGACAAAAATTATCCTAAATATATATAGGCGAGTATTGAGTAGGTGAAATTATTTTCAATTTTTAAATATTTAAATAACTTTTCTAATAGAGAAAAACACGCTGATTACGAAAAACGTAATCATTTTTAAAAAAAATTTCATCTTCATATAGTAAAAGCTTCAAGAACGCAAAAAATTAACTTTTTTATTTTTAATAATTTTAACATAAAATTTTGTACATAGGTAAAAAATGGCCAAAAAATTTGTTTTTCATAATAAAAATATAAAAAAATTTACATCTAAAGCCTTATTTGGTCAAACAAAAATTTTAAATAGCCATAACTTTCTTCAAAAATGAAAATTTGAGAAAAAGAAAAAAAGGCCTGGGCGTATTTAAATTCTCTATCGAATGAATATGGTTTCATAATTTTGTGACTTCTGGTCCCAGAGTTACTTGGTAAAGTTTGTTTTTTATGAATTTTTTAAACTTTTAGTTGCTTATAACTTTTTTCCTACTAAATATTTTTTTATGAAATTTTAAAAATTAGCTTAATTTTGGCCAGTAAATTTGTTTTTTGCAAAAAAAAAATGAAAAAAATATTTTTAACTGGTCCAAATTAGACCCAAAGTAAATTTTAAATGGCCATAACTTTGTTCAAAAATGGAAATTTGAGAAAATAAAAAAAACGACTGGGCGTATTTAAATTCTCTATCAAATGACTATGGATTCATAATTTTATGATCACTGGTCCCAGAGTTACTCAGGTAAGTTTGTTTTTTATGAATTTTTTTATACTGTTTTTTTTTAAAATATTTCATTTAAAAAAATTATTTTTAATCAAAATTTTATATATAGCTTAATTTTGGCCAGAAAATTTGTTTTTTGCAAAAAAAAAATAAAAAAAATATTTTTAACTGGTCCAAATTAGACCCAAAGTAGATTTTAAATGGCCATAACTTTGTTCAAAAATGGAAATTTGAGAAAATAAAAAAAACGACTGGGCGTATTTAAATTCTCTATCGAATGACTATGGATTCATAATTTTATGATTACTGGTCCCAGAGTTACTCAGGTAAGTTTGTTTTTTATTAATTTTTTTTATACTGTTTTTTTTTAAATATTTCATTTAAAAAAAATTTAAAGACAAAATTTTATATATATCTGAATTTTAGTTAAGAAATTTTTTTTTAATAATAAAAAATTGGAAAAAAAAAAATTTATTTAGCCTAAACTTGGCACAAACATATTTCAATTCAAGTTAAAAATGGGCAAATTTTTTATTTAAATCCTAAATATATATAGGCGAGTATTAAGTAGGTGAAATTATTTTTAATTTTTAAATATTTTAATAACTTTTCTAATAGAGAAAAACACGCTGATTACGAAAAACGTAATCATTTTTTATTTTTAGTATTATTTCAATTGTTAAAAATATAATAAATGTAATTGGCACTATTTTTTAAAACAATAGTCTAAATATATTTTTAAAAACAGGAAGATACATAAGAAAACGTTTAAAAAAGTTTTAAACAATTCAACTAATGAGATAATGTATAATAAAGAACATTTTGATTTAATAAAGTTGATAATTTATCAAATAATCATAAGTTAGTTCCTATCTTATTTTCTATTATTAAAAATTTTTTAAATTAAAAAATATTAAAAAATTTATAATAATAATGTTGTATATATTAATATAAAAAAAAAATTTAAATATAACAAAAGGAGTTTTTTTTTAAATTAATAAAATTTATAATTTGCTGCAAAAACTTTTGATTTTTTTTATAGAGCGCGGAACGCGCCTTTTAACAAGGGGGGGGCGAAGCCTCCCCCTTGTTTTACATTAGACAAAAATTTTTTTATTTTTTTTAATTTTTTTTTACACTTCTTAAATAATAAAGACATTTTAATTATAAAGAGTAACTCAATGTGAAACTCTATTATGCGACAACCAAATAAAGAGTCTAGTGATTTACCAAATACAAATAATTGTTAAATAAAAAAAATTCGGATAAAAAAAATATATTACTATATACAAAAATATTTTTATATCTAAAAAATTGCATAACTTTTTATAAGTATTATTTTTTTATAAAAATTTTAAAAAAGATCATCTTGTAGCTTTGAAGTTATTTTTTTAAAAGATTTTTTTCAAAAGTGGTATAAAGATAAAAATTTAAAATTAATTCAAAACAGAATTTTAATATAGTTATTTTTAAAATGTTATTAATAATTATAATTATCAATTTTTTTTTTAAATTGTCTGTTAGAATCGAAACCTGAATAATTTAAAAATTTTTATTATTAAAAGAAAACTAAAAAGTTATTTACATATTTTTTTCTAAAAATATTAACTTACTAAAAATAAATTATAATATTAAAAATTACTCATTAAATTGTAAAAAATTTTTTTTTCAATAAAATTTAAGAATTAAAATGGTTAGTAAAAAGAAAATTTATTTTTAAAGCTTTTTTGATAAAGATAAAAAATTATTTTTTTAAAAGTTATAAATTGATATTATAAATTTAATTTGTGCAATAATATTCTTATATAATTTATAATAAAAAGTTTTTTTTAAATATAACTGTATATCTCAAATTTTATTTTTTTTCTTATTAATTTTTTTACTTTTAAAAAACTTTTTAAAAAAAAATTATCATTTGTTGTTTTTACATCTTATTTATTAGAACTCTACAAAAAATTAGTAATCAATTTAATTTTATCAATAATAATTAGAATGGAAATTAATACTTTTATGGAAGTTGCTGTTCTACACTTTCTGTCATCAACAGTAACACAGATGTAAAATAAAAATAGTTATCTAAAATAAATAAACTTTTAAGATGTAAAACTTTATTAATAATCTTTTATAAAGTTTTTTTTTTGTTTAAAACAGACATCTTTTTTTGACAATTTATTTGTATGTTATTAGTATTTTTATTAAAATATTAGAAATAATAGATATATTTAATTTTTGGATATTTAATGGAAATAAAATCGTTTGAATCTCATAGTTTGGGTGCCCGAGTGCACTCACAACCCGATGAACATTTTTTTTCCACTGTTTACCAATTAGACGTTAATTTTTCTGACAATGTGCATTATTTATTTTTCTTAACACATATTTTTTACAAAAACATTTTTGATATAAAATAATATGCCATTTGAACGTTGATAATAAAACTTTCTAAAAATCTATTAAAGTAAAAATATTTTTTATTAAAAATAAAATTAAATAAATAAAAAAAATTTAATAGAAATGAATTATATATTTAAACTGCTTTTAATTTTCTTATAAATCTGTACAGATTTATCATGGTACTTCAATTTTGGTCCAAGAAATTTTGATTTATCTGCATTGTAAAAAAGGTCAAATAGAGGCATTATTTTTGTAAACGACAAACAACTTTCTGCTCTTGTTACAGATGAAAGTAGCATAAGCTTGTACAATGCTTTTTTAAGACACGTATATTCATTATATTTATTTTCCTTGAAATATAGATAAAACAATCCTTCTCTTTTTACCATAATAATCTTCTTTTTGCTCACTTCATCAATTGAAATTTTTTCTGTCAAAACCATATTCTTCAAACCAAGATCTAACAGCATATTAATATCATTTAAATTTTCGCAAAGTGTAATGGTATTTTCTTTTTAAATTTTTGTTGGTAATATTTAAATACCATATCAAATATTTCTCTTATTTTTTCTTTTCTAATGTTGCATTTGATTGAAAAATCTTTTTCTAAATTTTTATCAATTTTTTTAATATTTTCTTTAATTTCAATAAATTTTTCAAGATCATCGAAAGAATATTTGATTCATTGACAAGTAGAATACTTTTCTGCTATTCTCTTACAAGCTTTTTTACTAGTTTTGCATAACCCTTAATTGATGATGTTGAACAAATTTTCTACTCTTTCCAAGAAGCAAAATTTCTATTATGTTGATAATTATCTTGCACTTATTTAATTTTCTGTCGACTATTTCATCTATTTGAAGATCGAAAAATAATTTTGCTAATAATGTCTTAAAATTTTTAATTGAAGCTTCACTAACTTCTTCGTTACAACATTCTTCAATTAAAATGTTAGTATCTTGTTCCACAAAAGTTGTTTTCAATTTACTTTTTATAATATCGTATAATGGATTAAAATACATAACCCGTGTTGAATTTTCTTTCTCTCCTCCAATATTTTCAATTGCAGATTGTTGAAAAAATTTTATTTTCTCTTTCATCTAATACTTTATTATTTTTTTTCAATAAAAGTATTAAACTTACTTTATAAATTTTTTTGTTTATTTATAATAGATTTAATTAATAATATAATAATAATAGCAAAAAAAAACTTTATTTAAAATTTAAAAAATAGTAGTATCAATAGAAAAAGTACTTTAATTTTACAATATAATACTATATAACTTTTATAACTTTTTTACAAAGTTCCAATAAAAAGATTGTTAACAATACATGTTGTATTTTCTTTTTTCTTTTGAAGTTTCACTATAGAATTTAAAACAAAAATGTATACATAATCAACCAAAGAATACACAAAATAAAAGCATCCTTAAAGTGATAATTTTATACATTTTTATACATAAAATTTTANAAAGTAAAGATAAAGTCAATCAACTTCATCTAAAATGTTTAACTTTAATGAAATGATTCTTTAGAATAAGCTTACCTTTTAAAAGAATTTTATAATACAGTTATCTACAGTTTTGTTTTTATTTACAAAAATTATACAATATGTATAAATTTGGATAAATGTTATTGTGTGTTAAGAAATGCAGCATCCAAATATAAAGTTATGTAACATAATAGGTTAGCACACAGGAAAGAAGCCATTCCAGGAGGTGCACATGATGAGGTTAAGGAAACTTAAAGTTACTTCTTAAAAAAAAGTTGATGTAAATAGTGAAATTTTATGACCGTTTTGAGCGAAATACTAAAAATAGATTCAGTAAGAGAAGAAACTAGCGGTCAAAGTTATAGTTTTAACTCTTTAATACCTACTAATGTCTTGAATGCTCAAATACTTGGATATCAAAAAGTCACAGCTACACAACATAAAATAGTGTGGTATAATTGGATGGCATCAGAATGTGTTTTTTTTTCTCAATGTAAAATAGGCGCCTCAAGTTAAAAATATTTTTAAAAAAATTAGACAACTAATAAGAATACTTTCATTCATGTAGTACTTCTGGAATTGAAACAACTCTCATAGTTAAAGATTCTAAAGGTCATAGAGTCACAGGTTTCTAAAGATTAAGTCATTTATTATAATATTAAAACTAAAGGAGATTTTTGTAAAACTTACTTGATATCCTGTGTTGATCCTCCACTGCTTTGCCCTCCTGTGATTTGTCTTTCTGAAATAAGTTTTCTATAATAATAATAATATACTTACATTTTTTTGCTGATCTTTCTGTACAGATCCTTCACTGCCTTGTCCTCCACTGCCTTGTTCTCCACTGCCTTGTACTCCACTGCCTTGTCCACCACCGCCTTGTCCACCACTGCCCTGTCCTCCACTGCCCTGTCCTCCACTGCCCTGTCCTCCACTGCCCTGTCCTCCACTGCCCTGTCCTCCACTGCCTTGTCCTCCACTGCCTTGTCCTCCACTGCCTTGTTCTCCACTGCCTTGTTCTCCACTGCCTTGTTCTCCACTGCCTTGTTCTCCACTGCCTTGTTCTCCACTGCCTTGTTCTCCACTGCCTTGTTCTCCACTGCCTTGTCCTCCACTGCCCTGTCCTCCACTGCCTTGTCCTCCACTGCCTTGTCCTCCACTGCCTTGTCCACCACTGCCTTGTCCTCCACTGCCTTGTCCTCCACTGCCTTGTCCTCCACTGCCCTGTCCTCCACTGCCCTGTCCTCCACTGCCCTGTCCTCCACTGCCTTGTCCTCCACTGCCTTGTCCTCCACTGCCTTGTCCTCCACTGCCTTGTCCTCCACTGCTTTGTCCACCTGTGCTTTGTCCACCTGTGCTTTGTTCTCCTTTGCTTTGTAATCCAAAATGACTTTGAATTGTCCAGCAGTAGAAAAGCTAGACTGATTTTTTTAAAAAAAAAAGGTTATATTTATAATATAATTAATATTCAAATTTACTATAATTTGAATATTACGATTTAATTATTATTATTTCCGTAATACAGATTATGATAATTTTGATTTTTCTAATTGTTAGAATTTTGTATCAAGATGATTAAAGAAATAGAATGTGTGATAAACTTTGAAAATTTCACGGTATTGTTAAAAATATATTATTGTCTAATTTGTAATGATTAACCAATATACAGTTTACACCAGTTTGAAGAACTTTTTACAATGTTTTTAAAAATCTCTTTTTTTAAGATCTAAGTTCATTTTCACTTGAGATCTACGTAAAGAATTAGATAAAAAATCACCTAAACTACAAATTTTATTAATTAAATAATATATAATCTTCTATTTACTGTGGGCTTGTTTTGTAATATTAAAAATTAAACATATATATATATAAATATTAAATTCTTTGTCCAATTTAGTTTTGGTATGAATAATATAAATTAATAATTAATATTCATGAAACATTTTTTAAATTTTTAAAAATACTACGTAAGAAATATTTTTTAATAAAAAAAGAGGATCTCTTTTAGTGTCACTGACGTAGTGAATTTAAAGAAATTTTTTATTACATTCAAATTTAAATAAAAAAAATAATTTTACATAAACAACCAAGATTATCATTTAAAAATTTAAAAAAAATTTAAAAATAAAATTAAAAAAGTTGATAGTAGAATTTTTAATAAAATTTTTATTAAAAAATTATTTACTTTTTATTTATTTATTATATTAAACCATTATTGTATTTTTAAAAAAAATTTATACATATATTTAATATTCAATTTTTCAAAAAAAATTTCTAATCCAAACGTGACACTAGAATGAGAAAGTTGATAGTTGTTTTTTAACTTTTACTAATAAAAAATTTTATTAAATCATTTTTGTAACTTTAAAAAAAATTTTACACATGTATAATATTCAAATTTTTAAAAAAAAATTTTAGATCATCAGTGACTCTAAAATTAAGTCAATTATTCCTATTAATTTTTGAAAATTTTTAAAAGTTTTGTCATGTTGTTTCAATTATCAACGTTATTATAAAGGCAAAAAGAAATTTGTTAACTTTTATTTTACATAAATTTAGTACAACTTTGATTATAAATTGCTTTAAAAAATTTACATAATCCTATATATATAGAGAAGAAATAACTTTCAAAAAATTATTTTTGAAAATTATATTTTTAATAAAAGTTTCTTATGTATAAAAGCACGCTAATAAAAATAAGCACATTTATTTTTTCAAAAAATAAATTTTTCATTGAGATATTGCAGCATAAATATAAAAAAGTATTATCAATAATATTTACTTCAAAATTGTTGTTTTAAATGTTTTTGAGAAACAAATAAAGATAATGGTAGAAAAAGGTTAGAGAAACCGATTTCATATTAACATGTTAAAAAAATAATTTTGAAGCAGGATATGACCAAGGGCGGAAATGTTTCTAAAATATTCATTGTTCTCGACTTTTCATTATCTCAGAAAATACTTGTTCTATGAATAGGGGACTAATTTTCTTCGATTTTTTTTCAAAAATTGGTCTAGATTAATAATTTTTATAGCTATAACATTATTATTTTCAGAAATTGGCAGAAAATTTTCTAGATTTCTGATTCTACCTCTAAAATTGTGATAAAATAAAAAAAATTTTTTAATAAAAATTTTATTAAAAAATCTACTATCAATTTTCTTAATTTTATTTTTATTTATTTATATGACAATTTTGGTTATTTATGCAAAAAAAAATTTTCTTAAACTTTTTTTTTACTGTATATCAACTATCAAATATTCAAATCACTATATATTTATTCAAATTTTTAAAAAATTTTCAAATACTTTTTTATGTTATTTTTTATAAATTCAATACTTCGGTGACTCTAAAAGTGATCCAAAAATAAACAAGATATTTCTAAGTTGATAATGATTTTTGACAAGAAGTGTTTAATGCGATAAAAAAAGTTATTAGCAAAAAAAAATTATTTTTTTAATTGTTTGCATAAACTTCCATATTTTCTACTTTACATTTTTTCAATTATGACTTCAATAACTTTTTCTAGATATATTTTCCTCTTAATTAAAGTGCAATAAAGCTTTTAAAAGTCAATAGAATCTTTTTGCGTAAAAAGAAAATTCGAAAATTTTTAATTTAAAAAAAAACAGTATATTATTTTTAAAAAAATTTCTTTTTATCATAAAATTGATCGCAGTACACATTTAGGTTGTTATAAATTATTTAATTAACTACAATTATTTGTGAAATTACAAAAAATTTAGTATAAATAATATTTTTACTTTTAAATTTTATAAAATATAATTAAATTTTTTTTACAATTTTTATACATCTATATTAAAATTTAGTTTTGTATTTTATCTGGTTGCATAATTTTTCTAAATACTTTTTAAAATTTTTTTATGTGATAGAAAAATAAGAAAATTTAAAAAAAAAAATTTTTTTTTTACATTCATCAATTAAAGTATAATGTTCTTGAGAATTAAAACATGATAACACTTTAAAATATATCATTTTTTCAGATGTAAAATAATTTTTTAACATTATAAATGTTGTATTTTAAGAATATACCATAGTCTTATCAGAAAGTTATAATCTATTTATATATATAAAATAATTGCTTAATAATTTTAATTAAATAGAACAAAAGATTCTATATACTCAATTTTAATATTATCATATTTATATGCAAAAATTATCAGGTTAAATTTGTGTGAATGTATACGTATTTTAAATTACTATTGTTTTCTATAAATAGTTTTTGAATTTATTATCACATTTATAAAAATCAAACTTTATTTATTTTTACAATCAAATTAAAACGTAAAAAAAAATTTACAAAGTTATGGAATGTACATTATGGTTTCTTTATTAGTTTTATCCCTTTCAAGAAATCCTTTTGTTATTAATCCTTCAATAATAATTTTAAATTCTGTAAGACTAACTGCTAACTTTGTTTCTTTCATAGCTAATTGATGAAGATTAACTAATGTTTCTTGTTTATTAACTTTAAGAATTCTACAAGAAGCTGCCTCAAGAAGATTTTTTTGTGCTTCTTTTTTGTCAGCTGCAGACAATTCTTGTAATATAGGTGCTGCTTTCATGTGTAATTGCCTAACATTAATTCTTTGTTGAAGATGAGTAAATTTAGTATTAACAGTATATTGTTTATGTGAACATATTAAAATATTTTCTCTACTTAATGATCTTATAGATCTTTCAGTATCTTCTTTACCCATTCCTGTTAATTTTTGAATTTCAGCAGATGTTAAAGTTTCATGTTTATTAAATAATAGAAGAACTGTTGCTTGAACCAATGTCATAATTAATTCTTTTACACATGAGTCAAATGTTGCTGTAATAACAACATCTGTTAAATTTGGTTGATAATGAAGTCTCTTTTTTTTATGTTTTGGATTATAAAATTTTTCAAACAATTCTTGAAACTGAGTAAACTCTTCAGGATAAATAATACTAGATGTTAATGTCACTGGCCATTTTATTGATGTTAAAATTTTAATATCACTATTATTGTAAATATACATATCATGATATTCTGTTTTTGAAAGATATTTTCTAAAGTCTTGTAAAATTTGTCTTGAAAGATCTATATCAAGTAACATACTTTCCATATGACTTATAATCTTATCACCAATTTGTTCTCTAAGTAATTGTATCATTTGTCTTTCTGCACTTTCATCATATGATGTATCATTAAGAATTCTTTTTGCTAATAAACTATGATATTTATTTTCGAAAGGACCTTTTCCATCAACATGTCGTAATATCTGTACAACTTGTTCAAAAGTTTCAGTATCATCTTTACGTAAATGCCAATTTTTTAACACTTTATCTAAATATTTTGCTATTGTAGAACCAACACAAATTTTTTCTGAACCTTTATTTAAAGCTCTCCTAAAACTAATATTAATGCAATCTACATACGATGAATCACAATCATAGCAATTCAAAAGTTTATCTAAACAAAATTTTCTTAGTGTAATAAGTTCATTAATAAATTTCTCCTCATTTTCTTCCTTTTCAATAGATTTAGTAATTGATGATAAAATAAAATTAAGAAATGATTGATTAAATACTTTTGCATTTTCTTTAGCAGTAGGTAATAATTTATATAATTTTTTTAAATGTAAAATGTTTTTTTCTTCATATAATACGCTCATTCTTTCAATCTGTTTTTCCAAAAGATTTGTCGTTGCAGTACAATACTCAGAACGAGCCGCTTCTAACATAGATATTTCAACTTGAAGGTAAATTGTGTACTCTTTATCAGAATCAATACTAAAATTTGAATCAATCTTATTATCATTTACAAAAAGATTCAAAGGAACATTTCCAGTGTATTTTATACAATCATAAGCACTTGGTGAGGAATCATCTTCAAGTTTAATTTTTTTATATAAAGAAAAATCGTTAAAATTAGTTGATTGTCGGGAAAATTTAATAGAAGTACTATCAGAAGTTGGATAACATTCTAAAATATTAATAAAAGGAGATTCAATAGTTTTCTTAAAATCTTCATCAGTACTTTTAATTAAACTTTGTTTTGAATAACTTAAGGGTAATAATGTTAATGCCTTTTTTAACTTGTTTAATTCATCACAAACATAATCAGTCCAATCTATTATTGAGTCATATTCAAGAAGGCGTTTTGCATCTTCTACATTATATTTTTTAAATTTTTTAAAAATATCTTTTCTCAATGATATGTCCATACCAATTTCTGTCATTAAATTCCATGTTTTTTTATAAAATTTACAATCAAAATTACTATCTTTTACAATATTTCGAAGACAATTAATAAAACATGTACCAATTCTATCTTCATAAGATGAATATTCTACAGACTCAAATGTTTGACAAATTACATTATTGGCAAGTTTTCTTATAGGTAATAATGTTGAATTAGCAAGTAAACCATTTTGATTAAGTTTCTTAAAGTAAATTTCCAATTGATATATTCTAGAGTTAACAGAATTATAAAAATCTACAAATTTCGATAAGAAATCATAGTCACTAAGTTCAAAATCATTTTCTATATTTATGTATTTACACAACTCTCTTGGAATATATTCTTTAAATTTTCCCTCTAAATGTGAATAAAATAATGCTACATATTTGATGTCTGTTAATAATTCAACATATTTAACCTCTTTAAATCCATTAAAAATTGTATTTCCAGAATCTAAAAATGTATTGACAATTTTAATCATTGAATTTAATAAATGATCTAATGACAATTCATTTTTAATATTTGCTGGAAATGTAAATTCATCATGTATCTCTGCAGTTACAGAACTATAAAATTTTCCAAGCATTTTACGTTCTCTAGAACTTAATGTCTTAAAATTATTGTAACGAGATTTTTCATTTATTGTGGCATCATGACATAATGAGGATCGATGTTCATTTATTAATTCTAAAAATTTGGAATTAGGTTGTTGTAAAGAATCTTGATAACTTGAAGACCAATCCATTATATATTAGTTACATAAAAACTAAAGCCTTTATAAGGAATAAATAAAAGTATATTGGTGTAAAATGCAGTTGTTATAAATTACACATTGAAGTTTAAAAAAAAATCGTTTTAAGACATATGCATAAAAATATTACATAATATTTTCTTGGTAACTAGTATATTTTGACAAGAAGAAATTTTTCTTTTCTTAATTTTTATAATATAATTTATTTACATGTTTATGAATCAGTATTAATTAAGAGAAGAGCCAAACAGAAAGAAATATTATGCAATGGTATAGTAGGTTCCTTGGTAACAAAACATATAATTGTAATATTATATGGAAAAGATATACATCTCAGGTGTGTATAATATAAATAAATTTATATATTTTTAAAACATCTTTGAATGAATTATTATATCATAAAAAATTAAAACATTATGTCTTAAAAAAACTTATTAAAAACAATATATTTATTACTATATCATACAATATTGCGCACAAAAGAAATTATAAAGTAAATCAACATATACCTGCGATTGATATCAATATTTGAACAAACGATCAATACACATACAATAGTTAAGGTTGTATATTCCATATAACAACATTTGTCGACGTGTAGACTTTTTCTTCAGTATTTTCAAGAACTTATTTTTACAACTATTATTGCTAAATATAATAATTTATTTTTTATTGTAAAAAAAGATAAATTAATTTTTAAAAATAAAGAAAAACATGTCTAGTTCAGCATTATTTATTCTTGATTTTAAAGGGTTTGTAAGTTTTTATTTTTATTTTAAAAATATTTTTAGCCTTTAATGTCAAGAAACTATAGAGGAGATATTGAAATGGGTGAAATAGAAAAATTTCTTCCTTTAGTTTTAGAACAAGAAGAAGAGGGAAGTCAATCTCCAGTTGTTGAAAAAGATGGTATAAATTTTTGTTTTATAAGACATAGAAATTTATATTGTAAGTTAATTGATAATAATAATAAATTTAATAAAAATAACAATTTTTAGTAGTTTCAATGTCAAAAAAAAATTCAAATGTTACAATGATACTATCATTTTTATATAAATGTGTTGAAGTGTTTGTTGCTTATTTCAAAGATTTTGAGGAAGAATCAGTACGTGATAATTATGTTGTTATTTATGAATTATTAGATGAAATGATGGATTTTGGTTATCCACAAATAACAGAAGGAAAAATTCTTCAAGAATATATTACTCAAGAGACACATCAATTAGAATTAGCTCCACGACCACCTATGGCTGTAACAAATGCTGTTTCATGGAGATCAGAAGGAATTAAATATAGAAAAAATGAGGTATTTCTAGATGTTATTGAATCTGTTAGTTTGTTAGCAAATGCCAATGGTACTGTATTAAGAAGTGAAATAAATGGAGCTATAAAAATGAGAGTTGTATTATCAGGAATGCCGGAACTACGACTAGGATTAAATGATAAATTTTTATTTCAAAATATGGGGCGTACTGTAAGAGCAGGAAAGGCTGTTGAATTAGAAGATGTTAAATTTCATCAATGTGTTAGGCTATCAAGATTCGAAAGTGAACGAACAATATCTTTCATTCCACCAGATGGTGATTTTGAATTAATGAGTTATCGTTTAAATACACAAATTAAACCATTAATATGGGTTGAATGTTCTGTTGAAAAATATGCTCATTCACGAATAGAATTTATGGTTAAAGCTAAAAGTCAATTTAAAAGACAGTCAATTGCAAATTCTGTAGAAGTTATGATACCAGTACCTTCAGATGCAGATTCACCAAAATTTAAAACAACTGTAGGATCGGTGAGATATGCTCCAGAACATTCAGCTTTCATTTGGACTATTAGAAGTTTTCCAGGAGGAAGAGAATATCTTATGAGAGCACATTTTTCTCTTCCTTCTATATCTTCTGATGAAACGGAACAAAAGAAACCAATTCATGTACGTTTTGAAGTTCCATACTTTACAACGTCTGGATTACAAGTAAGATATTTGAAAATTATAGAAAAATCAGGGTATCAAGCACTTCCTTGGGTTCGTTATGTTACCCAAAATGGAGATTATCAAATTAGAATGTAAAAAACCTATTTATATAACCTATTTTAATTCTTAAAATATATTTTTATTGATTACTAGTTTTTAATTTAAATAGAATTTTTTTTTTAATAAATTAATGGCAATAAAAAAAACAAGTTTAATTACTCACGTCACTATATTTATAAAAAAACTAAAAGAAAATACACATAAATTAAGATATAAGGAACTATCAATAGATAAGCCGCGCCTTCATTTTAAACAAATAGTTTACAATTTCATAAGTTTTGTTATTTTATTCTATTATCAATGTCTGAATTTATTCCTAATTTCAATGATCCAATAGTTAAATCCTCCATATATAACTTATTTGCCTATAGTCTAACTATTTTGGTTTTTCCATTAGGATCAATGTTTTTTTTGAAATACTTTGTTTTTGAAAAATATATGGGATTGGATAATAAAGATGCAATGATGTTTTCAGCTATAATTGCTATTTTAGAAGTTCATGCAGTATTATTTTATTGGATTTATCATAGTTATAAAGAACATAAACCAAAATCTTTAAAAAAAGATTAAACTACTGTTTTGGTATAATCAATATATTGTACATGAAATATATTATAAAAATTAAGCTAACAAAAAAAAAAGTTCACATAAATGGTAAGACAAACTATACCTATCTACCTATCTGAATACACATAATATTACAATTCTTTCAATATTTAATCACACATTAATAGTAATAACGACTAAAAATATTTTCTTTACAAGAGACATAATGTATTTTTAATTTTATATATATGATAACGTTTTAAATTTTTAATTATAATAAATAAAAGATATTATATAATTTTATTAATAATAATAATTAATTACGTTAAATATCGTTATTAAAATATTTATTTATTTATTAAATAATTTATTATCATTTTTTTTTTAGTTTTCAAAAAATAAATGCCTGTTGATTCTGATGTTTATTTAGGATTTGGTGAAGAAATTCATCCATCTCATGCATATAGATTAAAAAGTCATTTTTTTCCACTTGGAAAAATTGGTGGAAAACCATCATGGTTAAATCCAAGAAATTTACCAACCTCAGAAGAGTTAAGTTGTAAGGTATGCAAAAAACAGATGGCATTTTTACTTCAAATATATTGTACCAATGCTGATGATCCAGAACATGCTTTTCATAGAAGTTTTTTTATATTTTTATGTAAAAACAAGGATTGTTGTAATGAAAATGATCCCTCAAATATTAGAGTTTTTAGATGTCAATTACCACAAGTAAATGATTTTTATCCTACTGAAAGAATGTTTGATCCAGATATGGATAGTGATGTAGAAGATCCAATGTTTGATAGTACTTCATATCCTCATTTATGTGAAATTTGTGGTTGTCGTGCTACAAAAAAATGTTCTAAATGTGGTAATAGATGGTATTGTTGTAGAGAACATCAAATTGTTGATTGGAAATCTAATCATGCCAATTATTGTGGAACAAATGATGAATTAAATCAAAATAAACAAGTTAATGGATATGCTAATAATATTGTTAATAATATTCCTATAAATGAGTGTGTATTTAAGGAATATGAAATGGAAATTGATATTGAATATTTAAAAGGTTCTGTATTAGAGGAAATTGAAGAAATTGAAAATGTTGGAAATGATGGAGAAGAAGAGGATGAAGCTCTTCTTTTAAAACAAATAAAAGAAATGAAAGTTTTATCACAAAAAATAAAAGATATTAATTCAGATGAGGTGGATGATATTGAGGAAGATAATGAAGATATATCTTTTAAAATTTTTAATAAGGTTATTTCATTAAATCCAGATCAAATATTAAGATATAAAAGAAAAGGAAATCCTCTTATTGCAACAGATTTGTCACCATTTCCAAAAGAAATTCCTAAATGTAATAATTGTGGAGCTGATAGAACATTTGAATTTCAATTAATGCCATACTTGTTAGATCTTATTGATGTAACATACATTGGAAAATCTATAGACTGGGCATCTGTCTATATTTATAGTTGTTCACAAAGTTGTGAAATTAAAAATCAAGGATATATGGAAGAATTTTTGTGTAAACAAGACTTTGTGCTTAGTGATGAAGATAAAAAATTATTATAGATGTTTTCGTTATCTGATTGTTATGTTTTGTTATTGCTTTTACAAACTATTTTTGTTAAATAAAAAATGTAAAATAACTGTTAAGATTTTTTTTATCACAAAAATAAAAGAAACATATCAGGAAAAGATAATTCTGATAATAATTTGTAAAAAAAAAGTTCAATTATTAACTTTTATTTTTAATGAAAAATAAATGTAATAATCAAATGCAAGTAGTGATAAAAAAGTACAAATTATAAATGCAACTTTATTTTATACTGTTAATTAATATATAATCATTCTAAATTACAAAAACAAAAAAAGATTTTTAATTGATGGTAAAAATTTATTAAAGTAAAGTTTATATATAAGCTTTTATTAAAGTAAATATGAAAATAATAAATTATAAAATATGTGCATTTTCTTTTTAAATATTATAGTATTTATACATTTTGCTTTTTTAGAAATATTGAATGTATCCCGCATAATTGGGGTGATATAAAAAAAAAGTTTTAAATTTATCTATTACTTTTCTTTAATTAAATAAAAGAAAAAATATATTTAGAATATTTAAAAAACTAGAAAAAAAAAAGTTTTTTGTAATATAATTTTGAATCATATAATAAACTTAGTTAATGATTGTTTTATTTAGTATTTTTTCCATAACATAAATAATCTTATACTTTATTTTTGATTTATAAGATTATTTGTCTAAAACTTTTTGAATACTTTTTTCAATTATCTAAATAAAACATACAGTTTATAATTACAAATATTTTTTATTTCTACAATTTTGATTATATGATACATTTCAAATTCTAAAAGAATAATTATTATACTGATAAGTAATTATTGTACTTTAGTTTCAGATCCTTCATTATGAATTATTTTTATATATTTTTGAAAATCATCATCTTGATGACTTATTTCATCATGTATTTTAAGATGTGCTTTTATTCCTCTTTCCGAAAATCCTTTGTACGAACATATCTTGCAAATAAATGATTTTGAGTAATCATGAATATTTTTAAGATGCTGAGTCATCTCAGCAGTTGATGATGTATAACAGTTACACTTTGGACATGGCCGTAGTGTCTATAATAAATTACTATAAAATAGTTAAAATATTTTTTACCTTACGTTGTAAGTCTTTTGTACTTGTTTCTTCAGATTTTACCATTCTATTTTTACAGTATGTTTTGACATGTGCAGCAAATGTTGCTTCTGTTGAAAATGAAGCACTACAACAACATTGAAATTTTTTTTCTGGTAACATTTGATTTATACATACAGAACTATTTGAAGGTAAAATATTAGATAATTGTGAAGGTAGTGATTCAAGAAACATTTTTTTACATTGAAAATCATTAGATTTATTATTAGTTGTTAAATCTATTTTATTTCCATCTGTTGATATAGTTCTTTTTCTAGTTAATTCAATAGAATTGAAATTTATATTAGAAGATGACTTTGGTAAATCAATATCTTTTTCTGTACCAATATTTACCCATAGACCATCATTTCCAATATGAAGTTTTTTTTTAATATCAATTCCTAAACACATTTCAGAGTTTATATATATTGTACTGTTTGTATTAAGATTAAAATCTTTATTAATGGCGATCGGTATAATAAGTTGTGGTTGACCTAACATTTGAATCCCATGTGAATTATTTTGTGTTGCAATTGGTAAAAAGATACAATTTTTAGCCAGATCTCTTATCTGTTGAGATACTTGTAATGAGTTATATTGTTGATGTAATGGTAATTGCGGTGGGAGCACTAAAATGTAATGATAAAGAATTTTTTTAACGATAATGTTTCTATTCTTAATTAATTCATATCAAGATGTTTAAATTTTGATAAGGTTATCTTTAAAACATGTAATTTTTATACTTACTAAGAGGTTTTGATGACGATATGTTTGTCATCTGTAAATTATTATTTCCTATAGAAGGCGAACACGTCTGACTTCTTGGTAATATGAGATCATTACAATAAGATTGTTTATGAACTTTTAATGTATCTTCATTAGAAAACGAAGCATTACATTTGAAACATGTAAATTTTTTAATATTTTCTGATATATTAGATGTTGGTAAATTTTCTACTGTCCAAAGAACAAATTTACATTGATCTAAAGGACTTAAATAAAATCCCGTGATTTCTTTTCCTAAAAAAAATTTATTTATATTATAAAAAAAAAAATAATTAATTTATTACCATCATATAACATAAAACTATTAGCTTGTTTTGGATTATCTGCAACTTTTAAACGACTAAGAAAAGTAGATTCTAATACGGTATATGTAAAAGAATGTGTTTTTCCTGTAAGATCTTTAATTAAAAACTTTATATTTTCTGGATCATGTGGTAGAGATATTCGAACAGGGTATGGACCAATTGTTTGAAAATTTGTTAGGCTTAAAATTCCAGGATTATGTAGTCCGGTCGTCATAATAATATTATTGTTATCTAAAAAATTTATTATTAATAATTTTAGAAAAATTATGATGTATAATATTAAAAGCATACAATTCATATGATGATAAGTGTAAGAAGGAAGAATTTCTTTACTTTTGAATGCTTATCTATTGATAAAAATTTATCTTTTATGATCCATTATACCAATTTATCTCTGATAAGTAACTGTACAAATTCTATTATCTCACTGTAATTAGAAAGCTTGTTGAAGAATAAACATAACACACTATTATAAAAGATAAAAACTGATAAGACCAAAACAGCCAATTCACAAAACAAATTTTGATAATATGATAAAATAACAGTCAAAAAGTGCGCTAAAGTGAACATTTCTGATATGAAATACTAAAATGATAAGAAAAATGATCGAAGGCGTATACACATTTATTTTACGATCAAAAATTTTCTTTCTTATTTTATACTACAAACATTGGAACCATTATGCCATAAAAAAAGATAATTCGTTTTTCATCACTTCATTTTTCTTATCTAAACCACAAATCTCTGTGTGCTTATCTGTAAATTGTTAGGCGGGATTAATGCATGAAAAATACGACCTTCACCTGATAGAAATATAGATGCTGGAGATTGTGGTAGATAAGAAAATCTTATGCGCAAGTTTAACCAATGACTGGCAATAAAAGAAGTGATATCAATCAGCTTTATACTCAAAGGACGTAATAGTTGTTTATATTATATACCAATTGTCATGAAAATCTTAAAAATACATTTAAACAACATTCATATCATTTAAAATTATCTATGTTCATATCTAAAACTGTTCCCTAAAGATATCTTAAGTAATATGTAAATAAAACAAAACCTCAAAAATTATCAAATAAAACTTTTATTATATAACTCATACCTGCCTATGAATAATTCATAGTAAGTAAGAGTATCAATTTAATTTTTTAAAATACTAAAAAAAATACCAGGAACTCACTGAATCGAAATAATTCATGTAAATGAAACAGTATCTTTATCCAAATGTCCAATATCGCCAATACAACGAATACTTACATTTCCATTTGGTCTAATAACTAACCATGTTATAGAAGTATTTCCCAATGACATCCTAAGCCATGCTTCTGGAGGCAATTGAAGGGCACGACAAATAAAATATCTAATAACATTTGCATGGCAAACAATAAGTTCGTATGAATCTTTACTTTGACTTGGTTCAGCACGATGAATATATTTTCTAAATGCAGCCTCGATTCTTGCTCCATCCTCGAAGAACTCCTCAAAAATAGAATCATTTTATCAAAAGAAATTAACTGTTTATGATTTACTATTCATGCATCAGTTTAAATACTTACCTGTGCTAAAGGTCTCCAACTACTAACAGATGGTTCTGGTGGATATGGTGCCCCTTCTTCTAACATCGAATCACTTTTAGATTCTATCTCCTTCATTTCATTCATCATTATTTGTGCAGTTTCTTTGGCGCGGTTCATCGTTGAATATGTAACCTTGTCAAATTCTATACCATTTGAAGATAGACGTTTTCCTAGTAAGACAGCTTGCTTTTTTCCAAGATCAGTCAAATTTCTATCAATACTTTTTAAATGATACTGTCCATGTCTTATGAGAAAAATATTTCTTGTGGCTTTGGGAGTAACTTTACGTAGCATATCTTCTCTCTCCGTTTCTGTAGCATTATCCCATTCTTTTGATTTTATAAGGGAATGTGAATCACGCCTAAATTCATAATGATTATATAATTATATAAATAAAAAAAAAAAAAACTTTAAATACATACAAATCCCAGTTACTATCCCATTTTTTTTCTATAGGAAAATATGCATTTTTCATGGAGTTATCTTTTCTCATTCTAATATCTGAAATTTCTTTTTCTTTTGATGTTCCATTAAGATTATATAATACACCAGCTACAGCTGCCATTGAAAAAGATGTTCGAGCGACTCTTCCATACATTATAATATTTATATAAAAAAATTCTTATACAAGGATATTAAAATAAATCTAAAAAAAAAATTTCTTTTAATATACAAGCACTAAATAAAAAAAACGCCAACAACATTCGTATTATCAAATCATTAATAATTTTAATAAGATCACAAGAATAATCAAAAAGCTTATTTGTATGTGCATATTGTTAATACAAAATATTTTCAAAATTCCAAAAAAAATTTCTTTATGGGATGTGTTTCTTTTAGCGGCTAAATTAAAAAAAATTACATTCTATTCAAAGTAGCGCGAAATATAACATTTTAAGATAGGTATTATGTAGTTTATCAACAATTTAAATGACATAAAATATTCTTTTTACCAGATTTTCTTTCATTATTCCTAAACTTGTAGACGCCTCTCAACTTTGCATATCATTTAAATTGCCGTTGTCATTTATTTTTTTCGTCTTTTTTTTTCTTTTAAAAATGTAATCGGATTTTATTTTATTTTTTTTGTTCAAACCTCTCTCCATTAATTCTAGCTTTAAACGTTTGTAAATTCTAGGAATTAAAAGGTTGAACTTGTCGATATGTCTCTCAGTGAAAGAAATCGTGGAGGAGAGGAGAATGATCGTATGAAGCAATACAAAAATGCAGGAAAACATGACGTTGGTTTTGTGTCATTATGAGACGTATGTTTTATTGTATATATTCTTTTTTTCAGGATCTACGTAGAAGGCGAGCGGAATGTTCTGTTGAATTAAGAAAGCAGAAACGTGAAAATGATCTTATGAAACGTCGTATGGTTGGGGATGTTAACAATCAATTGGATGAGATTGAAACTAAGAGTAGTGTTGATACATTGTCCACTGTTAAGAAAGAGAGTTTCTCAAAAATTACTCCGGAAGAAGCCGTTAGAATTTTGTCCAATAATCCAACACTTGAACAAATGAGAGAAACTTTTGAGGCTATCAGACGTTTATTATCTAGATCTAAAAATCCACCTGTTGATGAAGTAATAAATGCAGGTTTACTTGGAGCTCTAGTTGAAGGCCTTAAAGTTCCAGATCATAAGATTCAATTTGAGTGTGCTTGGTCTCTTACTAACGTTGTTTCTGGAACATCTGAACAAACGATTTCTGGAGTAAAAGCAGGATGCTGTCCACTTCTCTTAGGTTTATGTAAAGGATCTGATCTCACTTTGGCTGATCAATGTCTTTGGGCAATAGCAAATATTGTTGGAGATTCACATGAATTAAGAGATTATACAATTGGACTTGGTATTATTGATGTTCTTGAGTATATGAATTCTCATATTGGTGATTATAAAGTTGATACCGTGAGAACTATGGCATGGACTTTGTCCAATCTTTGCCGTCATAAGCAACCTCATCCACCATTAGAAGTAATGAGGAAAATATTTCCCTTAGTGCTATCAATGATGCAATTTAGCGATAAAGCTGTTATTCAAGATGCCTGTTGGGCATTATCATACATGACTGATGGATCTGATGAGCAAATAATGATTGCTGCCACACCAGAGTGTGTAAAGATCTTAGTTGATATGATAAGTTCTGGTTATGAAACATGCGTTGCTCCGGCTCTTCGTGTTTTTGGAAATTTTGCAACTGGAAATGATTATTTAACACAGCTTGTTGTTGATTCCGGTATTTTAAGAAAGGTTTTAGCTGATCTTATTAACAAAGAAAAGCCAGTAATTGTAAAAGAGTGTGCCTGGTTGTTGTCAAATGTTCTTGCTGGTAATCAGGAACAAATCCAAGCGGTTATTAACTCTGGTTTGTTGCTACCAATTCTAAGTATTTTTAAAAAAGGAGACTTTAAATCAATATACGAAGCTTCATGGGCAGTTTCTAACTTAATTCAAGGAGGAACCTACAAACAAATATTTGAACTTTGGAAAGTTGGTGGTTTGGAAATCCTGTGTCTTCCCCTTAGAGGCTCGACAAACAATGACGTTCTGGTCAACCTCTTAGAAACTATTTATGGACTTTTAAATATCGCTCGTGAAAACTACCCAGAGTACCTTTCTGATATGAAGGATCAGATTGAAGAATGCGGTGGACTTGATGCTATAGAAAACTTACAACAAAATGACTCCGAAAAAGTTTACCAACAGGCTTATAAAATTGTAAGTGATTTCTTTAACGACGACGAAGAAGACGACGATTTGATTGATGAAAATGATCAACAAAGGAGTAGTTTTAATTTTTAAATATATTCTTCTGTCTTTTTATGTGAAGGTTTACATTGTTAGAATTATATAATTAACCAATAAAACTTTGTCAACATTAATATTTGTTCGAAGTATTATTGTACATCTCTAATATATTGAAATAGCTACGACAGACATGCTTTATAGTTTTTGTACTATCTTTTTGATGATATTTATTATATTTATCTTTTTCGTTACGAAACATTGTTATGTTAAAATCTAAATTTAAATTGGCAGCGTGTAAGTAAAATACAAAAAAAAAAGATACCAGTGATTGTGTCACATTATTATATCATGCTTTATGATATTGGTGTGAACTTTGTAAAAGAGGAGTTTTGTTGTATATGATTGTACATTTTTAATAGATTTTAAAAGTATTCTCATTAAATGTAATTTTGTTTCTTTAAAATTACACACCATTTTCTTAATTTTACTAAAGACATCATGAACAATTATTTTATTGGTGATAATTTTTTTATGCATATTATTAGTCACATTGTATCAAAAGTCACTTTTGTGTGTTAATCTCTAATGAATAAGACTGAGATTTTTAGGTAGTCAGATTTTTTACTCTTTGAATATTCATTTCATCATCTTAAACTTGGTAGACCATTATAATTTTATATTCAAATTTGTCTTTTATTTAATTTACTAGCCAAATATTTTTAAAACGTATTTTGTATTGTTTCAGTTTTTTTTTTTTATAAAATCTTATGATGACTGATAATAGCGAAATACAAAATGAAATGTCTGTTGGTTGTAGTAATTCAGGCGATAATCATTGGCAATTAGATGGAAATGCTAATGGTATACGTATAGAAAAGTTAGATTTTAAAATTGGTGAATTAAGTGCAGAATTAATGGATGAGAAAAGAAAAAATAGAAGAGCATATGATTATTTATGTAGATTAAGTGAAGTAAGAACGTGGATTGGTGAAATACTACATGAGGAAGATATTCCGGCTCCAATAGATCTCGAAGCAAATCTTTCAAATGGTGTTCTACTTGCTAGAATCGGTAACAAAATTTCTCATACAGAAGTTCCTTTGTCAAAGATTTACGACATTGATCAAGTAAGTTTTCTTTGTAATTTATTATATTATTAAATTTAACTAAAATATATTTATCAAATTCATTGTTTATGATTTTATTGACTATTAGCTTGTGTATTGATACATTGCTATATAAAGATTTTTATGCAAATAATTTCTTTTTATAGCTTTATATAAAATAAGCTGTTTATTTTATTGTTGTTTCACCAGTATTTGATTTTTTTTATTTCAATAATTTTTAATAATGTTTTATTATTTTATTATAGTCGAAATATGTAAAAGATGGGTTGCAATATAGACATACTGATAATATAATGTTATGGAGACATGCTTTGACTTATGCTAAATTTCCAGAAATTATAATTCCTGAAACGGTTGATGTTTATCAAGGGAAAAATTGGGGAACAATTTATTGTCTTTACACATTAGCAGTTTATCTATTTAGATTGAGGAAAGGCCCACCAATTAAAAATCAGAGTGGTAATGTTGAATTTAGGCAATGTGATATTGATAAAATGAAAGAAAGATTAGAAGATATGAATATTCCTTCTTTCAATGATGTGGATGATATATTAAACAATAGATTTGAAACTGATGGTAAAGAAAGAGCAAAAATTGTTCTTATGATTAATCAATTGATAGAAGAAAGTGAAGAAAGTAAAGTTGAAGAGTTAATCAGTTTATTGACTAATACTGATGGTGATTTTCTATTCATCAAAGAAGAATATGGTACAGGTTACTGGAATTCATTATTAACAGCAAAAAAAACTGAAGAAGGTATTTTAAGTCATGATAAGATTCAATTTATTATTAATAATGTTAATGATAGTGAAAACTTACATAACTTAAATACTTATTTACTTGGTGATTGTGATTTTAATAATTTAAAGACAATTCTTTATGAACTTTGTGGTGAGAAAGTTACTGAAAGCGTTACTGAACTTTATGATACATTACTTAGAGAAAAGCGATTAGAGAAAGGAGATAATTTAAATTTAGAAGAAGTTTTGGAAATTATTTATATTTGTAATTCGTGTATGAAAGTTAAATTATGTGTAATTCAGGGATCTGTGGATGATGTTTATGATGCTTTAGGGGATAAATATTTACAGCTTAATAATATTATTTATAGTAACATGAAAGATATATATTATATTGGTCTAACCAATGAGGTAAACAATAGAGAATGGATTATGAGTCAAAATGAATTAAAAACATTTATTATAAAAATGAACAATCTTTCAAATAAGGATTTAAAAGCTATGGAGTTTATTGAAAAATTAAAAAATAATGAGCATAGTGATAATTTAGAAATAATATTTAAAAGTTTAGAAATTGAAAATGCTCTGGTTGAATTTTTACCATTATATTTTTCAACGATTGCAAATGAAAGTTCAGTAAGATTTCTAAATTACGATGACATTGTACTTCTTGTTAATAAAGTTAATTTAACAATTAATGAAGTAAAAGTAAAAAGTCGTGAGGTATGGCTTATTAATTCTGCTTTAAGAAATGAAGAACCGTACAATTTAATTGAAGCTTTGAAATCTACTCATTGGTATGATGATGGAATAATAAGAGATCATGTTTTACATTGGTATCCAGCAACATTTGACAAAGTAATATTCGAAAAAGGAATAGATAAAAATAAAGAGTTAAAATGGATAAATTACAAAACTGATATTGGCAATTTTTATATAAACGATAGTGATTTTTCACTAGGACCTCAGGAGGTTTTTGAAGGAGATTTTCTAACTGAATTAGATATAGAAGAAATAATTGAAGCAACAAATAATGGTTTTGATGATTATTATAAGATAAATGAAGATAGCATTATTAAAGGCCAAAAAGTTATTAGAAAACATTTAGAAAATAAAGCCAACATTAAGGACCTTGAAGAAAAGACAAAAGCAGCTAAGATTATACAAGATAATTTTAGAAGATATCGTAGAAAACAAAATCTTGACACTTTATATAATTGCGCTGATCCACCATTATCTTTGGTTAGAAAATTTATTGATCTTCTTCAAAATACAGATTTAGATTATGAGGAAGAACTTACTTTTGAAAGAACAAAAAGTCAAGTTACTAGGCTAATAACTAATAACAGAAATATGGATTTAGATCTTGATGAGTTGGATCATAAAATTGGACTTCTTGTTAGACATAGAATTAGTTTAGAAGAAGTACTTGCTCATAAGAATAAGGTTGCTAACAAAATTTCAACATATTGTAATGCACAAGAATCTACAAAAAGAAAAGAAAAAATTCAATTAATTGCTTTGGAACAACTATTATTCCATCTTCAAACAGAACCACAATATTTGAGCAATCTTTATTATGTATGTCATGATGAAAATTTATATGAAAAAGCATTGTTACCTTTGTATAATTTTGTTTCTGAAAAAAGAGAAGAATTTTTGTTTGTCAGTTTATGCAGAGAAATTCTTAAAAAATACATAGATTCTACAAATGATCCAAAAAAATTTGTTAATGTAAATGATCAAAGTGGAAATAAACTAGCAAAATTTTTGCGTGAATTTTTTCAAACATTGCCTTCATATGATCTTTTAGGAATTTCAATTAAGGATACCCACGCCTCATACCAATCTGGAGATCATTCGATGAGAATCAACTTAAATCTTTCTTCTATGTTTGAAGAAAAGCACCAAAGATCTCCAACTGATGTTTATGAAGTTTTAACAGATAATGATATTGTAAAAGTTTTAGATGAATCTAAAAATTTTATTATTCATTGGTCTAAAGTTTTTGCCTCTCAATTATTGAATAATTTAAATCTTCCAAAAAGTATAAAATATCTTATGAAAGTTACACAAGTTGAGTTAAGAAATAAATTTCCAAATTTAAGTACAAACAAAATTACAGCTATGGTATCTTTCTTTTTATGGAAATGTTATTTTGAACCAACTTTAGTTGAAGGTAAAATTTTTAAAAGAGAAAGTGGATTAACTTTTAGTGATGATCAAAATGAAAGATTAAATATGATAGCTAAATTAATTGGTTATGCCTCACTGGGTAAAAGTTATGGTACTCAAGAACCACATTTAGTTTCTTTAAATGAAACTATAATGGAAATACATAAAAAATTTTTAGATCTAGTAAATGATTCACTAGAAAATATAAATTTGGACCATATTTACGAGGCAAATCAATGTTCTTCAATTGCACCAACTCAAAAACCAACTCTTTACATAGCATTAAATAATTTGAAATATCTCGTTAGTTTATTAGATAAAAATAAGGAACATGTTTTTGGTACATCTGGAAATAGATTGAAAAAATTATTTGAAACAATTGATATGATATATGATGAAGAGAAATTTGGTGATCATTTAACATTAACTCTTATGGCAATGCCACCAGAAGAAGTATCTCCTTCAATTGATTTAAAAGAATTGTTTGTTCAAACAAAAAGATATTTTGTAGATCTTTTATTGTGTGGAGTTTATGGTGACACAGTTTCTGAAGTACTAGAAACAGAAATAAACGATAAACATGAGGAAGTTTATAGAGAATTAATTAATAATTCAGATGATGCTTTTCCATCATTAGAAGCAAAAAAACAAAAAATTTGTGAAAATTTAGTTTCATTATCTAATGTTGGTATGGTTTCACGTAAAAACAATTATCAAGAATTGATTAATCAAATTGCTAGTGAAATTATTAGACAAGGAGAGTATCGACAAAATCGTGCTAAACAAATTGGCCATTTCCAAGAAACAATAAAACGTTTAGAAGACAAAAAAAAGGATTATGAAGATCGTTTAGAAAAGTATAAACTTTTCTTAGATTCATGTTTAGAAAATATGAAGAGAAATAGTTTGAAACCAAGGATTAAGTCAGAATCTCAAAGGGCATCAAAACTTTTAACTGATAGAGAAAAATTATTAAATCCAAAAAGTGTTAAATTAAATGGTGAAAAATTGATAAGAAAAGAAATTTTAAAGAGTAAAACTTTGAGCAATAAAGAGTAAGTAGTAATTATTTTTTTAGTAAAATAATATATATATCTATATTTTTTTTCAGATTATCAAAAATTAATTTTGAAATTAATTTTACTGGTAAAATAGATGAATTTGAGATTGTTGTTAAAAAACCTAAAATGGATTCAATTATGGTATATCTTAATTTCCAAGAATTATTAGAACATGAATTTAATCAAATAATTTCTATTCCTATAATAGATGATATTTCTTTTAATGTTGGTCCCTTGATTGGTTACCTTAACAAAAAATTTTATGCTAAATAATTTATCTGTTTATTACTTTTTATTATATCCAGTCATTAATAATAAAAATATCATTTTACAGCACTTTTTCTAAATACTTTTTTTGATGTAATCATTTTATTGAACATACCAATTTCTGGTTTAGTTATCTCTATTATTTGTAATAATTTGCAATTCACAAATCATTGTTGCATCACAACTGTTAACTTTTTAAACTTGGTTAGAAAAAAAAAACATTTTCACCTATTAACAGGTCATATTTATGGAAAGTGATATGTCTTGAATTAAATTGTAAATTTGGAGTGTTAAAATTGAACAATAAATCAAAGAAGTTATGTAAAAGTGACTTATACTATATTAAGATGACCTTTTTCGTTTTAAATTGTTTAAAATCCAATTTCTTTTGTAATTACAAATAATATAATATATATACGATATGATATCTGTTAAAGATATACATTAAGAATTTAGAATGATATTTGAAAAGATTTTCAATTTCTTCATTTATTTAACAATATTTTAAAGTATGAAAAAGTAATGGTAATTAAATTGAAAGATATAACAAAATCTTCCTCATGTCTTTATCATTAAACAATCTTTAACAATTACTTTTATTTTTAAAAAATAATTTTTAAAGTATGTCAATTTAAGTATTGAAATAATAAAGTGGGTTATCTTGTAAATGATCTAATAATATTGTATAAGTTGCTTATATTTAACAATATGATAGCAATATCATTATTAGAAAACGAGTGTTAAGAAATATGTTTAAGTATGTTATATTTGAAGTGAAAGTATACTATTTGGAGTATTAGAAAATTATTTGTTAATTAACTAAATAAGAATATAGTATATAATTTAAAGATAATTTATTTTATAAATAAAAATATTTAAACATAAATTTTATACTCAAATATCAAATTCACATGTTCTGTTTATGGCAAATAATCTTTCAATTACATTTGATCTTGTTAATCTTTACTATCCACATTATAGGATTGTATATAATTGACTGATTATAATAGTAGTCGGTTTCTTTTACATAAGCATAACTTCCTTTAATGAAAAAAGATATATGTAAAGAGGATAACCAGATAATCTTTTTTGGTCTTTGTTGACCGTGAATTGCATAGATGGAACAACAAATAATAAAGGGTTAATTTAAAAGAGAAAGTGATTAAGCTTAAGATGAACCTGTCAATTACCGTCTTTGGTTATAGATACTAATACATTTTAGATATTATAAAGTGGTTGATTAGAAATAAAGATTCAATACAAACTAAATAACTTATCCGATTTAAAATGTTGAAGAATTTTAATTAAGGTGAATAAGAGATAATAAGAAGATAATAATAATATAACAATAATATATATGCCATGAAATTTTAATCAACTTTATGAATAATAAAATTTATCCTCTAATTACATATTTAAAAAAATATATATATAATTATATATATATTTTTTTTTTATCCTTTCCCTTCAAATAAATTTTATTTTTAATATTAATTAAGAATTATAAATTAGGATAATAATATACACGAAAAAGTATGTTAATTTATGATTTTCTTATCATATTTATTTTGCTTTATAACTATTTAAACGATATAACTTTTTGTAGCAATATATTCTTTAATTCTAATTTTTTTTTTAATCAAGTAAATTAATGATATTTAGTTGTAAATAAAGTAAATATTCAACACATTTTTATTTAATTATCTATATCATATATATTAACATAAATTGCCATATAATAGTAAAAAGATAAACTAACCGTTTTAATAACATCAATTAAAGAAAACCTTAATTAACCACATGTTAATAAATCAAATAAGACAAAATGATAAGAAAAATCTGATAATTTATTTTCTTTTAATACTATTAATAATCCCCTTTTAAATATGTTTAACTTGAAATGTTAGTTTATGTATAAATATAATATCATTGTCAAAAATAGGTTGATTCTTCATGTTCTCATTTAAGTTTCAATTAACATCAATATTACAATGAAATCATTACACATTTAAACTTTAAACAAAATAATATATTCTTATCGTAAAAATGATTTATTACATTGTTAATCAAAATAAAAACAAAATTTTATAAATTGTAATATATTTTCAAAGCAAAAAAAAAATTATTATATAAATAATATTAATGAAATATAATTTAATAAAAAAAAAAATTTTTTTTTTAATATTATTATAAATTAATATCCATTTTTTATTTTTTAACATTTATTGTCACTAAAAATTATTTGTTTGTTTTAATTGTATATTAAACATATTTATATAAATAAATTTAGAGTATATAAATAGATATTTTGTGTCACATTAACTATCATTTGAATAATAATTCTAATTTTGTTTTGCCATTGTTAAATAATCTCTAGGGAAACTTTTTTCATTTTATGCTTTTTTTGTCTATATACAATATAATAATATTTTTAATGTTAAAATGGTAGATTAATATTGATATAATTTCTGATATATAAAGGATTTTGAAGATGGGAAATAGACATTTAATTATTCATGCTAAATATATTGTTTTTAACAAAAAAATTAAAATGATATTTTTTTATAAAAAAAAAAAAAAAATAAAACCATTTTACTCATAATAAAGATTTTCTTTTTGATAGATATAAAAAAAAAGTGTTGTTATTAAATTTAACTATTAATTTTTTTTTTGTATTTATATTAGTATTATAAAACTGTAAACAGATTTTATTTTTCCTTATTAAACTTAATTTATATAGATTTAAAAAAAAAAAATTTTTACCAAAACAGAAAGTTATTAACTATCCCTTTCTAAACTACATTCCCATAAAATATTTGTGTTCAAAATTGGCAAGCTATCTCTTACCATATATCTTTTAATATCTTTTCCAAACAAACCATCATGTATTTATTTGTGTAATACAAACTTGCCTACACAAAATATTTGCTTCTTTTCCATGAATTAATTTTCTATGATAACATTTATCATGATAATAATAATTAAACATCCTCTTTTACATTGTCAGGAAATTGAGATGTGCAAGATTACTGTGCCTATTTTAATTATATTCTATTAACTCATCTCGTATCATATTTATGATAACAAAAAAAAAAAATAAAAAATTTTAAAGTAAAGTTTGTTTTATTAAATGTATATGAAGGAAAAAGTGATAATATGATAAATTGAACATGCTATAACATATGTTACCATTAAATGTATACTATAATCAATTTTATTAAGAAGCAGAAAATTAAGATAACAATGATAAATAAAATTATAATAGTGTTAAAGTATGTAACATTAATCATTATTAATGTTATATTAATCTAATATAATAAATTAATTACTAATGATTTTTAATTCAATACAAATAACCATTTTTTATTTTAAAAAAAAAGAAATTTATGAATAAAAATAAGTTATAGATTAATATTTTTTTATTTTGCCATATTTTTTACATAAAAAAAAATTTTATAAATATTTTACATTTATAATATATAAACAAAAAGAAACTATTTATTTTTGAGTATATAATATAGATATAGATAAAAATCTGTTTGTTCCTTCTTTATAATAATGTATTTAAAATGACAATCTTTGTTATTACAAAATTTATATTCCCTTTAAAATATGAATAGAATAATAATTTTAACCATTATTAATTTTTAATAAAAAAGTTTGCATTTTACTAATATCAAACGAAAACAATTATATAAAAAAAACTTAATATTACAAAGATTACATAAAAATACCCTTGAGCAGTTAATATGCCGTATATCATTGTAAAATTTAAATATTTAACATAAAATAAATTTAAATTATCAGTAATAATAAAAAAAAAAAAACTCTTAATAATATTAATATTATATTAAAATATACGAAATTTACAGTAAAAAAGATCATATCATTTGATAATTTGAAGCTATTTTGTTTTTTTTAAATAATAGGATTTAATTATACTATTCACTATTTTCATTGTTAGATGTTATATTATCTTCAGATTTTTGTGAATTTGTATTATATTCAGGAGAAGATGGTTTTGATGTTGTTGATTTTCCATTTTCCTTTTTATCATCATTGCTTGTGAAGTTGTTAATGTTAACTGGTACCGATGTTTGGACTAGAATGAAGAAATAATTAGATATACGGAATATTATTTAACTGTATATATATATATATATTATATATATATTTATATATTTCAATGAGTGTCACTTTAGTTGTTTAAACAACAGTCGTTAAGATATCATATAATATGGTAGATATGTGAAGTTAAGCACTAATCGACATTGACACTCAAAGACAAATGGTTTTGAATTTTTATTATGTGTGTATTTTTAAAAAGGCATTCGTAACCGTAAGAAGAAGAAAATATAATAACTACCATGTCTGTGGGGTGTCAACAATAAGTCTTTAAATATTTTAAAGTGAATTAAATAGAATAAAGCCTAATGTGACATAATCGAAAAATAAAAATTGTACAACTTATGTTAAATATATGTTATAATATATATATATGTATAAAAATTTTTATATGTATTATAATTTATAGTTACCTTTTAATAAATTGTCTTCTGAAACATCATTTTTTGATACAGCAGCTACAGCCGCAGCCAGCGCAGTAGTAGAATCTAATGGCACACTAGAAGATGGTGTTGGAATGGATGACGTTGTTGATGAAGATGATGTTTGTGGAGCTACAGCAGTAGCAGCCATCATATTATGAAATAAATTATTTCCCTGCATTTGAGGAAAACCTTGCATCATTTGTAACATTTCTGGTCGCATACCCATAGGCATTTGTCTTGACATTGCTGCTAATGCAGCCATTTGTTGTTGCCATTGAAGAAAACCGTTTTGTGGAAATGAGAAATTAGGTAAAGCTTGATTTGCCGTACCCACAAAAGGATGTGGAAAGCCATTTGAAAAAACACCGGATGGGAAGGGCATATTTGATGAAGAAAGTGATATAGATGAATTATCTTTTGGTGATGAAACTAATTTATTATCTTGTTGTGATATTGAGGTTGCAGAGGTTGAGGAAGGTGTTGATGTTATTGTTTCTGCAATAGACCATATTTTAGGCTTTTTAGGAGATTGGTCTTCTGTTTTTAGTAATGGTGATGATGTTTCATTAAGTGGAGTTGAAGCTTCATCAATTGATGTTTCTTCTTTTATTGAACAATCAAAGAGATCAGATGTAGAAGATGAAGGCCTTTCATTTGGATTAATATCATCTAAATCATCATCGTCCTCCTCACCTGTTCTATTTCTTGGAGACCATGTCATTTTATTTTCTTTTTTTAATCTTCTTCTAGCATTTGCAAACCATGTACTAACTTGTGTAAGTGACATTTTTGTTAATAAAGCTAACATAATTTTTTCTGCTTTTGTAGGATAAGGATTTTTTCGATGTTCATTTAACCATTGTTTTAATGGTGCTGTTGTTTCTCTGGTTGCATTTTTTCTTCTACCACCATCAAATCCACCCCCATATGGATGAAAACCTATAGATGGATCAAACATATATGGTGGCATACCACTTCCTGCAACTGCTGTTGCCAACATATCTGGTTTCATATCCTAAAATAAAAAATATATATAAATATATGTAATATAAAAAAGGTTAAATAATAAAATTATAAAAAAAAAATCATAAATCATTATAATTAGTTAATAAAAACTTTAGATGAATCTTTATCTAAAAAGATCAAATTGTGTAAAGAAACAAAAGAAGTCGGAAGTATATAATAATAAATAATTAAAATCAAGTATTAACTTCAATTAATTAAATGTTATTGATACAACATTACAACTATTTAGTTAAAAAAAAATATAATTTTTTATATGTATATATAATTAAATAACTTACCGGTGTTAATTGTGGATAAAGACCTGGAAATTGAAGTGTTTGGGCTTGATTTGCAGCAAAAGCTGCACGAAAATTATTTGCATCAGCAACAGCCTGAGCTGCAACAGCAGCTGCTCCAGGATTTATCATATTAGTAGAAGGAAAACCAGAAAAACCAGGACCTAATAAAGGACCACTGGCAGATAAAAACCTAATTGCATCGTTATTCATAACTATAATAATAGTAATATATTATATAATAGCCTATTTTAAGGCTCAAATAATAAAGCTAAAATAGAAAAATGATTAGAAAAATAAATAATATGTTTATTTGAGGTGTAAAAATCGTAATAAAATGAAAGAAAACATATAGTGCTAATACGAATAAAAAAAAAAGTTTGTAACTACCATGTTTGTATAACAAGACACATAATCATTCCATGGTAATATATTGTGGCAGTTAGGTTGTCAAAAGAATTGTTTTAGATAGTGTGTAACAACTAAAGAATGAAGGATGGATGATAGCCTGCGCAACATAGTCTCACCTGGAGATGTTGAAGGCAAAGAAAACACGTAATAAATTAAATTATAATAATACCAAGTAATCATAATAGTGTTTATAATTATTTATATACTTGCAATAATATATATAATGTAGATGTGTATGTATACATGATAAGAATTCTATCAATCACTTCCTTTGTTAATACTTATCAATTCTTTCTTCTTATAATGTTAAATGGGTAGTTGTTAAGTATTTAATTAAGAGGTAGTTAAATTATTCTATAAATTAATCATAATAAGAAGCCAACAAGTCAAAATTCGCACAAATGACAATATCATTTAGTGTCGGCCAAGACTATAAAGATAAGTGAGTGACTGCGCACCCTCGTAATACTTCTAAAGCCCCTCCTGTGAGGCGGAGGAATACAACCGGTCGCCTGTAAGTTTGTATGTGTTACAAAATGCCAACATAACATGACACCTCCCACGACCAAATAATACAAGAGACAGATGAGGCGGGTCAAAATGTTCTTATTGGCCATACTATTTATGTCCTACAGAGGTAAAGTGTTGTATTACATCATGTCATATAAAAAACAAGCCCCAAAAGTAAATTAAGGTGATCAAAATGTTATAATACATAAAATAACAATTTCTAAATTATAATACACATATTAATATAGTTAAATTATATAAGTAAATGATAGCTTGAATAATATATAATAGAACCCGCAAATTATAACTTTAAAATTTTTGGTCATGAGAAAAATTAACCGAAAGTGAGAATTGTAAGTGAAGAAAAATTATTTAGTTATAGAAGTTGCAGACAGATATTTTAACATCCGATGACGTGAAATATACATTTTTAATAATTGTTAATTTATTTATAACAACCATATTTAGCTAAAAGAAATAAAACAAAAGATAATAAATTATATATAAATATTATTAGTATTATTATTATTTTTTATTTTTATTATTAAATATATATTTTTAATTATATATATATAACTATTAAAAAAAAAATTGTTAGAAGTTCATTTTGTAATTAATAAAAAATATTGTCAAATGAATAAAAAGATGTATGTTATCAATTATTGTATATAGATAGGAAAAAAGTACAAAATGGTATTGACACTTGTAAAATTTAATTTGATTAAGCAAAAAAGAATAATTTAACGAGCGTGTTCATATCATAATAAAACGATTGTCATCTATCTCTTCTATGTTATAACATACTTTTACAAATAAGTTTTAAAAAGAAGGCGTATGTTTTTTTTTTTTACCTATAACATTGATATTACATAAAATATAATGTTTAAACACACATATTGCATGAAATGACTAGGGTAGTTGATATATTTTATATATATATATTTATATATATATATTATATTATTTATATATTAATGTATAAAAATGTAAGATAAGATCAACAATAATCCGTTTATTAATGAAGGCATCATAAACATTTTGGATGTTGATATGGCACGCAATTAAGATGGTGATGGATAGAAGCTATACACATGTTACAATATTTACTGATCCTAGCGATAATCTGTTTTTTAATTGAAAATAATGATCTTATAAATAAGTTATGACATTAAGTTTAGAAACATTAATTAAAATGATTAATTTAAGTAGTTCAAAGAATTTTTTTTTTTTTTTTTTTGTTAATTTCTAATAAACGATAAATATTCACATTTATATAACATTTGTTAAATTGATTCTAATATTAATTAAATCTTCTCATAAATATCATTACAGTAGATAATATAGTTATCAAAAAAATATAAAAATTTATGAGAATATGTTGAAATTTTAATAAGAATAATGGCAAATATATTTATATATTTGTATATAAAAATTTTAAAAAGTAACATATTAAAAAATATATATATATATATAAAATGGACAAATAAAGAAATGAGTAATAAGTTAATATGTATCTTTAAACTATGTTATTGTGGCATGTATTAAAATACAGTTTTTAAAATGAAAGAAATAAAAAAAAAATAGCTAGAAAAGAGTATTTACAAGCTAATATGATGGTTAATTAAAAAATATCCGCCTTTATATAGAAATGACACTTCTTTGTCGGTTAACTAACACTAAATTGCCAAAATGTTTATCCTCGGTCAGGGAAATGAAATATAACCTTTAGCATTAAATAAAAACATAATGGAATGTGTCAAATCAGCTTGTAAACGACAATTTCTCAGGCATCTTGTACAAGATCGTTCTCACACTAAATGGTATGTTATTATTGATAGTTAAAGACAAAAGAAATATGGCCATGTGGTATTAGTCTCATATTATATGAGGAAATAAGTAGCTTTTTAAATAACAAGTAAGCAAAAAGTGTTGAATTAACTTCAACACGATTGAGAATAAGTGGAATTGTGGTAATATTTGTGAATATTAAATGTATTTTCAATATCGGCATATGATTGATGAAGTTGATTTAAAGCCAATTCGTTTACCACTAATAAATTAGACTTGGCGTCTATAATCACAGTTAAGGTGGCAATAACAGGGCTTTTTAGCAGATCTTATTATTTGTTACACTACATAATAAAATATGATATTAAAGAGAAACAAGAGTAAAATTTATGCCAGAATCAGGCAAAATTAAGAAAGAAAATAAGATCACTAACAGGATAACAGATTAACTTTTTTGTTTTTTGTACTACATAATATGTATCTCTAATGACATATTATTAATAAAACTACATATTGACACAATATATATAATATATATATATATTTTAAACTGATAATTTATTTATTGCTTAATACTTTTAACTACCGTAACTTGAAATAATGTTGCGGTCTCATTTAAAATTTGTTAAAATAAATATAAAAGTTAAGTAAGATTAAATATATATTTATCATTAATTAACTTAATACATGTTCACTTTAAAAATACCTCCTATGTTATATAAAAGATTAATATGAAGGGCATGACAAGGGCAATATATTTAAGCTTTTTGAATCCTTGTCATTGTATGATGATACTTTTTTTTAAAGAAACATGATTAAGATGTCTTTAAATGTAACATTTACAGATGACTGAACAAATTTTTGAAGAACGGGTGCGGCTACAGCTGTGAAGTATAGAAAAATATGAAAGATAAACTGTATAACATTCCTCAAAAACAATTACGGGCCACTGAGCATCTATTTAGTCGGTATGATTTCAAAAAAAAAAGCAATGTATATATACAATTAATTAGAAATGTAATCTATACATATATATATATATATATATTTATATCTTGAGTATTTGAAGCTAATCTAGTAATACTTTTAACTTTCTTCAAAACTATTTATAAAATCATCAATACACAAATAATACAGATGTGCGAAAAGTAGAAGAAGTATTTATATTAAAATTGGTTGAAGGTATATAAAAAACTGACATGTGTAAAAAGAAAAATTTATAAGTAGTTAGAAAAATAATAAAGTAATGTTAATGATATGGTTGATCCTTAAAGCTTATGGAGTCAATCTTGATATATTACTAGATAATAGTAAACTTTAAAAAGAATTAACATTAAAAAGCAATTCCACAACCATTTTTACTAATATTAGTTGTAAAGGATTTTAAATGTCGTATGGTAGCAAAAATTGATTGTTTTATTAGTGTTTATATAAAAGAAATAGTAGTAAATGGATGATAATCAAAACATGACTTGCCATGTTTATATAGAAATTTATATTTATATATAAACTAAATGTAATTATCAATAGTAAATTAATATATATCAAATGTTTTGTACTAATTTCTTATCTTGATTACAAATCAACACAGAGGTAATGAAATAATATATTTAAAAAAAAAATAATATATTACATTTATCTAATGTATTTTATAGTACACATATATTATTTTTTTTTTCTAATATCATTATTATCTAATTATTTCATAATATAAATATAATAATATAGTTAATATTAAAAAATTTTTAATGTCAGGTGGTGGAAAAAGAACTTTAAATTGTTACAATAATATTCTATCTTTTTTGCACCACTTATAGCTCTTATAATGTAGATTGATGTTAAAGATAATACTCAAAGTTTCACTTTCGTTTACTTAGCTGGTAAAGAGAGATTTTTGTAATAGAGCCACATACTAAAGTCTCCCAAGATGGAAGTATATAAAGGTTTTATAAATTGAGAAATAATAACCATATGTCTAAGATGATTGTTTCAGATTATGTTGAATAAGAGATTAAAATGGTGGCTCATGCTTCCGCAAATATTAAAATATGGATAAAAAGGGAATGATGATGTGAAATGATGATATCTTAAAAATATAATCATAATTCTTCACCAAATGTAAATCTCTTGAGATTTTTTTTAAAATGATTTTAAATTATAAGCTATTAAAAATATGTAGCTATTATTCACTTGAGGTGTTAACATATGTTCGCAGTTAAGGTGAGTAAAATAAATACGTAAAAATAACTTTGACATTAATTCTGACACACTGTCTAACATAGAGGCTAACAAAAATATATATTATATTTACATATATATATTATATTATAAATATATATATATATATATATTTATTTTAACAATTAATTTTTACTTATTGCCAGAAGTAACAGAGAGTGTTAAAGATTATCTAAAACATTAGTTAAGATCAATGACGATCTGTTTCTAAGATTTATGTATACGCATATTCATTTTCTTGGACTTAGCATAGTGTTGCAATTTATCACAACTAATCAAAACCACCATATGTATTTAATAGGTACTTTAATGTTATTTAAAAATTATTAGAATGATAGGGATGTAATTTAAAGGAAAGAAAATTGTAATAATGTTAGGGTTACATTCCATAAATCATTATAAAATAAAATTTATAAAATATTAAAAATGTCTAAAATTTTATAATGCACTTAATATTATACTCTTTTCTTCATAAATATCCACAATATTTATATATAAAAATAAAATAAAAAAAGTATAAAATAAAAAATATTAAAATGTATTTTTTTTTTTAAATCTAATATACCTCGCTTGTTAGTTTATATTTAAAAAAGATTAAAAAAAAAAAAAAAATTTGTTTAATGGCAAATGTTGATTATTAACAGTTTGCAAGCACATTAATCCAAAACATTATACAACAAATCAAATTTTGTGACGGTGTCCTGTCATTTCTTTAAATAAAATAACCAGTAATTTTATGCATTTATTTTACATTATTTATTAAAAAAAAAAAATTTTTTTTTTTATAATAATGGAGTATGGAACAGCAGGATTACAGGATTCTATGTTAAAAGCTATCACTTCAAATGATGAAGTAAGTTATGATATATTTTATTAGTATTAATTTAAATATCATCAATAATAATTATTTAGCCTTCCAACTCAAATATGACAAAATTTAAAAAGATGTATGATTCTTTGGAAAATTCTATAATTGGAAAATCATTAAGTTTTGACATTAATGATCGTGCTAAAGTTAACCTAAATCAAATTTCTGATATCTCAAAAGGTTTAGCGGTAAAATCTCAAAAAATGGTAAGTAGAAAAATTTTAAATACAAATTATTATAATCACAAAAATTTTTTTTGCCAAAAACTTTTGGAATCTTTTATAACATTATTTTTCTATTTATAACAAGTAAAATTAATGCGCAAGTTAATTGTTATCGGCTTTCTTTTGAGTAGAAATAAATAATTGAAATGAGTTAACTACCAAATAGCGGTGATATTACTTTCATCATATTTTATAAGTTAAATTAAAAATGACATTTAAACTATTTTTATCATTTTATAAGGATAAATATGATTGAAATATAATGTGAAAATTATGACACCTACATATGTAGTTAATCACTTGTCATAAGCTTGAAAATATACAAAATAAGGACGATTGACAAATATAAGTATAATTTAGTTAAAGAATGTTGTACAACAAAACGCCAATAGAAGATTATCCGGTTATGAAGATGTTGAAATGATTAAGCATTGTCACTTTAGCTATTCTTAAGATCAACTTTATAAAATTTATTCATCTAAAATCGGATTATAAATATATATGTTAGAAAATATTGTTTACATGACTTTATATATTCACACCTTATGGAAAGGTATTAAAGTTGTAATTAATCATTAGCACACTTATAGATAATAAACTCAATAATTCAGAACCCAATCAATCATTAGAACATAATTTAATAGTTATTATTAATTTAAATTAGTAGGATATAAACAATATATAGTCGACCTTTTAGATTCATGACTCAATTTAATATAATTTAAAGTAACTTGTAATATAAATGTGATACTTATTTTCTTCCAATTGCCATATCGTTGATTACAATCTCTGTAATACAAGTAAAAAAAAGTAAAATATTACAATTAACAATGGCAACTGTGTGTCACTTTTCTTAATGATTAATTATGTAATTTTTTGACATGAAGATCTGGTGTTGACAACACCACTGATCATATTGGACCGCTAGTACCATTTAATAAAATGATTATATAACAAATACAACTTTAAAAATATGTACACTTAAACAGACAAAATTACTTTGTAGAATAGATTGTATAATAACCTAGTGTGTTGTATAAATTTAGAAGATTTATAATAAAAAATATAAACATTTATTATTTTAAATAAATAAAAATTTTGCTATTTCAAACTTTTTTTTTTTTTAAAATGTGTTAGAAAAATTAAAAGATTATGTTATTTTAAATAAAAGAACAATTTAAATAAAAAAAAATGAATAAGATTAATATTATATAGATATGATACTTTTTTTTTTTATTATAAGAATAAGCTTTATTGCCTCTCATTTTTATGAGGGCATCATTAGACAAATAATGATTCAATTAATTTTCTCATAATTTACTGTATACATTTAAATCGGAAAATTTAAAAGATATAAAAAAAAAGAAAATTAAAGTTAGAGGTGCAAAGTAATTTTTTGAAACATTATTTATTACTGTTTCACCACAATTAATGTGAATATATAAAAATTTTTAGAGTATATTATAAGACGAATAGAAATTTAAAAAAAAAAAAAAAGATAAATTTTTGACATGAACTTTTATATTATTTAAGCTAGTTATCATTGACATAACAAATAAAAATTTGAGGGTGATAATATTATATATTTATATTATATATAGCAGATATATATATATATATTTGTTAAATAATTCATAATATATAAAAGAAACCGAATATTTTTTTTAATTCACATGTGTTTATTAAATATTTAAGTTATAATAAACTTTAGAAATATGAGTATTTTCACATTTAATAACATTAAAAATATACTAATAATAAAAGGTCGATGATTATTGTTAATAAAGAATTTTATTTTATTTTTTTTTTTTTATAATTTTGACATCAAAAGTAGATTTGAATGCCGTTTGAGTAAAAAGATAATTGAGACAATAATATCAAGTAAATCTTTAAATATCTTTATAAATAATAGTATATGAGATGTCTTTTTATTTAACATGTCTGACAATAGAAATACCTTTGGGAAATTGATATTTAATGGTTTATTTTATGATATGAAAAGATAGTGCATGTAGAGAAAAAGGAAGAAGATAATATAAACTAGAGTTAATCAGTTGAGATTGAAATTATTAATGTTTGAATGATATTATTTATCAAATAATAGATTAAGAAGAATGATATTGTTATAAGATCATTGGTTATAATATTTCTTTGATAATTCTTTTTACCATATTCTAACAATGCCCTTCCTATGAAACACTTGACTCTTATAGATATATTTACTATAATTGTTTTGTAAAAGGAAAGATTAAACAAAAAAATTATTATAACAAGTTAGATAATAACATTGAGATTATTAAATTGTCCATATGTTATTGACTTTCAAAATAATCTTGCATTTTTGGGTCAGTTACAGTTTTTGCTCTTATTGCGTAACTTGGTAGGTCTTTATCTTTTACCGACAATATTTAATAAGTTATGAATTAAAGTTTTATGAAGTATCTTAAGGTCAACTTTAAAAAAAAATAATAAAAAAGAAATTTGATATATTGATGAGTGATATGTTGTTTGAGGATAGTTTACTGTAAATTTGTTGTTTAAAACTATTTGAAATTTAAGTTTTATGTTAAAATTTATTATAATTGTTTATTATATATATATCAGTTTCTACTATTTAATTTTTATTTAAATAATAATATATTTGTATAATATAAAAAAAACAAATTATAATAAAGTATAAAATTGTAAAATGGAAAAATATTTTGTTAAAGAAGTCAATATAATTAATAATATTAGATTAACCTTTTTTTTTATGATTGTGTTTAATAATTGCCGAATATTATATTATGATGGACATATCAGATGTCAGATGAATGAAGTTTTCAACTTGTTACGTAACAATGATTATAATCAAGAAGTTTGAGCTAATTTGTTTCTAGTCGCTTTCTTTTATAACTTGTAAGCACTCCTTTCCGGTAAATAGTATATTGGCTTCTCATTGACAGCAGATGAACTCAATCAATCGTAGCTAATCTTTTAAAATCTTCCAATTAGCCGCTCCTTAGCACTTTTTCTATACATACCGATCATTCCGATAATCTGGCCAAATAAGGGAGAGTACCTTCTGATTTGTTAAATGATTATCGAATGTCATTACCGGACATTTCTTTGATATGATAATGTTATTATTTACTCATCAAGTAATATATTATTAATCTTTTACAGAATTATGATGAATTTGAAGCAATGCCGATGAAGTATTTAAAAATGATAAGGGATGAAGATATTGATAATTTAAAGAATGAATTAAAAGAAAATGAAAGTCATATTAATGGAATTTATCTTTTAAATAATAGTTACACACTATTACATTATACTATATTATTTAAAAAAGAGAAAGTACTAAAACTTTTAATAGAATTAGGAGCTGATGTAAATAGTCGAAGTGTAAGTACATATAAAGATTAATTGAATTTTATGTCACAATCAGATTTTGTTATTTTTTTAAATGAAATTGTATATTTACTTTTAGAATATGGGATTTTCACCTTTACATTTAGCTTCACGGAATCAAGATTATAATATGATTGAATTACTGATTAATACATACCGTAAGTTATAATGTTATATATATAAGTTTTTATCCTTTTTTTTAACATTTGTAATATAATTAAAAAAAATTTTCTTTGTTAACATATAGAATATAATTAATTAAATATATATTTTGTACCTTAAGATGATTTATGTGACTGAAAAAAAAATATATATATATATATAATTATATATTATAATAAGAGTTTTCTCTCTTTAATATATTTAAAAACTTTAATATGACAAAGATTATTGAGTCTTGTTAGGTGTTTAATTAAATTCACACATTGATAGTCTTACATTGATATAATATATATAATTTATCAATTAGACTAATATTTACATTCCTAACATTTTGCGCAAACTTTTAATAAAGTAATTGAGTTATAATTAAAGAATTAGGAGTAAAATATCTTAACACATATACAGTACATCTAATAACACATCTTTTGTCTTCAAAACAGTAACTTAGTAACACTCTTATTAACTTTAATTTATATATTTATATTAAAAAAGATAACTCAAAACAAAAGTAGATTCGTTCTATTGAGAAAGTAATTTGTTGACAAATTATCAGCTTTTCGATAATATTAAATAAACAAAAAATCTTTTAAAGTGGTAGTTTATACGATTGTCATTAGGACAGTTATTTGATCAGATATTAGTATATTAGTAAATTTAATTCAATCAATGTGTTGATTGAGATAGGACATATAGTTAAACAAGCTAGAAGAAAAGTTTATTGGTACTGTATATTAAAGAAATATTGTATTTTGAAGGTGTAGAAAATTGACTTTTATTTGTCAAAGCTTATATGTGATGTGAGATTAGAAGAATTAATCTCATTTAGTTGAAAGAATAGGAAGATTAATATTTTTAATAAAAGGGGACTTTTATATTCCATAAAAATAATATAATAATTTTTTTTTATTATTATTTTATTTTATAGATGCTGATAAATATGCATTAGATGTTGAAGGGATGACGTATGCTGATAGACTTTTTTTAGCTGAAATAAATAATAAATCTAAACATGATAATTCACATGCCAAATATCGTGAAGTTTTTAAAAATTTTAATGATTCTTTTAATACATCATTTAAATATTCAACAAGAAAAGATTCATTTATTTTATTAAATAAAAATCATAAAAATAGATCTGTTTCACAGGAGACAAAAATTAAGAAAGAAGTTGATTCAAATGGAATTTTTAAAAGTAAAGTTTTTTTACATGGATTAAATAAAATAATGGGAACAGCTACAAATCGTATTCGTCAACGTAGTCGTAAGTAATTTTTAATCATATTATTTATTCTATTAAAATCGGCATATTACTTTTTAGGATGATTGTACTGTAATAATGATGCATGTTGTTAAATCAGATCATTACCAAAAAGTTATTTATTTATATTAACAATATATATATTAAAATAGTCGGATATATCTTTTTACATTAGTATTATAATTATTTTATCTATTGTATATTTAAAAATTATGATCTACCTAATGTAGTTATATATTTTATCTATGTTCATTGATTTGACTATTTCTCTTTTTATATTAACAATAAACTCCCGATTATAATTATTTCCTCTTAACAATTTAATGCTTCGGTTCACATTAATTAAATTTATACTTTCATGTATTTATTAAATAAAGATGACTTTGAAATAGTCGGTATGAATAACAAAGAAACATTAATATTAACTTTGATTATTTTATTATAACATACTGAAACATATGTTTTTATGATTCTTTACATTATCTTATTATTATTGCATATTGTGAAAAAAAAAGTTTTTTTATATTAAAGGTAAATTATATGTAAAATATATATATATGTTTTATATAACATGAGTTTCATTGTTTACAGTATCTATATATGAGGGATTTTTAAATATTTTATCGTATTTATTTAACAGATATGTAGACTAATATTAACATTTGTTTTATGCAAGGTGACAATCTGTATAATTAGATGTTATCTAAAGAGTAAGCTGTTAAAAATATTATATTAATGTTGAAAAAAAAAAAATTTTTTTTTTTTATTTTTCAATTGTAAATATATACCTTATAAACATACAAAAAAGGCAGTGTTAATATCATGAATTACAATTGACAATATTAATATAAAAATTTTTTACAAAATTAATTTTAAAGATAACATTTAATATTATATATACATATATTATTTATATAGATGTATATATACACACATTTTGAAGGTCTTTTTACCCGTATTTATTTTAAAATATGTTTATTTTTAATATTAAAAACATAAAAATGACAGATGCCAGTAGTAGTTGATTTTATCTTATAAAATGATGGAAGATTATTATAATAAAAAGTTAAATTAATTGGCAATATAATTATTTACATGATATTATACAATATAATATAGAAAGAAGATTGTGAAATTAATTTTTACTTTCAATAAATGTCATTCATTATTTTATCTAAAATTTATATGTTCTTACTTTATAGGGTTAAAAAAGGTGAAAAAAAGACTAATATAATATATATAAAAGTAATATATGATGATGACATATTAAGTATAGTTGGTAAAAATTGAAGGATAATTTACAAGTGAAATATGTATCTTAATTTGATGTTAAAGGTTATTTCTATACTATAATCAAGTTAATTAAATTAATATATTGTAAATTTATTGAGAATGTGCAATAATTTGTTAACAACTCATCTGTAGTCATAAAAAAATAGAATAAAATTTTCTTTTTTATTATATTTTATATTTGTTGGCAATTTTAAGGGATTCACCATAATTATTTTTAATATCATTTTCTTATTATTGCCATAGGTGTTGTAAACCAATTTAATGTCATTTAATTTTTCACTATAAATATAATATAAATGTACAATAAAATTGAGATATTGTAGAAATGATTTGATAATTAAAATGGTTTATAGCATAAAAATTTCAATCATATTTGTATTTAAATATACTATTATATAAATAAAATATGGACAAATTAAAAATTTTTTCTATTATAATAAAGATTTTTTAAAATAAGGGATTGTATATATTTTTGTTTATAAATAATTATTTGTTTGTTAATTTGATATACAGTTTATTTATGAAAATAAAAAAATGTTGTAATTTGACACATAATTATTGAAAATAAAACATTTAGATTCATATTTAATGAATATTTATTAAAATTAAATGATAAACATTAAAGTTATTATTAATTTTTTTTTTGTTAACTAGTTAAAATGTTTTATGATGGAGAAAAAAAAGAATTTATTTTATTAATTCAAAGATACATTATAACTTTTATTAATAAAATCATATACTTTAAAATGTTCTGTTTTTAAAGATACAAAACATAAAAATAAAAAAATGATTTAATTATTAATTTATATTAAAAAGATTTTAATTTCCCACAATAATATAAAAAAGTGAACTTGTTTATATGACTGTACTTGAATAGACAATTAATCTTACACGTTTTTATAACTTTATGCAAAAGTTTTATCGTCAATCAGAAAGTTGTAATTTTATAATTCAATCACATTTCATGATATAAAATTTATCTTTTTACTGTGAGAAACAAATATTTATGTTATGTATAAAAATAATATACTTTCATTTAAAACATACTTAAGCTTGATTATTAAAATATTCCTCTTATTATTTTGATATGAAACAAATAGTAAAATAAATTAATCTTTTTATTTGTTTAACTTTTTTTTTTTTAAATATAAAAATAAATATTGAAGGTAAAAATTTTATTCAATGTTTAAATAACGTTAAAAATTCAATAATACTTAATAATTTACAATTGAATGTATGAAAACAAAATAGTAAAGTTTTGATTATGTATATTATTTTTTTTATAATTAATAAAATTTACCAACACATAAAGTATATATTTTTTTGTTTTTTTTTTTTTAAATTTAATAGCAATTAGTACTCATCCAGAACATGATATTATAATAGTACTATTTATGGCACTTTACACCAGATATTACAAATTTTAAAATAACATAAATATTTTTTTAGGACAATTAATGATGTCATAACTTGAAAACATTTTTATAAATATTCTTTTTTAATTAAAATAATGTTCTTTTAACAAGAAATTGAGTAGTTATTTTTAGATGGTATATAACTTTTATAATAAACTTATAATTAGAATATAATTAGTTTAACATTTATGTAAAGAATGACTTTAATGGTGTTTTAATTTTTTTGTTTTTTGGTAATTGAAATTGTATTAAAATGTTTTATGGGAAATTTTTTTTTTATTAGAAATTAATAAAATTTTAAAGAATTACAAAATATTTCAATTGAAAGGTAAAAATTTTAGCAGGTGTTTTGATGAATTGATATGTATTTATGATATATAAATTTTGTAAAACAACTTTTTTTTAACATTATATCAATTTTAATTAAACTTAATTATATATATTTTTAACATTTAATGGGTGTTTTGTATGATCAAAATGAATAAATATTTTTAAAGAAATTTTATTAACATTTATAAACTTTTAAATACGTTAAACTATTTTGTTTAATTTATTTTTTTTAAGTTCTTAAACTATAAATTAATTTAAAATTTATAACATACACTTTTATAATTCTATATTTATAATAAGTATCTTTGATACTAAGAAAATAATAAAATAAATTATAAGGTACATAAAAATTTATTTTAATATATAATATTATTACATAAAAAGACAGTAAAATTTTACTTTATATCAATTAATAAGACATAGAAATAAAAAAAGTTTTTTTCTTTAGAAAATAATACTGTATTTAATACATTATAAGTAAGATCCAAAATTACATTAGGAATTTTTAAATACTCAATCTATTTAACACTATCATTTTCTTATTTTAACTGCATCACTTAAATGTGAAATCATCTGATAACCAAATAATAAAATAGAAATACAAATTAATGAAACAATTATTCCCATCCATGAACCAGGAGTAAAAGTTGGTATACAATCATTTACATTATTACTAAATCCATAAAAAATTTCTTGACCATCATCATTTGTGATTACTTGTCCTGGGTGCATCTGAAGTTGTAGGCCAACTAAAGAAATACCAATATAGTTATCAGGAACATCAGATAATGCAAAGATGGCTGGTGTTTGACTACAGGCAAAAGAGTAATCATAATAACCATCAATATCTAAGAAATTAGAACCTTTCTGTGATAGTAATTTTTTACTATTAACAGAATAACTTTTTCCCTCAATAGATAAAGTTGCTTTTTTTAAAGTTAAACTATTAACCTTCCAACTATAAAATCCATTTCCTTCAATATTTATTTCAAATTCAATATTTGTACCTTTTGGAATTGTTATACCAGATTCATCATCAGAGGTACCCTCTGTCACAATTTTAATATTAAATTTTGAACTTTTAGTTATATTATTACAATCAAATGATCCCGAAAATTTATCATTTATATTATTTTTAGTGAAATCAATTGTAACACTTTTATATACCATACTCTTAGATTTTGTATGATGTATCAGGGTAACTCCTTCAAGATAAAAAAGGCATGGAGAATTATCAAATGTTTTATCTTTCTCATATTTTGGTAATATAACTGGTACTTTTGAGGTAATTATAGGTTTTTGCTCCTCATAAATATCATCCAAATTTTCTAATGCACTTGATGCAACACGTTTTATACGTTTATTATCCTAAAAAAATAAAGTTAACCTTTTTATAGATAAAAATAAATAAATAATTCTTACATCATCTACATCATCAGAATTTAAAATTATAAAATTCAAATTTGTATCCTTATTTGTGGTATCAAAATTTTTAAATTTTTCCTCAATCTCATTCCAATTTTGAATATAAAATAAATTTTTTATTTCATTATTATTAAGTATACCATCAAAAAATCCAGTTTTATAAAATGAATTTTTAATATTTTTTATCAATTCACTACTTGTTGACTTTTTATTATCATTATAAGCATTGGCATATTTACTAAATTTACCTAAACAAAAATCTTTAAAGGCAAAAACAACACTTTTTTCTTGATAAGCCAAATTGGTAAGCGGAATGTTTCTAGAAATTGGTAAATTATTTATTATCAAAAAAAAAACTTACAATGAATTTTTATCTTTAGACCATATCATATAGTCATTGGCAGTTACAATAGATAATACTGAAATAATTATCAAAATTTTCATATCTATAAAAAAAATTTCATTATTAATATAAAAAGAAAACACAAAAAAATGATAAGATATAATATTATTTTAAAAAAAAATACTTTACGAAATAAAGCTTTATCATCAGTCAAACAAAAATAATGTCATTTCTTATCTTTTAACTATTTTTCCAATAAATTATCAATACACATGTGAATTTTTTGGCCGCGGCGTCAATTTTATCTATTTGAACTTATAAAGCTAAATATAGTAACTCTCAATTAATCCTAAAATAATATTAATAATTTTAAAAGAAATACCTTTTATTTTACTATTATTTTAGTAAAACTTTACTAATATTTATAAGTAAATAAAGGTTTTGATATTACTTTAAAAAAAAAACATATTTAGTTTTTATAAACTATTTATGATAATGATTTATATTTGTTAGTAAAAAATATTTTGAAGAAATTGAAATACAATTTGGCAAAGAATATTTATTTACATTGTGACTCTTCAATATATATAATGATAAAAAATAGCTTTAGTAAAAATATGTAAATGTATTTTAAAAAAAAAGTATCGTCTTTTTTTTTGTTAAAAAATATTGTTTGCAATTTTTATTAATTTAACAGATTTTAATACTATTAAAAAGAAATATTTAAAAAAAAAAGAAATGTAAATTGTTTATTTGTTTTTCTTATTTTTATATAAAATAATAAAAAAATGTATTATTATTATTAATAATTTTGTTATTCCAAGTAATATATATATATATATATATATATATATATATATATTTATATATTTATATATATATATCTAATTTTAAGTAAAATGGTTATTCTTTCTTTTGTTTCCATATTCTTTTTATGGTATATATGCCAATTTAAATTGTATAAAATTGACTAACCATCTGACCCTACATACTACATCGATTATGAGAAAATCTAGCTTCTACTATGGATTAATTTTTATTTTTATTTATACAAATAAAATATTTAAATATTTTTTTATTTATTTTAAAAAAAAAGTTGTGTAGTAAAATATAAAAAACTAATCTCGTGGTAAGAATAATTAAGAAGTTACGATTGTTAAATGATATTTAAAATCAAAGGAAGTGTATGTCGATTATTATGCTATAATAAATGTTCAAATAATAGTAAATGTAGACTCATATTCCACTGTTATATTGTCACTCTATGTTGTATCAACAACATTTTAGGTCTATTTATAGACTACAAAGGACTTTAACAATATTTTTATATTATTTTTATTACCATTATTACTTAAAAAAAAAAGTATTTAAAAATATTAATTTATAATATTGAATCATTTTATATTAATGTAAAATATATGTTATATAAAATAAATGAAAATTGGTATATACTTTTACATATTTTTTAAACATTTAAAACAAATATCATGCATTTTAAATTTTTTTATTTATTAAAATTTATTATTTTTCAGAAGAATTTCTTATTTTTAACTTTAAATTTTATAATTATTTTTATTATATTAATTTAATCTAATACAAATATTATTTCTATATTATTTAAATGTTATTTAATTAATAAAAGTTATGACAACATCTAATACAAATTCTCTAATATTACCTTTAGTAAATATAACAATTAAAGAAAGAGATGTTTTAAAAGCAATTCTAGAATTTTTTGAAACTAATGGTTATCATATTGCTCAGGTATAACTTTTTTTTTTTAACATATATATAATATTATTATTATTATTAAATATTTTTATATTATTTAGTTATCATTAGAAAGAGAAACAGGAATTATTAATGGTGATTACTCAGATGATATAATTTTTCTAAGACAACTTATTTTGGATGGACAATGGGATAATGCTTTAGATTTTATAGATCCATTAAAAGAGTTAGATGAATTTGATTTTCGAACATTTCGTTATCTTATAACAAAATATAAATATTTTGAATTATTATGTATTAAACAAGAACCTGGTCCTATGTATGATAATGAATTTACCGTTGAAGAGATAGTTGAATGTTTAAAAGATCTTGAACATATTTCACCAACATTAGAAGATTATAGGCATCTTTGTGCATTATTAACATTACCAAAATTATCTGATCATACAGATTTTAAAAATTGGAATCCTTCCTCAGCAAGAGTAGAATGTTTTTCTAAAATATTACCATTAGTGGAGGCTTTATTACCTAAAAGTATATCATCAAGTTCTTCCAAAAAAAATGATCATCGTGAGGAGGTTGCAATAAATGGTAGATTATTACAATTAATAGTTAAAGGATGTTTTTATGAAAATTGTGTTGATTATTGTCAAAGTCAGGCGTTAGGTGATATAAAACAAATTGACTTTTCAAAGATATCCTCAAAAGTACTACAACCAAAACCATCACTTTGTGGAGCTGATTTATCATTAATATCATGGTTAGAAGTAGTATCAAATGAACAATTTGTAATGCCATTTCAACAAATGTCAATAGATTTTAAAGTTGATACAATAAAAAGATCAAAATTAGATGCACAATGGACAGAACAGATACTTGCTACACCAATTAAACCAAAAGGTAACTTTCCATATAATATGATTCCAAATGACAAATTGAAATGTGCACAAAAAATGTCACAATCAATGATGTCTTTACCACATATGTTTTCATCATGCTCATTAAATCAAGTTTTATCCTCATCAAAAAGATCCCTCCAACATATGTCTCAATCAACGGCTCCAGGTTTTTCAATTGATATAAAAGATAATGAAAATAGGGGTGAAGAGTTAATGAGACAAAGTCAAATTATTGATAATATGCTTGAAAAAAGTGAATTATCAAAGACGACACGTCCAAATCCAGGAAGTAGTTCAGCTTCATCACATTCTATGTCATCATCACCATCATTAATACCTCCAAATTCATTGACATTTGACTGTTCCTCAGCAAGAAAAGAATTAGATGAAATAACAAGACGATATAATAATAATCTTAATACTAGAAGTACAATACCATTACCACCTGTTCCTGAATTATCAACACCTGGAGGAACATTTATGAATGGAGAAGATTTATCTCAAAATAATCTATTAATGAAATCACAAATTATTCAACAATTTGCTAATCGTACATATAAAGAACAAATCATACCTCCTAATCCATTATTACAATCAATGATAATGAATCCTATCAATCAAATGAATTGTAATAATTTATATATACCTCAACAACAAATGCCACCAATACAAAATCAATTTTATCCTCCAATAAATTATTCACAATCTCATCAATTACAACAATATAATAATCAAAAAATGTTAGTTGATGAGAGAGGAATTGGTGGGCAAATGATACAACAATCTCCAATGTATACAATTCAAAAAACAATAAATAATGACAATTTATCAAATGTTCAATCACAAAATTCTATACATTTTATTCCTGTTTGTAAATATGAAGATAGTCAAGCAATACGTGCAGTTGCATTTCATCCATCAGGAAAATTTTTTGCCATCGGAACAAATTCTAAACAATTACATATTTGTAGATATCCTGATGTTCGTAGTAATCTTAATAATCGTAAAATTTCAAGAAGTTACCTTCCACAACCTGAAATTGTTTTATCAAGACCTAAACAACACCGTGGATCAGTTTATTGTACATCTTTTAATCAAACTGGGGAACTTTTAGCTACTGGATCAAATGATAAAACAATACATTTAATGTCATTTCAAGCTAATACTGCAACAATTGTTGCAGAAACAGAATTAACAATGTTAGATGGAACAATAAGAGATATTATATTTATGGAAGATTCAATGAATAATACATCAATCATGGTATCAGGTGGTGCCGGAAGTTGTCAGATATCATTAACTGATTGTAATACAGCACAAACATTTAAAAGTTATACTGGGCATTCTGCACCAATTTTAGGTTTATATTCATGGGACAATAGTTGTTCATTTGTATCATGTTCACAAGATAAAACTATAAAATTTTGGGATGTCAGGGCAAATGGTCCTGTACAAGTGATAACACAAAATTTTAAAAATATTAATTCTCCAGTGACAAGTGTATGTGTTGATCCTAATGGTAAATTATTAGTATCAGGGCATGAGGATGCCTCAGTTATGTTATATGATATTACGGGAAATCGTGTTGTACAAGTATATAGACCTCATGGTGATGAAATTAGAAGTGTACGATTTTCAAATGCTGCATATTATTTATTATCAGGAAGTTATGACAAAAGGTAAATAAAACAAAAAAAAAAAGACTTTTTTTAACATTAAATAATTATTTGTTGCAGGATTAGTATAACTGATATGCGAGGTGACTTGACATCTCCATTAACATATCTTCCTGTAGCTGAACATACAGATAAAGTTATACAGTGTCGGTAAGTTGTTAAATTATTATTATTATAAACATTTTAATTTATTGGAATGTAAAAAGAAAATTATATATATATAAAAATGAAATGCATACAAAAAAATTTTTTTTTTTCTATTTTAATTTTTCTATTTCAGCTGGCATCCACATGATTTTACATTTTTAAGTACTAGTGCAGATCGATCAGCTATTTTATGGAGTTTACCATTAAATAATGTTGTAAATGAATATTAAAATATTTTCTTTTAAAATTATTTATATATGCATTATTAATATTCTAAAATATATTAAAATATGCTGTCTTTTTTCATTTTTTTAAAATATTTTTATTAAATAGGTTAAACTTTATATTTATATTTATATATATATATATATATTTTTTTTAATAATAATAGTTTAAACAAATATTTTTAATAAATTTTAGTTATTAAACTTATAACACAAGATAAAAAAAAACAATAATATTTAAAATATATATAGAAAATTATTTTTATAATTTCTTTAAATAACTTTTATTTGATAGTATTTAATCTATATGATATTTTAAATTAACTATATTCTTATAATAATAAAATAATATTTTAACTAATCATTAATATTATTAAACATTGAAATAGGTAATCTTTTTTTTTTAAACAATTTTTTTAATGAAGACATCTGACCCCCTCCATTATAAGTATTATTTTTTTCTTTAATATATAATCTTTTTGAGGTAATATTTGTATCATAATAATTATTAAATAAATTTAATGAATTTTCCATACTTATTCTATTATTTTCTTGTGATAAATTGAATAAATTAGTATTCAAATTCTTATCACTACTTGAGATACCATAATTATATGGCAATGCTGCAATTGAATGGCGTGATCTTGATTTTTGTCCTTCAATAGAATTTTTTCTAACAAAATTATTTATTATAGTATTTTTTTTAATAAAATTATTTGCATCAAATTCACATAAATATCTTGAATTGTTAATTGTACTTTTTAAATACAACCGTTGTTCCAAATTATAAAGAAGTCTTTGATTATTAGATAAACTAATTAAATACTAAAAATTTTATTTATAATTTTTATTTTTAATAATTATACTTACTTGTATTTTTTCATGCATTGTTTGTGCAATTTGTGATGAATCACATCTATAAACATGTAAATGAATTGGTGAGTGCATCTCAGGATTTAGTATAATCATTGTTACTGCTACAGTATCATTAAATGGCATATTTCCAACCATAGAAAATGCTATACAATGTGCTGGAACATTAATATACATAGTTTTCATCTTAATATATCCATTTTTATCCATCATTGGTATAGTTTGAATTAATTTTAAACCTTTCTTTGATAATGATATAGTAGCCTTATTACCTATTTTAACATAACAATTTTGTAATTGTTCTTTCATTAAATATTTTGTCACTTCTTCATTTCGAAGGGAATCTGTTTCCCTTGCACCTAAATACCATACATAGTAATAATTTTTTGGTGTTTTTTTATTCCATAACCATATCATTTTATTATATTAATATAAATAAATTATATATTTAATAATGAAAAATTTTGACAAAGTTTATATATAATAAGAGTATATTAAAGTTATTACAATATCATTTCATAAATCTTATTGACTTTCTAAATCTTGTTTATATTTTCTCATATTTGTAATTTTATATAACTCGTGCACCTATATATTTTTTCATTTAGTACCATTTTGACACATTAATAATTTAATAAATATCTTTTATTTATTCTTAATACTTACATTTTATTTTAACAAATATAAATAATTTTGTGTATTGATTTGATATCATTAATCACTTTATTTTTATTCCAGTTATACTATATTGTACTTAAAAATAATATTTGATTTTTCAATTACAAAAGTTTTTAAAGTATTAATAATAATTTTAGATAAAATATAACATTTTAATTTATCTAAAATATTAATGATAAATTTATAAAAAAAAAAAAAAGATTATAAAAATATTTTTATATAAATTAATAATAATATCAAAAACTATCATAAAAATGACGGTATATATTTTTAAATGTGTCAATAACAATTGCTTATCTTTTATAAATTATAAAAATTTTTCTGATAATACCATCTAAAACATAAAAGCTATTATTTATAACAATACATTAAAATATGGTGCTTTATTTTATTTATATAGGTTTAATTTTAAATCATATGTCTAATATAATTCTTTTACCAATATAACATATTTGTATCGTGATCTGATAGCCTACTTTAAAATAATTAACTATTTTACCAAATAATTCTTTTTATATCACTAAATTATTTTGTTTTAGTTATTCAAAGTTTTTTTTTATACATATTGATTACATTTTAAAATATAATTTTATAATATTATTGTATATAATTATTATACTTTCTGTATAATATTAATTTCTTTAAATAACTAAATATGGAATTTGGTGTTGGAACATTAGGAAATGGATTTTTAGATGATCATAAACATTTTATTTTACCATTATTTGAAACTGTACTAAGATTACCAGGTCCACTTTTACTTGAATTATGGTGGAGAAAAAAAAATATGAATTTTACACAAATTACAGAGGATGTTTTTAATAATGAATCATTACAATATTTAGATTCAACACGTATATTAGAATTTGTTCATTCTAGAAATTTAGATGATTCAGTTGCTGTTATGTTAAGCTATTCAAGTAATTAAACATTTTTAAATTTTGAAAATTTTTTTTTTTTTTTAGTTTTATTTATATGTGGAGTAATATTATTAATACCATTAAGAAAATTATTTACAATTTATACACATTTAAGTTCATTTATGTTATTTGCTTTTGGATATTATATGTCATCATGTTATATTGAGGGTGAACAAAATTCTGAAAATGATAGTTTAAGATTAGATTCATTTGTCAAACTGGAAAGACATGGTTCATATATAGCTGCACAAGTTGCATTAGCAGTTTTTCAATCATGTTTATTAAAATTAACATCAGATTTTGAAATACCAATATTACCAATTTATGTATTACCTATTTTTGGAAGAATGTGTGGTGTTCCTAAAGATTCACTTATTGTTTTACATAATATTTCATGTTGTATGAATTTTCTTATTATATGTGGTTTTATTTATTATATAGTACCATTATTAAATAGAGAAATAAAAAATGGTTTAAAAAAAGTTAGAACAATAATAATTGTTAGAGGTATAGGATATGGTGCTGTAATGATATTTAAACGTTTAAGATTAATACAATTATTAACTACATCATGGATAACAATGCTTATAACAAAAATGGTATATGAATATTATGGTAAAGAAAGATCTATTGATGATTTAGGATCAGCATTAATAGCAACAATTGCTGATTGTACATGTACACCAATATCACTTTTATCATTAGCTTTAACAGTATCACAAATATGTAAATTAATTGTTGTTGGTATACAATATGTTATATTTAATAATGAAAGAGGTATTGAAAGAGAGGGACATCAAGGATATACAGAAGCATTAACATTATTACTTCTTTGTGCACAAGCTGGTTTACTTGGAATGAAAACTGAACAAAAAACATTTATGTTAACATTAGTTTTATTTATAGTATTATCAGCATTATTTCAAAGTCTTTATAATCTCTTAGAACCACAAATGTTAGCATTAGCATCCTCAAGGAGTGCCACAAAATTTCGCCACATAAAAAGTTTAATCTTTTCATTTATTTTAGCAATATCACCTATAATTATGTCTTTCACATTAATGGATATTTTACCAATAGATTTATGGTGTGTAATAATTGTAGCAAATTGTACATTAACATCAATACGTACAATATCAACAATTATAATTTATTTATTAACAGTTATTGAAAATAAGGCAATGGAACCATGGGAATTATTAGATGATTTAATATTTTTTTGTAGAACGTTAACAAGATTTTTAGAATTATTTTTGGCAACATTTGTTGTATTACATGGTATATTTGCATCATTTTATGGATATTGGAGTACTATATCAATAACAATTATGACATTTCATACATATTTTAATGTTTATAAAAATACTCAAACAGGTATAGCTACAATAAAGGCAAGATTTACAGCTGTAAATAAAATTAAACAATTACCTAAAATTAGTGGTAAAAAATTAGAAGAATGTGAAGATTTATGTGCAATATGTTTTATGGAAATGAGACGTGAAGCAAGAATAACACCATGTAAACATGTATTTCATGGATATTGTTTAAAAAAATGGATGTTTGTAAAAACTGTTTGCCCTTTATGTTATAACTCTTTAAGTTCAAAAGAAGAAGCTGAAATGATTGAAGGTAATGGTAATGATGGTGAATTACAACGATTATTAGCTGGACAGAATCCTATTAATCAAAATAATATAAATATCAACAATTTAAATATGTCAAATAGTGAAAGATCATCTTCTATTTCATCTGATGATTCCTCTGAAGATTCAATGACTGACTCCAGTGAGACTGGTGTTAATTTAGATACAATGATGTTAAATAGTAATGTTGGTCAACGAATGTATTTTAATGCTACAGCTACAATGGATGATTGGGAAAGTGAGTGAATTAGCAAAATTAACTGGTAGTACAATATTGTATATTAATTATTTTCATATTTGGTCAATAACTTATTTTTAATAAAACATTTTTAATACTTTGAAGTATATTATCAATACATAATATACTAATTTTATTACAATTATTAAAAGAAAATTTCACTTTAACTTGTGTAAATTTTAAAAAATATAACAACTTCAAAATTTGAATTTTTATAGAAAAAAAAAAACAACTTTTTTTGTGATCAAACTAATGATTGGAGATAGTATATTTAAATGTATAAATCCAAATTTATGTGTATTAATTATGTGTAAAATATTTCTTAATAATTTGAATATTATTCCTCATTTAAATTTTTGTTTTCCTAAATCACTAATAAATACTTTTGTTATTTTGCCAATATAAAAATTTAATAAATTCTTACTTTTATCAATTTTTTAAAGAAATTTTAAAAATAATAATTTATTAAAAGTTTTATAGTTTTTTTTTATGATTACTCATTACAACGACGTCTTTTTTTTCTTTTTGAAATGCATATATCAGAACCACAAAGACAATCAAAACCATCAATAAAATATGTGTCATTATAATTTATACATATTTCCTCTCCAGGTTCTATGATTTTATCTGCAGCAAAAATCCCCAATTGAGGAATTTTTTCACCTTTATATATCAAATCATCTCTTAGAGAACAAGCAATTGCAATAGAATTGTTACTACAACTATGATTTATCATTCTTGCAAAATTTCCTTCTTTTTCTGCATCATATATATAAGTGATACCATTAGCTTGAACTTCATAACAATACCAACCTTTTTCCTTACTGTCATACTCATCTTCTAACCATAATTCTCCAACATATTCACATATATATTGAAATGGCATAATTCTATTTCTTGTTCTTAACCCCCATCCACGGTTTTTTGTAAGAAAAACTTCTAATTGTAGCTTTGAAGCTTTTTTTTTCATTCTATTCAATTTTATTACACAATTGGGATTTCCACATGATTGTAAAGATTGATATAATTTTCCATAATTTTTACAAAAACTTCTTGTTATACCTGAATAATCTTTATTCATATGATTTCTGTCACATGTACACTTTTTAAACTTCTTATCTATTTCAATTTCTTTATCAAGTGTTGCTTTTCCTTTATAGATAGATTTATCTATATTTATGAAATTCAAAGTAAATTCCTTTATTGACTCATTCACCGTAACATTTGGAGCTAGATATTTTTTCATGATATCAACAGATTGAATTTAGAAAAAATCTTTATCTAGCTTATATTAGCCAATATGAATAATAAGTAATATTTCTAAACTGTAAATTGAAAGTCATTAATGTAATTTTTTATTATTATAAAAAGACACACAATTTAGCAATAACAAAGAATATAAAATATCGATCAAAAAAATTGCATAAAATAAATGAAGTAAAAAAAAACAAAACATAAGTAATAAATGTTTGATTTTAATTATTTTGCTCTGAAACAGATGTACGGTTTTTTTTATTGTCACATAAAAATACTTATATTAAAAACATTGTATCCTGCGAAGAATATTTTCGAATATTTATACGTTAGAAAGGGCATAACTAGTAATTTTTGCAATTAAAATATCAAAATAGAATATTTCACCAATTTACAAATATTGCACATTGTTTCTTTTTTGACAAATGAAAATCTTTCTTTACAATTTTAAGATTTATGTATAATATTCTATTAACAAGAATTTTAAAATCTGTATGTAAATTTAAATATATTTATTTTACATATTTTTTGATTTCTTTTTAACAAGATCTTCTTTAATTTCATCTATTCCTTTACAAAGTGGCCTTTTTGATATTGGAATATATGCCTTTTTTTCGTTTCTACCAAACATAAATTCATCAAAACCATTATTTGATGGATCATTTACAAGTTGACCAGATAATTCACCAAATCCCTTAAGCATATCATTAATAATATTTGCCTTAGTTTGATATTCTAAAAATTCTTTTTGTAATTTTACTAAAGTATCCTTTTTGTTTTTTTCTTCCCAAATCCATTCAATATCTTCGTCACTATAATTGTTTTCATATAAACATAATGGAATTTCGGAAGCAAGATTATAAACAGGTCTCGAAGGAAATTTAGTAATATTTAACAAGTCTAATATTAATTCTGGATTTTCTCTTCCACGACCTATTTCCAATAATAATGAAACAATACACCTAATTTGATGCCACAAAAATCCACTTGCAGATATTTTTAATACATAACTATTAATTCCAATACATTCTGGCTCTAGAATTTCTGCTTCATATATTTTTCTAACATGTGTTAGACCACGTAATGCTTTACTTTTATCAATGTGACAAAAATTTCTAAAATCATGTTCACCTTTGAGAAATTGGCAAGCTTTTGACATTGAAGAAATTGACAAATTTATACATGGTAAGAAATAACGATAAACTCTTTTTAAACAATTATGTCTTGCACTAAAATCTTTTCTTACCGGACTCCATGCCATAATACGTATATCAGATGGTAAAAAACGATTTAACATCGTACAAAATGGCATTTCTTTATCTAGTGACTTTCCATTTATAGGTTTTGAACCATCTTTCCAATAAACATACTTTCCATTTTCATCACTTGAACGAACTGTAACTGCAATAACCTGTTGAAATGCCGATACCCCTTTATCTGTTCTTCCACATCTAGATATATCAGCCTCTTTTACATCATCTATTAATTTAGTTTTTTTCAGTGCCGTAACAATATGCTAACAATAATTTAATTTTCATTATATTCCCTTATAAAAACTCACTTGTTCAACTGTATTTTCAGTTGTCTCTTGTACAACTAATCCATCAAACTTCCATCCAAAATAATAAAATAAAAGAGCTATTTTTCTTCTTGGATATAAATTAGAATCAAAAAATCGTTCATTCTTTTCAGACATATTTCTAATTATTCTAAAAAAAGATACATATTTATACAATATTTCTAAAAAATTTTACTAAATATTTTATAACACATTAAAAACATAACTACAATATTTAAATCAAATGAATTTTGGTTCTTCAATAAATTCGTTTAAGGAACCAAACTTAAATTTTCATGTGGTAAATCGCCCACGTATTTGAAAAATAAAAAATAATTAAATTAACAAGTTGACCATATAGAGGTAATTTGCAAAAGCATTTTTTTGGAAATCATTTTGGTCATTATACTAAATTTATTCACAGAATTTTTGCTTCGAATATTGAATATATGAAAATCCTAATAGCAACAATAATAGTTTTAAAATATTTGTTTTTATTTAGCAAAAGTTGTGTGAAAATTGCAAAATTCTATTTCTAAAAGAACATTTTTGGAAGCATAGATAAAGGATGAATAAATTAAGAACCAAATAACAGTGCCAAAAACATCATAATGTAAACAAATTTCCTGTAAAACGTTTTAAAAATGTTCAGTGACCAAGAAGGTATATCAAAATCTTAATTAAACTAGTAAAAGATTTTAAAAAGCCGATTACAAAAAATTAATGTTAATACAAGTTTATTCAAACAATTCTTTTAAATTTACAATCACTTTTAAATACTTAGTAGAAAAAAAATTAATGACCAAATTTAACACAGGCATCTTCAGCCTCAGTAATTACAGAACGAAGATAATCTACATATTTCGTTAAGTCGAGAGGCTTCGCTTCAAAAGCACTCCACCTAGTAGTTTCAATCTCGTTGTAAATTTCAACCCTACTTTTAATGTTAAAATTATGAATGGAATTTAAAAGACTTCCAACAACCATGTTATGACCATCAATATCCCCATGCGTTTGTAAAATCTCACCAACCTCAGCGGCTGATTTTTTCAACAAATTCTCTGCTCCAGCATCAAACATTGTCAACCAATGACTTCCACTATGATCATAAATTTCAAAAGATACCAAAAAACAATATTTAAAGCTGCTTGTTGGATCACCACCACACTTTGAACAATAGAACTGTCCTTCCTGAGAGACAACTTTTTTTTTACAATCTTTTTGAGCACAAGCTGTGTAAACTAAACCTTCTTTAAATCTTGATATTCTACCAACCACATGGAAATATCCCGCATCCTTGTTCTTACTACTAGCAATAAGTGCAGCATGGATTGTTAAATTACGTGAAAAACCAGGAGCATTAGTGGTTGTTTGTGGTGCAGTGATTTGAATGGTTCCACGCTCTTCCAAATACCAATTGAGAAGACTTTGAATACCTTCATCATCATCGGACGGAATAATCTTCGACTTAAAACTAAACACTAATCCACAATTTCCATTAAACTCGTTAACTAAAACATTCTTTAAAATAACAGGTTTATGCAACATATCAGGTGTGAATTCATCACAATATTCACCCCAAATAGTTAATTGTACCAAAACAGCAGATCTATCCAAAAGATTAAGCGTCTTTCTTCGTCTCATTCCATTTTTAGTGGAAACATCAGCGGTTTCATCCATTGTATCTATTATGGCAATTACATCAATCCATTCACCAGTATGTGACTTTATTTTTGAAAGATGAACAAGATCAATCTTTTGAGAGGGTACGGGTAATTTATCTTCACATTTAGTTATTTCAACATCATTTCTCATTGATATTTCATACTCATGTCCTGTGGTATTAAATCGCTTATTTGATGTCTTAATAGCCTTATTGTTTCCTTTGATTATATATGATTCGGATAAATTAACTAGATCAAATAATTGAGTGGCTGCCTCCGCAAAACACGATACTTTTATCTCAGTTCCTTCCTTGTCTGCAATGGAGAAATTAAATACTTTACTAGGTCCTTTTGGTGTGTTGATTTCACGTAAAGTTGATTTATCCGTAATAACACCACAAATCTTCCATTGCATTAAATAAGGACTAATAGATAGTATTGGTACAATAGAAGAATCATTAGATGAACATTCGCTTTTTACAGGTTTAGTATTTTTACTAACTCCATATGATGGAACATGAGAATTAGACTCTTTTAACGGCGCCTGAGTCATATTTGGAATTTTGAATCCTGCATGTTCTTCAGCATTCCCTGAATGAGGCACAGGAGTCCCAATTATTGGAGATTCTTTTGAAATTAATTCAAAGTCCCTTATTGTTAAATGCATTCTTCTTAAACCATCTTTCATGGTTGCATTTGAGCAATAATCAAGTAGTCTAATTATAGATTGAGATTTATCCATCCCAAATGTCTTAAATTTTTCAAGACCCTCATCTCTTACAAGAACAGTTGCATAAGAAAATGAACCATCATTGAGACGAAGGCGAATACTGGATCCATCGTTCGTAAAACGACTGTTCTAGAAAAAAAAAAGATAAAATTGTTGAAAAAAAAACTAACCATTATTTGAAGTACTGGCTTGACACCATCTATACGTTCCTCAGCAAGTAATTGGAAAAAACCTTGACTTAACTCAAATTCTTGTTTACCAACAGTGGTCATGACTTACACTAAAAATAATTTTTAATAAGAGGAACTCTGAAAATACTTAAAAATACACTAACTGAGAATTATAAAACGAGACATCGGGTAATATACAACTAACGTTTTCAAATTAACAAAAAAAATATCCTAAATGTAGTAACAAATATAATAACAATGAAAAAAAGCATTTAAAAAAAAAATCTATAAACCGAAATAAGACGCCATGCAATGTACTTAGATGAATAAAACAAAAAAAGACATAATCTCAAAGCGCCAAAATCAAATTCTCTTAGAACGAAATTATTATAAAGAAAGAAAAAATGAATAAAACATCAATTTCCAAGCACGAGGTAGAAATAATAAAATAAAATAATTACACTTCCAATGAGCCGTGGAAATTTAGTTTTTATTGATATCCGTTCAAAGATAAGATTTTTTTTAAAATAATTAAAAAGATTATGGAAAATTCCTATTCTTTCTACACTCTTGACATAAATTCAATTAAGGTGATGTTTTGAGATTGACTAAATACTAATGATATTCTAAGTATAATTGGGAGGAAATTCTAATTACTACGAATAATTACTAATAATCAGAATAAGTATGTTTTTCATTCAAAAAAACTATCATTAATATGATAATTTCATTGAAATGACATATTATACATTAAAGTTTTTTTTACTCATAATTTTGAGTTGCTACTACAAAAGTTACTGTTATTTGGAGGAGTGCAGTCAAAGGATAGGTACATTCCAGTTGCTTTTAATAGTAAAATAGTGGTTATGATAATGTTCTTATTTATCTTTCCCAAAAAAGTATTAGTTAGAAATTTCAATAAAGCAATCTAGAAAAGATATTTATACAATGCCAAAAAAGTTAAATTATATCAAAAATTTTATCGCTATTTTTTATATCTATGGCATAATCTTATATTTTTTACTATGGAAGCTTTATTCCAACACTGTTTGTACTTTTTTTTAAACATGAAACTTGGTGTGATAAAATCTTCAATGCATACATATGAGACATGTGAAAAATTGTTTAACTTTTAAACTTTTGCAAAATTTTTTAAGACAAAAAAGTGCAATCAATTTAAAAAAAAATTACGTTTTCATAAATATTGTAGCAAAAAGGTGATTTTAATTGATTTTAATTTGAAATTAAGGTTAAAGGTAAAAAAACGTATTTGTTGTTGGTTTCTTTTTGTAAAATTATTTTTAAATATACAATGTAATTTTTAAAAATCTACAACATTTTTGAAAATGACTTTATATATAAGATCAAAAACCATCTCTGAGCATAATGTTTATCTTCATTAAAAATATATTATCATTTCTAAAACTTTATTCTTTCTTATATAATCTGGTTGGCAACAGGAAATTGGTACCTTTAATTAATAATAATTTTTTGAAAATTTTTTTCATAATTAAATACTTCTTAATATATATCAATAAAATTGAGACGACCAAAGTCGTGGTTGTTTTAACTAGTATATTAATTGAAAAAATACATACCTCAGAAAGGTCAAAATTTTGGTAATCTCTTATTTTAGAAATAAAAGTACACATATATAAAAAATTGTTTTATTAATGTTAGATATAAATTATATTTCAAAACAAATGTTTTTATTTGGCCGACTAAATTTAATAAAATTCTTTTATAAAATATGTCCTATAAAGTATAAGCTTGAAAGATTAATGTTATTTTTCTTTGGTTTTTGTTGTCAATTCTATTTTAGATTGTAAAAAATTTGTTTATAATAAATTTATTATTTTTTAAATGTCATTAAATTGATAATGTGTTGTCTTAATTTTCTTAACTATACAATTATCTAACAAAAATAGTTAACCTATAAAATTTACAAAAAAAAATTTTTTTGGCTGTTGTTAATATCAATATGTTAAGAATATATCAATATTATTTGAAAGTGTTGTGAAGAATTTTTATTTTTTAAAAAAAATTGATATTTTTGTGGTTTATTTATCTATTTCCTCAAAAGCACTTTTTATATGTATTTGAAATGAATTGAAAACAACATAATGTTACTTCAAATTTATTTTATATGTAACAATATATATACATTTATGTGGTAGTGTCACATAAATATACTTTGATGTTTGGTGCAAAAAAGAATAAATATCAAATAAACGTTATTTATTTTGAAATTTTTTTTTCTAATATAGCTTTGCTTAATGGCATCTATATTAACTATAAATTTAAATAATTTTCATTATTGTATTTTCATCTAATGCTCATAATTTGGTCCATTGTAATGATTTTTAAAAAAGTCTATTGGTGGAACGAAGACAATGTCATTTGACTCTGAATTTTTTTTGTTCGATAAACCAAATGGTAAATTTTTTTTTTCATCCTTTTTTTGTTTAATAATCTTATTATTTTTAGGTACAGGTAAATTTTTTAGTTTTATAGAACTTGTATTAAAGTTTGAAGGTAGTTGATAGTTTTCACGAGCTGTTGAATCTCTTATTGAAAAATGATTATTTGATGGGTTAATTTCAGTTGTAATATAGTTACCTTGTCCTGGTGGAGTTACAATATTCTTTTGTGAAACATATTTAGTGAAATTTCCATGTCTATTATTTTTTTTTTCAATGAGAACATTTTTTATTTCTTTTGGTTTGATTTGCATTTTTTTAAAACCATAGGAATTTCTACTTGTATTTGAATCAACAGAAGTAGATCTTTGACTTGAATCATTTCTTATATATTTTCTAACATCTTCTGTATGATCATTAATTTTATTATGAGATTCTTTAATTTTTTCAAAATAATTTGGTATTTTATTAAAGTCTTCAATATCACAAATGTCGTAAACCTTTTTACCCACAACAATTTTAGCATCTTCATAATCTGTAATATCAGGTAACTTATTAAGATCATTTATTTCTTTGCTACTAAAATTTTTTTTTCCCAAAACAATATTATTTTTTTTTCTTTTCAAAATTTCTGGAAGTTTTCGAATTTCTTCAAGATTCTTATAGTCATAAACATGTTTCCCAACGATTAATTTTGTATTTAAAACTCCGTTATTGACATTTATATCTGGTAAATCACTGATAGTTTTTTTTTCACAAATTGGTACATTCTTTTTTTCTTTAACAAGAAAATTAATATCATTTTGGATGTTTGTTACATCATCCAACAATTTTTGAAACAATTTGTTACATACTACAGAATTATTTGATATTGTACTATTGAATTTTAACTTTTCATTTTCATTGGAAATTGATGTATTATCTTTTTTTCCAATGATACATTTATTGATATAATTATAAAAGTCTTCTTCTTGAGTATGACATTCTAACTTAACTAAAACTCTATAAACATCTAGTATTTTAACGTCTGCAATTTTAAGTGTTCCTGTATGTAACAATGTTAAAGCAGCTTCAACTGCTTCACTTTTACAATCACTTAAATCTATAGTAAATCCACTGTTATTCATTTTATTTGACCACTAAAAAAATTAATCAAAATTGTAAACTAAATAAACTTACTGATTTAATAAGTTTACTATTTCCTATTCCGACATTGTAATTAAGATTGTATTTTTTCCCCTGACATTCAATAATAATATCATTACTTTTGACAGTTTCTTGTTTTTTTTTAACAGAAGTTGTTAGATAATTTCTAAATTCATCACAATGAGCAGAACTAACAATGTGAATTTTTCCTTGATTGTCTGATCTAATATTAATTATATTATTCGACATGTTTTAAATTAAAAAATGCAACATTTTAACAAAAAAAATTATCTTTTATTTATTTGACAAAAAGGTAAATTTGAATTTTTTAAATATTTAGAAAACAAATCATTATATATTTTATTTCAGGTTATTTAGAAAAATTATAATTTGATTTTATAAATAACAAATAGATATAATTTAAAATAAAATTTGATTATTCATATATATAATAAGTCTTTGAAAAAAAAAACACATTTTAGTTATCATGTTTAAGCAATTGCATACTTTCCAAAAATTTAATCTATACTTCTAAATAATTTCTTTTTTTTATGTTGTAAAAATAAAACATAATATTTAAAGCATGGTAATATAAATAAAAATAAGAACTATAAAGCGTAAAATTTAGTTAATACATAATGTGTATTTTTAAAAAAGTTAAAGTATTGGCTGACAAACAAAATGTGATAACAATTGAAAACATTTTTATTTAAAACAATTAGTTATAAAATGATAATAACTTTAGTAGAATTTTTAATAATATCTGATAATTTTATACATATTATAATTATTCTAAATTATCTGTTTATATAAATACTCGTATTAAAATATTTTTATCTATAGAAGTAACTCTAAACATTGAAAACGTGATGATATATATTTATATATTATAAAGTATTTTGTGCAAGAAAATCTAATGATTATCAAAAGAACATATGATTGACTTTATACATTATAGAAGGTTATTTTATTTTCATTATATAGTAGTTATATTTCTATTATTAAAAAACAATATATATATGCATCGTTTTTTTTTTTTAAATGTTGTGATTTTATTATTTTGTTATTTAATATATATCGTTTAATTTTATTTTATTTTTTTTTTTTATTTTAACTTTATTTACTAATGTTTATTAGCATATAATATATATATTTTTAGGTTATTCTAAATTGACTATTGTAGAAATGTTGATTTATGAATTATTAAAACAAATTTTTATATCACGTAACAATAACAAAGTTAATGATTTAACGTTAGCTCAATTAGAATTATTTTTAAAACAAGGAAATCCTATATACATTCATACAATACTTAGAGAAAACGACACAAATGTGATATCAATCGAAGTTTTTTCAATACATTTAATGTCACTGAAAGAAAACATACAAACGTTGCCCAACATCTTTCTTAAAAATGCTTTAAACTCTTATTTATATTTTTCACAATTTAATGCATGGTTGCTATCAAAAAGTATTCCAGCTAACATAGTTTATAATAGTAGAATTTCATTACAAAAAACATTATCTGAAGATATTAAAGATTGTACAATTGGAAAAAAGTATTTTCCTTTGACTGTTGTTGATGGTGATGTTATTAAAATATCTGTTAAATATTTGAAAGGAAATTTTCCTACTGAATTTAAAAGCAGTTACCCAATTCCAGAAGAGATATATTTTAATTCTTTAGGTCCTGAAAAATCTATTGCACTTTTTGGTAATAATTATGGATATTTTCATGACAATATATTAATAATTGAAAAAGAATTACTTTTAGAAGAATTTAATAAAAGAGGAATATATCCTAATAAAATACCAATATTTACACATTTACTTATATATTTTAATAACTCTGTCAAACACGGAAAGGTAAGTTTATTCAACTTTCTTTTTTTTTAACAACATTAATACATTTTTAAAGATAATACAAATGTTATTATTTCAACAAAAAAAGAATAATAATGTCGTTGAATTCAGAAAATGTAATGATAAAAACATAATAAAAAAATACAAAACACATATACTTAATATAGATTTAACAACAAAACATAAATATATTTAATGTATATTGTGTATATATCTATTTTTGTATTTGAAGTAAAAAATAATTTGTTCATTTTTACGGGTCTAACAAAAGATGATTAATAATTTTTTTGTTATAATATTTTTTTTTTTGTTAAATATTTAACTATACATTGATCATTAGTTAGATTATTTTAACAAAATTCTAAAGTATCCCTTGCGGCATAATACTCTTTATCTAAAATTAAAAGTTCTTTTCTTAATGTTGCCAATTCACAAGATAAGGATAATACTTGTTCAATTGATTTTCTTGCATTTTTGACATAAATATTTTCTAACATACCAAATGGTCTGAATAAATTTTTCTTTGGTGTAATATCTTTATTATTTTTGCTAGTTTCTTTTTCACACAAAATATTAACATTTTCTAGTGAAAAAACCTCATCATTACTTATTAAACAATACAAAACAGGTTCTAATTCTAAATCACCAATGTTTTTCTGGTTCTCTAGGGCGTAATTGTATCCCGATGTTACACGAATTTTTGCAAGATTAAATCTGTAGTTATCCAGTAATGTTTCAACATTTTTCATTAATCGAAGATAGTCATCTCTTTTTTGAAATCTCTCCCATGTTAATTTATTAAATTTTTCTATATTCATAGCCTTAAAAATTGGATACAATTAATAAAATTATAGGAAAAAAATATTTAATTGGATATTATTTACCAAAAACGAAAAATACATTACTAATTATGTAAAATAAAATAAATAAATACATAATAATTATATTTAAAACATATTTCGAACATTTTTAACAGTAGTGTATGGATTTGTAATTGCAGCTACGAGACCATTTCTACTATAAATATCTTCGTCCTTATCAACAGTATAATCAATAGGTTGTCCATCGAATTTAACTATATCACCACCAACAGACTTCAATAATGCATGACCTGCACATGTATCCCATTTCTTTATAGTTGTAGAATGAATATAATACATAGCAGTTCCATTTAGAAGACGTAAAACTTTATATCCAGCACCACCAGCTCCTTCTACTTCATATTCACTACCTAAAGATTTTACAACTACATCTTTAACATCTCCTGCATGACTTCTTGAAACAACAACCTTTTTGGGAGCATTTGACCATTCTTCTTTTGAAATTTCACCTTTATATACTTTAGTAGCAGCCCATCTATTATTACCAAAACCATAACCAATGATCGTTTCATTATAAAATGGTCTATAGATTGCACCAAAAATTGGTTCCCCCTTATATGTTACACATCCCATTGTCGTGACATACTGTGTCAGGCCTTCAGTATACTCCTGAGTAGCATCTAATGGATCAATCCAAATATTAAGCTTAGAAACTTCAAATGAATCTTCTGGTAATTGTGAAATAACATCTTTCATCTCTGCCCAAAATGGTCTTCTAAACTCTTCATACTTATCAAGATTAAAATTTTTTCCAGCTGGTTCTTTTTCTTCTGAAATGACACGGATATTTGGAAGTCGACTTAATACCTTTATCATTATAGCATTTGAATTAACATCAGCATCAGTAAAAAGTTCCTGAATTCCAACATCTAACTTTCCTTTTGATTTTATATTTAATTCTAAACTTTTTTCATTGTATAAATCATAGACAACTTTGCCACCTAATTGTGTAGCTAAGACAACATAACTTAAATTAAAAAAAAATATATTATTATTATATATTAAAAAAATATATATGTTATATTATAAATACATACCTTGCTACATCTTTTATGTATACTCTATAATCCATAAAGTCTGGTCCTTCTTTAAAAAAGACTAGATATCCAAGATATCCAAAAGAAAAAATTACAAATGCAGAAAAAATTCGCTTTAAATTAGGACTAAGATTAACCATTTTAGTAAATTATAAAAAGAATAATGGTTTCTTTTAAACATCAAAATTATATAATTTAAATTTCAGACGACATATGATTATCAAAAAGATAATCCAAATTTTAGGAAAGCCTTTTATAGGGCAAATTAAATTGTCAATTGTTTTACAATTCCATAAGAGATCGATAAAAGTAGTGTCGTATATATAATATATATATGTATACAGTTGGCTTTATTTTTAGCAAATTTTATAATTTATACAAATATCTGATGAATTAATAAAAAGTAATATGAATATTAAAGTGTATTAAATAACATTGAGAAAAATTAAGTTATCACCATTCCAACATTTAGAAAAATCACTTTAGGATAAATTAAATTTTTTAATAAATTATTTTTTTACAAATTTATATTGTTATTTTCTTTTTTATTAAAATCATACTTATATATTTTGATTTAATTATTTTTTTCAATTAAATAACAAATTTTTTTTATTAAATGTTCATAAAAATAACTTCATTAATTTTACTATTTTATATTTCGAAAATTTTTTTTAATATTATCTATCTCAATGTTTTATTATTTCTTTTACGGAATTAATTTTTTTTTTTTTAAAATAAAAATTTTAGATTTATTACTGGCAATAATGAAGTTTATGTCTGGTAATGATGTTCGTAGAACATTTATTGAATTTTTTAAAGAAAAAGAACATATTTATGTTCATTCTTCATCTGTCATTCCACACGATGATCCAACACTTCTTTTTGCCAATGCTGGTATGAATCAATTTAAACCAATTTTTCAGGGAGTTGTTGATCCAAATAGTGATATGGGAAAATGGAAAAGAGCTGTTAATACACAAAAATGTATTAGAGCTGGTGGAAAACATAATGATTTAGATGATGTTGGAAAAGATGTTTATCATCATACTTTTTTTGAAATGTTAGGAAATTGGTCATTTGGTGATTATTTTAAAAAAGAAGTATGTGAATGGGCTTGGGAGTTATTGACAAAAGTTTATGAAATTCCTCCAGAACGCCTTTATGTCAGTTATTTTGGTGGAAATGAAGAATATGGGTTAGAACCAGACAATGAATGTAAAAACATTTGGTTAAATATTGGTGTTCCTGAAAATAGAATTATTCCATTTGGAATGAAAGATAATTTCTGGGAAATGGGTGAAGTTGGCCCATGTGGTCCATGTTCAGAGATTCATTATGATCGTATTGGTGGAAGAGATGCCTCATCATTAGTTAATGCTGATGATCCAATGGTTGTAGAAATTTGGAACTTAGTTTTTATGCAATATAATAGAGAAGAAGGTGGTTCTTTAAAACCACTTCCAAATAAACACATTGATTGTGGTTTAGGATTAGAAAGATTAATTGCCGTTATGCAAGATAAAGTTTCTAATTATGATACAGATGTTTTTCAACCAATATTTAAGGCTATTGAAGAAGGAACAGGTGCACGAAAATATACTGGTTTGGTAGGAGATGATGATAAAGATTGTGTTGATATGGCATATCGTGTTGTTGCTGATCACATTAGAACATTAGTTATTGCTATTGCTGATGGTGGTGTTCCAGATAATGTTGGTCGTGGTTATGTTTTAAGAAGAGTTTTAAGAAGAGCTGTCAGATACGCAACTGAAAAATTAGGAGCCAAACCAGGATTCTTTAGTTCACTTGTTGATGTTGTCATTACATTGTTAGGTGAAACATTCCCTGAATTAAATAAAGATGTAGAGACAATCAAAGATATAATAAATGATGAAGAAATTCAATTTTTAAAAACATTAAACAGAGGTCGTGTACTTTTCCAAAAAGCAGTCAAAGCTCTTCCAGAAGGTGAAAAATGTTTCCCTGGTGATATTGCTTGGAGACTTTATGATACATATGGTTTTCCAATTGATTTGACTCAACTTATGGCTGAAGAATGTAAACTTCAAATTAATATGGATCAATATAATGATAGTAAGAAGAAGGCCATTGAAATGTCTGCCGGTGGTGTTGGAAAATTCAAAGAATCTTTAGATATAAATGTTCATGCAATTGCAGAACTTCAATCAAAAGGTATCCTTCCAACAGATGACTCTCCAAAATATTTGTATACTGATAATGGATGTTTTGGTTTAGATGGTAAATATAATTTTGAAAAATGCACAGGAAAAATTGTTGGAATACGTAAAAATGGTGAATTTGTTGATAGTCTTACTTCTGGTGAGGAAGGAGTTTTAATTCTTGATCGTACCTGGTTTTATGCTGAACAGGGTGGTCAAATATATGACACGGGTGTTTTTGTTAAAGTAGGTGACAAAGATACTGAATTCAGTGTTAAAAATTGCCAAGTTCGTGGAGGGTATATTATATTTGTTGGTGAAGCAGAAGGAAATTTAAAAATAGGTGATGAATTGGAACAAAATGTTGATGAAGATAGAAGATCTTTGATAATGAAAAATCATACAGGAACTCATGTTTTAAATTATGCTATTAATCGTGTAATACCAGGTATTGATCAAAAAGGATCACTCGTTGCTCCAGACAGATTACGTTTTGATTTTACTGCTAAGGGAGCTTTAACTACAAAACAAATTAAAGAAATTGAAGATATTGCACAATCATTAATTAATACTAAGAAACCTGTTTATGCTAAACAAGCACCATTAGCTGAGGCTAAAAAAGTTAAAGGATTAAGAGCTGTTTTTGATGAAAATTATCCAGATCCTGTTCGTGTTGTCTCAGTCGGAACTCCAATTGAAACATTACTAGCCAATCCTGATAGTGATATTGGACTTAACACAACTGTAGAATTTTGTGGAGGAACACATCTTAAAAATGTATCTCATATTGGATCACTTGTTATTACTACAGAAGAAGCAATTGCTAAAGGAATAAGGCGTATAGTAGCATTAACTGGACCAGAAGCAGAAAAAGCAATTCATCGTGGTGAAAGAATAGAAAAACGAGTAAATGAATTGAAAGTACTTGTTGAAAAAGATGAAAATATTGTTAATGACAAAAAGAAATTTAAAGAATTGACAACAAGTACTAATGAATTACTTTTAGAAATTAATGGTATGATTTTACCTTATTGTAAAAAAGAATCAGTCAGAGAGACAACCAAAAATATTCAAAAACTTCTTGATAAATACAATAAAAATGCACAAAATGCTGCAGCAGAAAAAATTGTTGCTGAAGCTAAAAAATTAGTTGAAACAATTGATGATAGTACAAAATACTTAGTTCATGTATTTCCAGAAGGTGCTAATGGAAAAATTTTAGATAGTGCACTTAAACAAATTAAAAAACCATCAGCTGTTATGGCTTTTTCTGTTAACAATGAAATTGGAAAAATTCAAGTTATATGTAAAGTTGAAAAAAATCTTGTTGAAAAAGGATTTAAAGCTCAAAATTGGATAAACAAAGTATGTGAAGTAATTGATGGTAAAGGAGGTGGTAAAGATACTCAGGCTCAGGCAACTGGAAATTGTTTAGAAAAGTTGAATGAGGCTGTAAGTGTTGCAAAGGAATTTGCTTCTATATCATTAAATTAAATTTTTTCAATCAATCATATATGTATAACTTAAAGTTTTTTTTTTTATATAATTTATAGATGTTATGTCTTTAATTGTATTATTTAAAATGACATTTACCATTTTAAATTTATTTATAGTTAAGATTATACTTTTTATTATAAAATATTTATATCATTTTTTGTTAGTAATTTATTTAACAATCGAAAAAAAATTTGTTACCTATGTTTTTTGTATTTAAAAAATATAATAAAGAAAAATTTTTTAAATAAATTCAGCAAAATTTGATTGTCAAAATATTTTTGTTTCTATACATTTAATTTTATAATAGTATATAAATTTTTAATTCTTGATTATTTGTTTTTCCACCTCTTTTTCTTCTTTAATATAATCTAATTTTCTATGAATATTTTCAATGACAGCATTTATAAGATCAGTGGACTTAGCTTTTCCACCAATATCTGATGTATGAATTTGTTGAATAGATAAAGCTTTGTATAATGCTTCATTTAACATTTCAGCATGGAAATCAAGAGACAAATAACGTAATAAATCAATTCCAGATCTTATGAATGCTGTTGGATTTGCTATATTTTTTCCAGCTAAAGATGTTCCTGTATTTCTTGTTCCTGTTTCAAATAAGGCATATTTATCACCAACATTAACACCAGAAACTAAACCTGGTCCTCCAACTAATCCACATGCTATATTTGAAATTATATTACCATATAAATTTGGCATAACACATACATCAAATTGTTGAGGACGTGAAACCATTTGCATACAAGCATTATCAACAATCATTGCTTCAAATTCAATATTTGGATACTCTTTATCAGCCATTTCTTTACATATTTTTAAAAATAAACCATCTCCTAATTTTTGAATATTAGCCTTATGAATAGCTGTAACTTTTTTTCTATTATTTATTACAGCATATTCAAAGGTATATCTAGCAATTCTTTCAATATTTTTTTGTGTAACAATTTTAAGTGATTCAACAACTCCATTGACTGTCTCATGCTCCATACCAGAATATTCACCTTCTGTATTTTCACGAATCAATACAACATCAATTCCTTTATGACGGGTAGGAATAGATGGAATTGTTATACAATGTAAAATATTAGCATACAAATCCATTCTTCTACGTAATTCAACATTTCTTGATTTAAATGTTGGATCATTAAATTTTGTCTCAATATTTCCCTTTAAATTTAAAAATTTTTAAAAATGTTTTTTTTTTCTAGACTTACCTTAATACATACACCATTTCTTTTCATACTTAATATGGCATGTTCTAATGGAGTATCTGTTGGATCACTAGAATTTAATTCTAAAATCTCAAAATCAACAGGAACTTGAGCATATTTAAAAATTTTTTGAATATGTTCTATCATTTCTGGGCCAATTCCATCACCAGGTAAAGCTGTTACATTAGCTCTACCTCCATATCTTGTTGTTGGTGGTTGTGTAAAAGGAAAAACATGAGGTTTATAATATGAAACATTAGCTGTGCTTATTATTGTAGGTAACTTTTTTGTTAATTGTTTCAAGATTACCATTATTTTCTAAAATTAATAACTATTAAAAAAATATATAATAATATAAATTATTGATATTTTAATAAAAATACATAGGTTAAAAGAAAACTAAAGTTATATGGGTGAAATCAAAGAATATTTTTTAATGATTAATTTAAAATCATATGAGGATTAAAGTAGAGAAAATATATTTATACATATTATTTTTTTTTTCGTAAACAAATTGTTCTTATTGAAGAACGCAGGAATATTTTTTTTGATAAGTAAAAATGTGGTTGGCTCACAAATCAGTTATCTTAAGAGAATTTGTTTATGCTTTATGTATAAAAGTCTTAAGTATGTCATAGCTTTTTTGTATTATGTGATAACATTTTTGATTATAGTTACTAGGTTACAATTACTTCTAATATTAAGTTTTAATCAACATTAAAATTTTTATATTTTTTCCTTTAATATTCTTATATATTATATTAGAAAAATTATTTCTAATATAAATAAAATGTTACCTTATCTTATAGGTGCAAGTTATTGACATTTATATTAATTAATGATATTAAAGTAATATTTCCATTGAAAAATAATTTATATGAAAGTTAAAATATTTATAAATAACTATTACTTATATTTTTTAAAATTTGAATGTAAAAAACATAACATTTTAAAAAAATATTTCATTTAGCCATTTATTTATATAATTTAAACTCAATAAAATAAAAATATATTATATATAAATTTAAATACCCTCAAAATAATGATAAATCTTTATTTTTAGAAACTTTTAATAAAGTAAAATTTAAAAATGAAAAAATATTTCAAATTATTTACTATTTTTCTAAAAATATCTAATTTTATTTAAATAGTGATTAAAATATAGTCTTTTTCAATGTATTTAAAATTGTAAATGAATTATTATTTTGTTTACAATAATTAATTTATTTTATTGTAAAATATTTAATGTTTTCTTCAAATATCATTTTTATAAATTTTTCTTTTTACATAATCATTTCCAAATTAGTCATATCTATTTAAATTCTTTTTTTTTGAATGAACCAAAATATAAATTTAATGTTTTCATTATTTTAATAGAATTTTTTATGCTATAATAAATGTACATAGTTAAAATGTACTTAAGTTAAGTATAAAAAAAAAATTTATTGAAAAAATAATGAAGATAAATTTTCTTACAAAAAACAAAAAATGTAAGAAAAAAAATCTTTTTTTTTTTTTAATAAAACAATAAAATATACTTTTTAATAAAATAATAATTATTTTTATATAAAATTATATATTTATAATATTTTAAATACAAATCACCCTTTTGTAGATATATCATAAAATTAGTTCTTGTCGTCGTGTTCATTTTCCCAAAATTTTGTAAACATTGTGGTGACGTTGTATGAATAAACAATTTTTTTTAAAATGTCTGATTTATTAGCTCCTTATAATTATGCTGAAAAATTATCTATATCTGAAGATGATATTGTTAAAGTTGAAGATTTAGTAAGTTGTATTGAAAATTCAACTATTTTTGAAGATAGACTTGATGCTATATTATATTTGAAGGATTTATGTCCAGTGAGTTACAAAATATTATATATGTATAATTTTAACATAAAAATTATTTCTAGAAAATGAGATTACATATTGGAACATTAGGTCTTCATGCATATATTGATATATTGAAAGTTGACACTGAAAATACTACGTTGATTCACCATGTTTTAGACCTTCTAAAATTGTTACTCCAACCAGATTGTGAAAATTCTATTGAAGAAGATTTCCTTGGAGATAGTTTAGCTGAACTATTTGTTAGTAAGCCTGACTTAATGGATGCAATTTTTCAAATAATGGATACATTTGACTTTTCTGTTAGAAAATCTTTAGTTCAATTTCTTATTCCACTTTTTCGTTTTCGTTCTCTTGAATTGAGGGATATTATTATTAATCAGGGTAATGGAATTTGCAAAATTGTTGATTTATTACAAGATCAACGGGAAGTTATACGAAATAATGTAGTACTTATGTTATCAGAAATGTCCCGTGGAAATGGAGTTATCCAACAAATGTTAGTTTATGAAAATGTATTTCAAATATTATTTTCTATAATACAAGATGAATCATCTCAAAGTATTGTTATTGAAGATTGTTTATTTTTAATGTACAATTTATTGAAAAGAAATGATGGTAATCAAAAATATTTTTTTGAGGATATGAATCTTGTTAGACTTTTAACTGAAACTTTTGACAAACTTATTTATCCTGGAGAGGATAGAACTTTTGATGTTGAGTATGACTATTCAAAACAAACTGTTACAAATATTATATTTGCTCTTGAATGTGTTAGAGCTTTAGTTTCAACAGATAATATTCAAGAAAATATTGTTGGTGCTCAAAAAGCTTTCTCTCAGACAGGACTTTTAAAAACATTATGCCATGCTATGTTTACAGATGCCAGATTAGGTCTTGATGTTGTTTATCAAACAATAATTACAACTAGTGAAATTATTAGAGGAAATTCTTACAACCAAGATTTTTTTATAAATACTATTGTTCATCAGGAAAAAAAACCAATTTCTTCTCTTGCTGTTTTAATGGAACCTTTAGTTGTTGAGAGACTTCCTTTTAAATTACGATCATCAGCACTTTATTCATATATGTGTTATGTTCATAATAATGAAAATGGTAAGAACTTAATTGCAAAAGCAATTATCGGTAAAACAAATGGAATTAGTTCTTCCGCTATGGAAAAATTTGCAACTGTTGGTCAAAAAATAATGAGAGCAGTAAAAAGCAATAAACCATTTCAAGTATGGGGTGGATGTTTATGTCTTTTATATCTTATATTTGAAAATAATGCAAGAAAAGAAGATTTTTTAAGTTGTAAAATTGATGACTACTCGAAAACACTTTCTCTTTTTGAATGGATTTGTGTTTCACTTTTTAAACAAGATAGATCTAGAAATCAAATTAAAAGTGCTTATTTAATGTTAATCACTACATGGATTGATAATTTTCCACCAGCTGTTGATATTTTAATGAAACAAAGTGATTTAATGAATTTTTTTTCTTCTGAATTCCGTAAGTAAATTTTTTAAAATAATTTTACTTTTTTTTTTAGAAGAATGTTCATTTATTGTTAATGAGAATGAACAAAGAACTATTAAAGGATTAATTGCATTTTTATTAATGACAATTTATAACAATCTTGAAGATTCAAAAGAAAAAGAATCTATTATGCAACTAATTAAATATCGTCTTGGAATTGTCCAGGTATCTGAGGCTATTGAAAAATTATCGCAGACAGAATATTATCTTGTAGCTGCTAGCAAACCAACTTTCAATCCAAAAACATCTGTAAATGTATATCTAGATTATCAGTTTTGTAAACTAATAAAAATTCATGAAAAAAAATACCTAGACATTTTAATGTCTAAAAACAGAGAAAATAATGGAGAATCACAGGATATTGAAAATATAATAGCTGAAAATAAAAAATTAATTGCTACAAAAGATGAAGAGATTAAAAATCTTAAAGATCAATTGGAGAATACAAAAATAGAATTAGAAAATTTAAGGCAACAAAATATTATTCTTCAAACTTCTTCTTTCAAAACCACGCAAGATTTAACAGATACTATAAAAATGTTAAATGAAGCAAAACAAAAAAATCAAAATTTAGAGAATGAGGCAAATTTTTTGAAGGAAAATGTTTGCCTTTGGCAACAGGAGGCAGGGAGATTTAAACAGTGGGCAGATGAATGGCAGGGATACCAAATTAGTCAATTACCAAATTCACAGGATGTTGTTATTGGACAACTAACAAAACAGGTTGAGGAATTAAATGCTTTACTTGATAGTGGATATAAGGCTTATGATCAACAAGGAAAAACTTTATTGTACTATATTAATTTATGTGGAGAAAAACAAAAAAATACAAATGATAATGATAATGAATGTCATGAAAATACAACAAATTGTTAGTTTAAAATTTTTACATAAAGTGATAAATGATTAATAACTTATATTACATATATATTATATTTTATTTTAAACTATATATATAATAGACAATAAAATTGTTATATATTTACAATTGGTTATTTTTTTTAAATTTGTTTATACTTTTATTTGTATAAACATTTATTAGATGAATTTATCATAAATTCTCATAAAAATTTTTCAATAAGTTACATGGCAAATATATTTCATGACTAAATAATTAATTTTCAAATACCACTAAATGAAATATTATCTTTTTCTAATAGATTATATAAAAAGATGTTAAGTAAAATATTTAAATAAGATATTTAAAATAAAATAGACAATATATTTTATTTTATATATCTAAATAATTTTATTTTTATTTCTTTCAAAAAATAAAAATTATGACTGTTAAAGATAGAAGTATAGAATTTTATGATGTAAGTTTTAAATTTTTTTTTAATCATAACAATAATATTAAAGTTAAAAATATTAAATAATCAACGTGGAAGTGTAATTATTATGGATGAAGAAAATGGTTTAAAATTATTTTTTGATGTTGTTGAAAATATAAGAAAAAAAATTAAAGAACTTGATGAAATTATAGATAATTTAGATATGGCTAAAAAAGATATGATTTGTGAGACTTATTCTAATATGGAAATATATGAAAATGTAACAAATTTAATTAAAAACTTTGATATAAATGTTCAAATAATAAGAAAAGAATTAAAAAATATGGAAGAACAAATAAAGTATGATGAAAATTATCCTAATGGTGTTCTTCCAACATTTCAAAAAATTAGAAAAATTCATCTTAATCATTTAATTTTACGTTTTAAAGAAATAGTAATTAGATATAACCAATCACAGGAAGAATATAAAAATTGTTGTAAAGAAAGAATATCACGAAGACTTTTATTAGAGGGATATTATTTAAATGAGGAACAATTAGATGAAATAGTTGAAAATGGAATGTTTAACATTTCAACAAATAATATAAATGTTGGTTTTCAATTAATTGAAGATGTCAAAAGTCGTCATAAAGAAATATTAAAACTTGAAAAAAGTGTTCTTAAATTATTTACTCTTTTTCAAGATATTTTATTTATTGTTGATTCACAAAATGAGGTTATTGATAGAATTGAAGAAAATATTGAATATGCAGAAGCTAAAGTATTTCAAGCTAGAAAATATGCCATTTTAGCATCAAGACAAAAGAAACGCCTACTAAAAGCGCAATTGTTTTGCGGTTTACTATGTATTTTTTTAATTATAATTACGGCTTTACTTTTATATTCATATTTAAAATAAATTTTTAACTTTATTGGATGCGCCATTATTATAAATGTATACCTTAAAACTATATTAAAATATCTTAATTTATAAAAAATTGATAACGTAGTAAAATATTTGAACTTTTCATTACCTAACTCTTTAAGCCATGTAGTTAAGATAAGCAAGATAAGAGTAAATATAATGCCGATTTTAACAAATAACGTATATATATTGAGACAATTTTTTTGATTATTATTATCTTCATCTAATCATATAATTACATAACATGTATAAATCACCTATTTTGGATCAATTTCAACATAATTTACAAATGCCATCATATTCTACAATGACTTATAATTCTAATGTATTAAATTACCAACCAAATATTTCATTTATACCCTATACAGCAAATGTTAATTATTTTAATGAATATATTCCTGAATCAAATGGTAGACATATGGCAATACCTGTAAGTAATAACAAAAATATTGAAAATCATAAGACTGAATTAATTATTCCATCATCACCTTCAACTATTGAAAATTCTACACCACCAACCTACTCACCAGCTAATGAAACGTTTCCTACACATTTATCTAATTCTCCTGAACATTTTCCAAACTCTTCACAAAGATATGATGTTCATTATGATAATAATCAAACAAATTACTCATCAATGCCTTATAATCCACCATTCCATCAACAATATCAGGTACCAATAAATCTTTCTGGAACACAAAATTTACAAAAATATACTAATAATATAGTTACAAATTCACAATATCAATATCATACAATTCCAGAAAAAGATAAAGATGAATTTAAACGTAGACCATATACAAAGCATAATAGAATGTCAATTCATGCAAATAGTGTTTGCTGTAATTGTGGAACAACTAAAACAACATTATGGAGACGAAGTGAAAGTGGTGAACCTGAATGTAATCCTTGTAATCTTTATTTCCGAGCAAACCGTAAACCACGCCCACAACATTTAATGAAAAAAACTATTTTAAGGAGAGCCAGAAGAAGACCAGCTACTAAAAATTTTTCTGATAATCCAAATATGTCAAGTGAAAATATTCTTGAACAACCTCTTCCTAGTGAATTTACGGAATATTTTCCATCATTTTAAATATTAATTCTCATAACTATTTATTTATTATTTTTTCAATGAAATAAATAACTCAAATTAATTTATATCTTAATTATTGTAGAAAAGTATTATTTATACTTATATTTAATTATAGTGTATTTTTATGACTTAGTCCATCGTGAAAATTTTGATAAAATAATTATTAAACAAACTATGTAAAAAGTTATTAATGCTAACAACATGTTAAATATAATAAAAATAAAAATTATATACAAAAAAAGACACTATAGACAAATTATAATTTTTATTGATAAAAAAAATTAAATGAAAACACATTGTTGATTTTTAAACAAAAAATTATTCCCAAGTATTGTTACAAAGTGATTCTTATTCAATAATTCACGTATGGTAGAAATAAAAAAAAACAATTAATAATTAATGTTAAACCACAAAAATTATACTAAAGTTTGATGAAAAAAGTTATAAAAATACTTTCCGTAAATATTATTTTTTTTTTCTTTTAACAAATATATACTAAATCAAAAGTTATTAATAAACAAATAAATTTAACAACAAAAGAAATAGTTGGTAAGTGTAGAAATCTTAAATAATGGTACCTTATTATAATTATTAAATGCATATTTCTTTTTACGAATTGTAAAATCTTTTGAGCCACATTTTTAAAAAACAAAAAAAAAAAGAAATATTAATTTTTGTTTAATAAATAAATAAATGTTTGTTAAATTTACTCAACATCTTCATCTTTTAAAAAATCATTGAAATGATCTACTGAAGAATCCATGTCAGAAATGGATGTCTCATTACGATTGCTTTGATAATCTATTGCCATCTTCTTTTCTGGAGGTTCACAATTTTCTTCAGTTTTTATATGATCATTTATATTCATATTATTATACATCATATCTTTGTTGTCGTGCAAATTTCTTTGTGATTCAATCTTTACCATAGGTGATGCTTTATAAAAATCTTCTTTAATATATTCATTTACTGTTTGATCAGTTTCATCATTTGTCACCTCTGAAACTGAATCATCTTGTTTCTTTTTATTTAAATCACTATGAGCATTCTTTCTTTTTCTATTTGATAATGCAGCCGCTATTTTACAATCTTTAACTACATTTCCAATAATTTCATCTAAACCAATACATTCTACATCATTATCATCAATCTCCAAATACCCCTCTTGAAATTTATCATTTAAGCCACTAAGGTAATTACATAATACTCTTTTCAATCTTCTCAAATAATTAATTTGTTTCTTAACATGATAAACTCTATTTTTTAAAGAATAATTACTCTAAAAAAGTATTGTTTAAAAAAATAAAATCAACTAACTTACTGCTAATACCGTACAATAAGTTTCTTTTAAAATTTTCATTTTCTTGATATAAATATTTTCCTCAGAAGATATCATAACTTGGTGATTGTTATCAAGATTAGTCTTTATATAATTATCCAATGAATAATCTTCATCACAATCAAGTACATTATCATCAGAAGTTAAATGCATATCATTTTCATAAGAATATTTGGTTTCCATCAGATCAGGCATAATAAGGCACAAACCTAAAAATAAATATGAAATCAATCAAAATAGTAAAATGAAAAAAACAACAAATAAATGAAGGTACAAACTGTTAAAAAAAATAACTAACGTTGTTAAACATACATAGATCACTGTGCAAAATTTCTAAACGTAAAATTCTACACTGTAAATGTGAATAGCTTGTATTTAAAAAACAACAAAGTGACTTTTTTCCAATCAAATGTATTACTTGTTTTAAATTTTATAATCCAACTAAGATGAGAAAATTAGAATATGCCATGTTATATTAATGCCTTGGACCAAGTTTTCAGAACTTTTCTTTTATTAAATTTAAATCTAACATGTCATAAAAGTTTACGACAATCATAAAACTATTCCTCAAATACTAAAGAAAATTAAGATTTTGAAAAAGAAAATATTCAATTAATAAATATAAATAAACATACAAACAAGCCAAAAAAAACAAACTTAAGACAAAAATAAAAGTTTATTTTATTAATAAAGTTTTAAAAAAATGAGCAACTATTCATTGAAACATATTGTTTGCTAATATCAAATTTCAACGCATTATTAATATTTTACCAACTTATCACCTTACCTTTTGAAAATAATCCCCATATCTTGAATAATTGAAAAATACTTAAGTAAAAAGTTGCAACAATTTTTAAAACATAAGTAAATAAATAAAAATTTCTATTGTTAAAAGTTCTAAAATATGTATTTTTAAAGACATTTATCACTAGACTTTAAGTGTATAAAATCTTTTTATATTTAAAATATAAATAAGTTATTTTTTAGTTCCGGGAAAAATTCATAATTTTTAATAAAATAAAAAAAATCAAGAAATTTAAATATTGTATAAAGTAGAGAAATATTTAGAGGATTGAATCTTTTATGCCAAAATTGTAAACTGATAAGACAAAAAATTTATTGATAATAACATGGCAATTTTTCAGTACTGAAGAAAAATTTAATCTTTTTTCAGGAAAACTTTAATAACTTTTATCAAAACAAAGTTACTAACAATTTGATTTTATTAAAATATAGAGAAAATTTTGAAGTACATCATGTTATAAATTCATAAAGAAATTATTTTTGTAAATTCATATATAAAATTTCAAACATTGAAAAAAAAATTAAATTATAAATTGTCAGGTGTAAAATATTGAATACTTATTTTTTTTAATAGTTAATAAAATATACATAAATGAACAATTTATAACATTTTAGTATAGAACAACATTACTAAATTAAATTTATTGTTAATTTGTATAATTAATTTATTAATCATCAAAAAATAGTTTAAATATAAATAGTCAAGTTATACATTTTAACTTCTACTTTGTTACAAATATTTTATACTTTACTACAAGAAAATAAAATTACTCTTATTTATTTTAATTTTTTTTTTTAAGATTCTTAAGTATTTATTAGAAATTACAAATTAAAAAAATTAGTACATATTTTAAACAGCTACTAATTTTTTCTAATAATTATGTCAATATACTAGTTAAAATTTATTATACCAAAAAATCAAAATAACATTTTAAACATAAATGTTTTAGTTGTTTACAAATAAAATATATTTTATCATTTATATACTTACATCTATATATTAAAAATTTCTTTATAGTAATATATAAAAGATTTTAATAACAATTTACTTTGATAATAAATATAAAAAGTTATATTATTTATGTTTTAAATATTATATAATTATTAATTTTTAAACAACTACATCATATTTCTTTCTAATCATTCTTTAGAAGTAAAAGTGAATAATTTTTAAATGATCATTGTACTATATATTTGTTCATATTATTTGCTTACAAAATAAGAATTAATCATCACTGTCTTTTACATGTATTCCACTCATACTTTCATTGTTAATCGTTATTATTTCTTGTGATGTATAAAAATTATAATGAAATACTATTTAATCATATAGTTATCATTATCTTTCATTTGTCATCCTTTTAATGATCAATTCTTATGAGTTTTTTTTTTTCTTATAATTATTAATAAATTAATAAATAATATAATTTGCATGAAATATATATATATATATTCATATATATATGTATTAATTTTTTTTTTTGTTTAAGTTAATAATTCTAAAATATTAAGTGTGGGTGACCTTTATTAAAACTTGTTCTTTTGGTCATTTTACATACGTAACTTTTAAAATATTATTATGATTAAATTGTATGTATATTTGAGCAACATTTAATTCTTTAAAATCTATACTATACCTCTCTCTAAATGTAATACACCCTCATCCATATATCTATAAAGATTGCAAATAGTTGCGCAAAAACCTTTGGAGGGTATTGTATTCACTTGATGAATAAATCATCACTGTTCTCTGAAAATATTTTATTATTGAATGAAAAATGTTATTTTATGAATAAAATATTATTTAATAATTATTAAAATAGATGTAATTTAATAAAAGTTTTGTGATTTTATATATTTATTTGTTTTTTTTTATTTTAAAAAATAATATATATATTATATGTTTGATTATCTAACTAAAATGGAATTTTCTTTTCTTTATTTGTACACCTTTCTTAAATATATATAATAGATGAAAGATATAGATTTCACACTAATAAAAAATATATATATTTATACGTAACAGCTTAGTTTAAAAATTTATTTTGTAAAACGTTGTATTTTTTTATAATATTTATTAATATGATACTATTTTAATTTGTCTATTGTTTATATTTTTTTTTAAAACTTTTTTTAATAATAAAAAAGAAATATATTACTTTTTTATATGTTATTTTTGATTATACATTTTAAATATTAAAAAAAAAAATCATAAATATTGTGAAGTGTGGTTGAGCAATTTACTGGTTTATTCTTAATTTTTTTTTTTTTGCTTATTTATATAATAAAAATATATTTGAAAAAATTATTATTATAAACTTATGCATAATTTTTTATGTTTCGTAGTGAAAGATGACATTGCTTTAAAATAATTTTTTTTCTATATATATAATGATAATAACTTTCTATTGGTAATTAAAACTTTGTTTTTTTTATCATAATACTGGTGAAAATTTATTTTTAATCTTCTTTTAATTTTAAACAGTTCTCTTTAGAACTATTATTAATTTACAAAAATTATATATAATTATTTTGTATATTAATAAAGTTTTATTGTAACTGAATTTCGTTTTAATAAATATTTTTTATGTATTATAATATTATGGTTTTAGATTTTATTTTTATATATTTACTTCTAATCATTAACAATAAAAATGGTAAGTAACTTTATAATATAACAATTTTATTTTTATTTTATATTATAGCCTTATCATTGGCAGTCAAAAATAAACATTCAAAATGTTGGTGTAGAAGATATGGTTCTCCTTACCACATTATCTGATCAAGGAATTGTAGAAAATTTAAAAAAAAGACTTAAAGGAAATTCAATATTTACATATATAGGACCTGTATTGATATCAGTAAATCCTTTCAAAGATATGGGTATTTTTACAGATAAAGAAATTGAAATTTATCAGGGAGCAAATATATATGAAAATCCTCCTCACATATATGCCTTGATTGATAATATATATAGAACAATGGATTCAGAGAATCATCAATGTATTATAATTTCAGGTGAATCAGGAGCTGGAAAAACATTCATAAATAAACAGTTAATAACTTATATTTCAAAAGTTTCAGGAGGTGGAAAAAAAGTTCAGAAGGTTAAAGATATCATGCTTCAGTCAAATCCACTATTAGAAGCTTTTGGAAATAGTGCAACTTTAAGAAATTGGAATTCCTCACGTTTTGGTAAATATATTGAGATACTATTTAATAGTGGTCAACCGGTTGGAGGCAAAATTACTAATTTATTATTAGAAAAAAGTCGTGTCGTCCGCCAAATCAAAGGAGAACGTAATTTCCATATTTTTTACCAATTATTATTTGGATGTGATGAAAGTGTAAGACAAAATTTTGGATTGACTAATGTTGAGTATTTTAATTATTTAAATCAAAGTGGTTTGTCAAAAATTGAGGGAACAGATGATAGACAGGAGTATGAAGAAACAATGAAAGCAATGGAAATAATAGGAATACCAACTGAAATTCAATTGCAAATTTTACAATTATTGAGTGCTATACTTCATATTGGTAATATTGAATTTGCTGAAGAAAATAATTATGCTAAGGTATTTGATCAACGATATTTAGAATTTCCTGCATTTTTACTTGGATTACCTTCAAATGAAATTGAAAATAAAATTACTCAAAGAATTATGGAATCAAAATGGGGTAAAACAACTGAACAAATTAAGGTAACTTTAAATGTGGAACAAGCCAAACATACAAGAGATGCTCTTTCAAAAACTATGTACTCAAGATTATTTGATTATCTAGTAAAATATGTTAACCAAGCACTTTTTGTTAGTGAAGTACAGAAATCATCTTGTTCAATTGGAATTTTAGATATTTATGGTTTTGAAATATTTAATCAAAATGGGTTTGAACAATTTTGTATTAATTTTGTTAATGAGAAATTACAACAAATTTTTATTGAATTAACATTAAAAGGAGAACAGGAAGAGTATGTTTCAGAGGGAATTCATTGGACACCTATTGAATATTTCAATAATAAAGTTGTATGTGATTTAATTGAATCAAAACGCCCTCCAGGTGTAATGTCTATTCTGGATGACATTTGTTCCCAAGTCCATGGACAATCTGAAGGTGTTGATGAAAAATTTTTAACCAAACTTACTGATCAAATGAGACAACATCCTCATTACATTGAAGGAGCACAATCTTTTATCATAAAACATTATGCTGGTGATGTAAAATATGAAATAAATGGTTTCTGTGAAAGAAATAGGGATGTTTTAAATCAAGATTTAATTCAATTAATGCAAATGTCAGACATTGAATTTTTCAGATCATTATTCCCTGAAGATGTTTCAACAACTGGTGCAAAGACAAAACCTACAAGTTTTTCTTTAAAAATTAAAACACAAGCTAAACAATTAGTTGATTCATTGATGCAATGTACACCACACTATGTACGATGTATTAAACCAAATGAATCAAAGAAAGCATTAGAATTTGAAAATGAAAAAGTACTCCATCAAGTACAATATCTTGGTTTAAAAGAAAATATAAGAGTTAGGAGGGCAGGTTTTGCCTACAGAAATGGATTTGATAGATTTTTATGGCGATATGCCATATTAACTAGTCAAACATGGCCAAGATGGAATGGTAATCCTAAAAAAGGTTGTGAAATTATTTGTAATTCATGTGGATTGGAAAATGATCAATTTCAGTTAGGTAAAAGTAAAATTTTTATAAAAAATCCAGCAAGTTTATTTTTACTTGAAGAAATGAGAGAAAGAAAATATGACAAATATGCTAGAGTTATTCAAAAAGCATTAAAAAAATTTACTGCTGTTAAAAGGTACTTGAAAATGAAGGAAGAGGCTAGTTGTATAATGTATGGAAAAAAAGAGAGAAGAAAAAATTCAATTAATAGAAATTTTGTTGGTGATTATGTTGGATTAGAATATAAACCAGAGTTACAAACTTTTGTTGGTAGAAGAGAAAAAATTGACTTTGCAGCAACCTTAAAAAAGTATGACAGAAAATTTAGGACATCTGAATTGGATGTACTTGTTACTTCTAAAGAAATACTTTTTATTGGAAAAAAAATAGAAAACAAAGGAGTTAATAAAGGAAAAATGATTAACATTGAAAAAAGGAGAATTCCTTTTGCTGAGATAGAATTTATTGGTTTAAGTCCATTTCAAGATAATTTTATTATTATTCAAGTAACTAATGATTATAGTAGTTTAATAGAAACACCTCTAAAAACAGAAATGATTACTGCAATTGAAAAGAGGTATAAAGAAAGAATGAATGGAAGAAATTTACCATTAATATTCAAACATAGTTTTGAAATAAAATTAAAAAAACTTCGATTTGTTGGTGCTGGAACAAGGATGGTAAATTTTGCCTTAGATAATACAAATGGTGACAATTGTACATTACAAATTTCAAGTAAATCTGTTCTAATTTCTATTGGATCAGGGCTACCAAATACAACAAAACCAACTTTATTAAAAGAAGTTTCACCAAAAAGAAAGGGTAATTTAAATCATTCTAATGAAGATTTCAATCAAAATTCTAAAAATCAATTACATGTCATTGATAAACCCTATGCTCATCTTTATACAGTTACAAATAATTCTAGTAAAGAAGTTGTACAACCTCCAACCAGGCCACCAAAACCTGCCATAGCGGCAAAACCTAAAATTACTTATGTAAAAGCACTATATCCATATGAAGCACAGGATACATCAGAGTTAACATTTGAAATTGGTCAAAAAATTCAGTTAATTGAAAAACGTATGTTTTATTATACATTTTTAATAATTTTAAAATTTAATATTTCAGATGTTTCTCAATGGTGGTTAGGAAGAATGTAAGTTTTTATTTATTTTTTTTTATTAAACTATACTTTTTTTTAGACCGGGAAATGGAGGGAAAACGGGATTATTTCCAGCTAATTATGTTGAAGAATTGCAGTAGATCTCAAACATCTATAAATAAATTTATTTTAAATTATATAATTATAAATAATATGTTTTAGTGATTTATGTATATTTAATATATAAAAAAAACCATATAGTTGTGTAAATTTCAATAAAACTAATGTTTATAATAGCTAATCTTTACTGTATTTTTGCACAAACTTGATAATCATTTTTTAATTTTTTTCTTTTAATTATATTACATTTTTTATTATTTTATTAAGTTTTCTATTTTCTAATTTCTTTTTGCTTTCAATTTTTAAATATTTTTTTATTAGATTCTAGAATTAGAATTTTTTTTGTTAATCTTTAATATGATTTTTAATAACTTGTTTTATATCATTTAGTAAAATTAGTTTTTAAATATTTTTATTTAAAAAAAAAATTATTAAATTTTATAGTCCATCAATATAAAAACACTCCAACTTTTAGCATATGACATTTTATATTTTTTTTATTTTTTTTCAATAGCAAAAAAATGAATATTTAAACATGATGGGATAAAAATAATTTTGATAGGATAATTTTTGTTTTAACAAAAACGGAAAATGATCTTCTATTTCTCTGTGTAATTATAAAAAACTTATTCCAAAATAAATGTAAAGTCAAACAATATTTATTAAAATCACAACGTAATAACTAATAAGAGGTAAAGTAAACTAAAAAATCAAGAATAGTTTAATAAAATTTATTATATTATTATATCTTTCTGGTGATATATAACATTTTATTTATTTATGGAACATTGATTAAATATACATGTAATCAAGGAAATTTTGTCATTTAATAAAACAAAAAAAAAACTTATTTGTATTTAGTATGGTTTATATTTTAATTAATGAAAAAATGTTTTTATTGTAAAGATTTTAAATTATTATAAAAAAATTTTTTTAAATACGAATGTTATGAAAAAAATACTTCCTTATTTGATTAAGTAAATAGTAAAAAAATAACACTATTTATTTAGAAAGTCTGTAAAATGTTTTTTTGTTTTTTTTTTTATTAAAAAAAAATAATACATCAAATTCTTCTAGACGTATCTGTGAATTAATATGACAGTCTTTTAGCTATATTTTCATTGATTATAATGCTATAAAAATAAAATGTAAAAATAGAAAAAGATAAGATTTACAATTTTAATTTTTAAATAGCATTTGTTTTCTAATTTATTTTCTACATTTTAATTGTGAATTTTATTCGAAATAGTTATTTTTTCAAATTTATTAAAATTAAATTTATTTATTAATTTAAAAAAAAAAAACTAATAAATATAATACTTGATCAAGAAATTTATTTTTATAAACTATTTTTTATACAAATAAACTATTCTCCAAAAATACATTTTCTAAGAATATTAAATATAATCGAATAACTTATTTGTTATTATTTGGTTTATTATAAAAATTATAATATACAAATAGATTAAAATTTTAATATAAAAATGATTGTATTTTTTTCGTTATATATACTTAATTTCATCTGATTTTGTTTTATGTCCTTAAAAAATGCTTTATGATTTTATAGTCTCGAGTACAATTATAGTTACTTGTTTAGCTATGTATCTTTCAAACATACAAATTTTAATTTCCCTATTACCATTAATTGGATTGATACTTTATCATTTATTTAAAAACAAAACAAGTAATCCTAAAGATGTAACAGAATTTTTTGAAAATTTTAAAGTTGGTGGTCATCGAGGTTCACCAATAATGAGACCTGAAAATACTATGGAATCTTTTGAAAAAGCAAAATCAGAAGGAGTTGATTTAATTGAATTTGATTTATCATTAACAAAAGATAAAGTTTGTGTAATTTTACATGATGATACATTAGATAGGACAACAAATATGAAAGGAAATATTAGAAATTATACATTTAATGAATTGAAAAAAGCCAATGCTGCAGCTAAATTTAATTGGCCATCAGGGGAGACAATCTTTGAAACTGGTATTCCATTATTAAAAGATGTAGTACAATTTGCAAAAAATAAAAATTTAAAAATGTTATTTGATATCAAAGATACAGATGATGAGGTAACAATATTATACTTTTTTTTAAATTAATTTATTAAATTATAGCTTGTTGATCAACTTCTAAAATTATTTAAAAGCGAAAATTTATATAATAATACTATTATATGCTCATTTTTTCCTCAAGTAATTTACAAAATTAAAAGTGCAGATCCACAAATACTTGTTGGATATACATGGCGTCGATACTTCTTTTCATATAATGACATTCAAAATTTACATCCACGTTTTAATTTTCCTCTTCATTATATTGCTCTTATGCTTGATTTTATAAATATTTGGAGTATAAAAACATTTTTACCAAGTTTTCTTGGTGTTGATATGCTACTTACAGAACGCTCTGAAATTTCAGAAAGATTTGTCACTAGTAATCTTGCTGCTGGAATAAAAGTTTGTAGCTGGACTGTTAATGATTTAAATGAAATGAGATGGATGCAAAATATTTTACAAATTCCAATACTTACTGACAAACCATTTTTAATTGAAGATTTACCTTATTAAATTTTTTTAAAATAGTACAACTTTTACAAGATATGGAAAAAATAACCTTATTATTTTATATAATAGAAAATTGACTTTGTACTTAAGAATTAACTTTTTTTTATCATTGATAATAATTAAAAATGATATAAATATGAATTAATTTAATACTAACAACTTTTGATTGACTGTATCAGACTATTAAATTATTTGTTTATCAGTTACTAACAATAAATGATAAAAATACTTGTTATTTTTTATATTATGAATCTAGAAATTTTTTATTTTCCGTCTGTTATCATTTATGAAAAAATTTTTTTTTCTAATATACTATTTTATTTATACGTTTTCATATTTTAAGATGTATTATATTTTTATAAGTTATGTTAAAAAAAATGTATAATATATAATCTGAATATTTTAATATGAAATTAAAATATAGTTAAAGTTTTAGATACTTTTAATTTCATCATTCGTTACAATTAAGAATAAAAAGTTTTATTAAATAATGCCATTTTAAAAAACTTTGATTAAAAATTTTTAGTCATCAATATATATTAATACCGTTGATAATTTTGTATATTTTATAATATTTTTAATAAGCAAATTATCCATGGATTAATGTGATAATTTTCGGATATTTATACTAAAAATTATTATCGTCATAAGTTAATATTTCTAATAGTAAATTGACCATTATATCACAAAATAAATATTAATTCATTTAAAACGTATTTTCAAACAAGTTTTATAATTTTCTAAGTACATGTTCAACAAAAAACACTTTATTGTTATTTATATACAACATTAAAATTATAATAAAATTTAAGATATACAATATTATGTTTTTATAACTTCAACAGTTTATTTTTAAATCTTTTACCAATAACTATAACTTTATAATAATCTTATTTATCATACTAAATATAAAAATTTATTTGTTATTATAATTATATATGGTATAAAAAAAGCTATAATATTTTATGTTTAAAAGTAATTTCTTATCAAAGATAGTCTTCTAACTTAAAAACTTTTGTAGAAATTTGTTTTTAAAAAAACTCAATACTATTTTGTATGAATTTACTATTAATAATGGTTACTCAAAATTTTATATGGTAACAATAAAACAGACTTTCAAGTTTTGAAACATCTACTGGTTTTTTTACAATAAAATTAAAAAGTTTGTATAGCTTAATAAATTTATAATGATCACAATAATTTATCAGCTTCTATTTATACCGATTATGGATTTAATTTTTTTTAAGAAATATATGAGAAGATTTTCACTTTAATCAAAATGTATTATTGAAATAGTTTGATAGAAACTTCCGTGTTTATTCAGTATTGCTTAAATGTTTGAATATGATAAAATTGCTTTCAAAAACAAAACTTAGAACATTTTTTTAAATGATTCATTACAATATATGGTATATTTAAAAAAGAATTTGAATACATAAATTTATTTTACTTAAAAAAAATGAATTTATTATCTGGCTTTACTTTATAATTTGAAAAATATAACATGTCTTGTGAAACTTTTATCTATATTACGGTAAAGCAAGTAATGATTAATTGTTTGAAATAAATTTGATAATGAAATGTTTTTCCTTACAAAAACTATTATTTAAATAATGAAACTTTTAATGAAATTATATCAAAAAATAATTTAGAATTTTTTAGCTTTTTTAACTTAAGAATTTTATTCATAATTACTACATGTTTATATAAAGCATACTCATCAGAGTACTTCTAATTAAAATTGGAAACATTACTCAAAAATTGTTTATTCAAAAAAATTTGAATTATATGGTCAAGTAAGTAATACACACATTTGCTTTTATTAACTTTCTAGAAAATCGTTTTGATATATGATCATTCTAAAATTAGCGTTTCAATTACATTATTTATTATTATACATATAAATATATATATATAATATTTTGTAACAATAAAAAAATATATATTGGCAAAATTTATTAAAAAGTATTGAATTTAAAATTCATAAACTTGATTCTTTTAATCATATTGATTTTATTTGGAGTAAAAAGCCGCTACAGATGTTTATTTACCTGTTCTATACACAGCTACAAATGATTATTTAAAAAAAAAATATTTTATTTTATAAAAAAGATAGTTAATATTTAATTAATAAAATGTTATATTAATTATATAACTATTTAGCTTACATAATTTGTTTTAATTATTAATAATACAATAATATAGTTTAAACAATTTTTATCACTTAAGAAAATGACCTTATTCCCGTATATATTTACATAATGGAAATACATCAATGTGTTTCCTATAAGTTATATTATTATTGATGTTTTGACATTACCACCTAATAAACGCAAATCCCAGATACTTTATTGTGTATAAAATAAAAATATTGTTCATCTTTGTCAAATAATTTAAACTAATTAAAGTAAAAAAAAACAAAAAGAATTAAGAAAAAATTATTTTTAACTATTTGATACATTTAAATATTCACATTTTCTTTTTTTTTTTTTTTTGTTTATTTTTAATATATGAGATTACATTTACTTTCTATGTTTCTTAAACAATTTTATTACATTTTTTGTCATACTTAGTTATTATGCTAGCTGGTATAATTTTATTATTTGAAGTCTCTAATTAATATCGCTGTATAGCGTCTATAAACATTATTAATTTTAATAATATGTTATAATTTGTTTGATTGTTTTAAACATGTTACATGCTCAAGATTGCGCATTTTTCTGATTATTTATATTATTATGTACAAACATTTATCCACATAGCATTATGATCACTAAATATTGCAATTACTGATTTACATTTACTTTATTCGACATTTTAACATCATAATATATATGTAAAAAAAAAAATATACTCCAATAAATTTTAATATTATCCTATAAAACTATTAATTTTACGGATAAGGTGTTGATAAAAATACTTTTTAACATGAAACATATTTCTCCGAGTTTCTTAGTATTTTTTAATATAGCATCGATGTCTCTATCTTCACTGACACATCTTTACAGTGTAAGTATTTTCTTATAAACTTTACATTTGCTGTGCGCTTGTTAATACCGCATATTGATCGTACAATCGTGTCAAGACTTTCCGTAGGGACGTTTTTCTATCTAAAGTTTATACTTGCTAGATTTGGTCAAGTTATATGCGCATATTTTTGTATCGTATTTCGTTTTTATTTTAAAGAGTTCTTAAAAAAGGGTGATCAATACACACATCAATGTTTGTTTCTCGATTTTTATATATTTTTTATTTTCATGTTTATATATATTTTTTTCTTTTAGGTATCATTTGTTGCACTGAAAAAACACGGCATTGTATGGCCGGGAAGTAAACAATTTTTATAAGATATTGAATGATTAAAATTTCATTAAGTTGTTTTGTAAAAAATTTTATTTAAAAACAATGTCAGCCGATGTTATGGATGAACCTATCGGCAAAAAACCTAAATTATCAACAAACGATATGGAGGATATAGATGGCCTTGATGAGTTAAATCAGATGCCATCACTTCAAGAGAGTAACTCATCGCACCAGATAAATGGTAATATGTCGTCTGATAGTAGTAATTCAATGTCAAATTATAATAATAATAATATGAATTCTATACAATCCACAGCTCAATCTTCAAGTGGAAGTGTATTACAAGATTTGTTATTGAATCCTACTCATTCACAAAATTCAAATAACTCGCCACGTAATTTCCAAGGAACTTTTCCAAATAGGTTTGTTTAAAAGTAAATTTTTATTGATAATATAAAGTATTTTTAGGAGTCCTATGCCAGGTCAGCCCTCAGTTATATCAACACCAGCAACAAATTCTTCGTTACCCGGTCCACATCAAACGGCTCCTAATCGAGGATTAGCAACAATGAGACCTAATGTTTCTGGAAAACCACCTATGTTTGATAAAATGCAACAAAATCCTCATATATATACTAATCAGCCAAATATTCCTCAGGGTCCGGGTAGTTATCCTTATCCTGGTCAACAACCCAATCAAATGTATAATGGACAAATGAGGCCCCCTAGTACGATAGGTCCAAATCAACAAATGGTTGCTCCACAACAACGAATGATTAATCCTACGATTGCAGGACGTAATCAGCGGATAAACAATCCTACTGGAATGCGAGGTCAACCATCTCCAGCACATCAACAACCAATGATGGTTAATAATACATCAATGATAAGGCAACCGATGGCGACACACATGAATCCACAATTACATCCATCTCAATCATATCAACATCAAATAGCTAATGAACAACGAGGACGTGTAGAAAGTTTTAATAATAACATTACACAAACTAACTCTCAAATTCCGGGTACCAGTCATTTTCCGAATATGAATAATCAAACAAGACCGGCATATCCTGTATCACATCATATGCCAATGATGAGTAATCAAAACATTGATAGAAATAAATCAAATGTCCCAATTCCTGGACAACAACCTCCTATGATGATGCCTTCACAAGGCATACCTAATCAAACTTCTCATGGGAATTTGATGCATTCAAGGATTGAACAAAATCAACAAATGGTTCAAAGGAATGCTATGGGTAATATTATTAGTGGTACACAGGATCCTGAAAAAAGGAAATTAATTCAACAGCAACTTGTTTTATTACTTCATGCTCATAGGTGTGCTAGTCGAGAAAGAACTGCAACAGAACCCTTTAATTGTGGATTACCTCATTGTAAAACAATGAAAGAAGTTTTGTTACATATAAATAATTGTAGTCTTGGAAGTTTATGCCAGTATTCACATTGTGCATCATCAAGGCAAATAATTACACACTGGAAAAATTGTAAAAAAGATTCATGCCCTGTATGTGCACCATTACAAAGTATTCATAACTCAATACCTCGACAAAATACATATGATCCTATTAGCAATGGCCCACATAGTATGTCAAGTTCATTTGAGTCCCATTTGAAAGGTTCTCATTCTAATTATTCAGACAATCTTTCTTATCAACAGTCTTCGTCTATTCCTAGTAATGCTTCTTCAAGCGAGAATGATTTGCGTACAGATTACTTTAGATCTCCTAATCCACCTAATAAAGTTATCAGTGGTCCTAACACTTCCGTTAATGGAAATAATAATGGAACTTCTTTAGGTTACAAATATCCTTCTAATATTAATTTTCCCCCACCAGAAAGGCCTGCCAGATCTTTAGATTGGCATCAAAATATTACAGACGAATTAAGAAATCATTTGGTACAAAAATTAGTAAAAGCCATTTTTCCTCAACCAGATTCAAAGGCATATCAAGATAAAATGTTAATGGATTTAATTACATATGCAAGAAAAGTTGAAAAAGAAATGTTTGAGAATGCTAAAGACAAGGAAGAGTATTATCATCTTTTAGCGGAAAAAATTTATAAAATACAAAAAGAATTAAAAGAAAAGAAAAATAAACGTTTAAATATTGAAAAACAAGATCCACAAAATAAAAGTGAAGAGTGTGATAATTTCTCTCCTTTTCCTAAAGGAAATAGTCCTAATTGTCAAAAAAATTCTGTACAAAATGGAGGTTATAATTTACAAATTGAAGTAAAACAAGAAATAGAAGAAAATAAAATTGAATCAAAAAATATAGTAGTACTTCCAACAGAACAAGGTATTCAGGAAATTAAAAGAGATATAGAACCTGGAACTTCTGGTGCCATAAAATCACCAGTACCAAAAGGAACAATTTCACCACCAAAAGTAGTCAAAGAACCTGAAACAGTAAAAAAAGAACCTAATGAAGAAATAACTCATCCTGTTGATGAAAAGATATTTACTCAACAAGAATTAGCTTCTGCTTTTATACCTTTAATGGAACAACTTGAATCAACACCAGAAGGATATCCATTTAAAGATCCTGTAGATCCTGAACTTTTAGGAATACCTGATTATTTTGATGTTGTTAAACGACCAATGGATTTTTATACAATAAAGAAAAAATTAAATGAGGGTAACTATAAAACACCATGGGATGTTGTTGATGATGTTTGGTTAATGTGTGAAAATGCATGGTTATATAATAAGAAAAATTCTAAAGTTCACAAATGTTGTACAAAAATAAATGAGTATTTTGTTAAATGGGTTGAACCAATAATGAAAGATCTAGGATATTGCTGTGGTAATAAATTAACTTTTACACCATTGGCGCTATTTTGTAATGGTACATCAATGTGTGTTATTGGTAGAGATCAACCATATTACTTATTCGAAGCAGATTCAAGTCAATTTGGTGTTACTGTATCAGACAAATATATTTATTGTGTTAAATGTTATGAAGCCTTACCTGAGGAAGGAATAAATTTAAGTGATAGTCCTAATGAAAAAAGAATGGCTCCAAAGAAGAGCTTTCAATTAATGAAAAATGATCAATTAGATAATGAACCATTTGAAAATTGTAAAATATGTAAAAGAAAATGGCATAAAATTTGTGCTTTATATAATAAAAAGATTTTTGCAGAAGGTTTTATTTGTGAAACATGTAGATGTGAAAAACTTATTCCAAAATCTGAAAATAAATTTACTGCAAAAAAATTACCACATTGTCATTTATCACGATTTATTGAAGATAGAGTTAATATATTTATGAATAAAAATGGTGGAATTGAAGCACAAGATTATGAAGTTGTCATTCGTGTATTAGCTGTTCAAGATAAAGAAGTCGAAGTTAAACCACATATGAAAGAAAGATATGGAAAGCAGGGATTCCCGGAAAAGTTTCCTTATAGAACAAAAGCAATATTTGCTTTTGAAGTTGTAGATGGTGTAGAGGTTTGTTTCTTTGGTCTTCATGTTCAAGAATATGGTTCAAATTGTCCTCCTCCAAATAAGAGACGTGTTTACATTGCCTACTTAGATTCAGTTCATTTTTTCCAACCAAGACATTTAAGAACAGATGTTTATCATGAAATTCTTCTAGCATATCTAGATTATGTCAAAGATTTAGGATATACAATGGCTCATATTTGGGCTTGCCCACCATCTGAAGGTGACGACTACATATTTCATTGTCATCCACCAGAACAAAAAATTCCAAAACCAAAGAGATTACAAGATTGGTATAAAAAAATGTTAGATAAAGGTTTACGAGATAAAGTAGTATCTGAATATAAAGATATTTATAAGCAAGCTAAAGACGATAATTTAAATACACCTATGGCTTTACCATATTTTGAAGGTGATTTTTGGCCAAATGTTATTGAAGATTGTATTAAAGAAGTAGAAAAAGAAGAAAATGAACGTAGGAAATTGGAAGCAGAACAAAATGAAGAGGATGATGAGGATGAAAGTATTGCTATAAATGATATTTCTAAGAATAAGAAAACTGCTAAGAACAGTAAAAAGAAAGGTGCCTCAAAAAAAGCCTCTGCAAGAAACCGCAAAAAAGGTCCAAATTCTACAGGTAATGAGGAAGCTGACAAATTATTAGGTGTTCTTGAGAAACATAAAGAAGTTTTCTTTACAATAAGATTAGCGACAAAAAGTGATAAAGATGGAACATTAAAAGAAATTAAAGATCCAGATGATTTAATGCCAAGTGATCTCATGGATGGTCGTGATACTTTTCTTAACAAGGCTCGTGAAGAACACTGGGAATTTTCATCATTACGTCGTGCAAAATATTCTACTATTTGTTTCAGTTATGCGCTTCATGTACAGTCTAAAGATCTCGGATACACATGTAATATTTGTCAAGAAAAGGCAAATCTACATTGTAACAAATGTGATGACTTTGATTTATGTACTAATTGTAATAATAAAAATCCACATGAACATCCTATGGAAAAACTTGATTCTGATCTCATGTCTGATGATATTAAAAATAATGAAAGTGGTAATTCACGTCATGAATCTGTTCAAAGATGTATTAGATCTTTGGTTCATGCTTGTCAATGTAGAGAATCTAATTGCCGTCGTCCTACTTGTCAAAAGATGCGTAAAGTTGTTAATCATACCAAGACTTGCAAGAAACGTCACAATGCTAGTTGTTCTGTTTGTAAACAATTAATTGCTTTATGCTGTTACCATGCAAAACATTGTAATACCAATAATTGTCCAGTGCCATTCTGTACGAATATTCGTGCTAAATTGCAAGAACAAAAGAGAAGTCTTACAAGAAGAGCTGATATGATGATGAGAAGAAGAATGGAACAATTACACGGTGGATCTCAAACGTCAAATACCTCAGGGAGTGCTTCTTCTGAGAATTCTGTTCAACCTAGTACTCCTGCTAGTGCTTGTACTGATAAAGGAAATGACAAAGGAATACGTAATTCAAAATTTGCTGAATCAACTACATTGGGATCTAGCGTTAATAATAACTCAAGTAATGTTGGGTCATCAACAATTTCTAATTTCCATGAATCAACTAGTACATCAACTTTTAATACTATTCAATCTCAACAAAATACTAGTAATCAAAATCAATATATTCAAAAGGGAGGAAATAATCAATATGTTAATGTCTCTTCTAATCAAATTTCCAATCAATATGGAACTCAAATAAATAACACCATGCAAATGGGAGGTAATCAAACACGTCCTCCTAGTTCTGTAAATAGTACAATCTCATCATTAAGTAGACCTGGAAGTCAACCTGGATCAGTTCAATCAAATGCACCTCCAAATTACCATCAACAAAGGCAAATGCAACAAAGTGGGCATCAAGAATATATACGTGCTCCTCCAAGTCAATCATCATATAACCAACAACAACAACAACAGCAACCACCTCAGTCGATGATTCAAAGAACATTGCATAATCAAGGTAATATTAATCCTTTACCTAATGTACAAAGTAAGATTTTTATAATATTTTTAATATTTTATTTATTTATTTTTTTCTTTTAGGTGAACAACAGCATATGATCCAAAGACAAGGTCAAAATCCAATGCAACAATCAAGTGTGTATTCACATACTCAACAATCAATGGCTATTCATGAAAGGCTACAAAAATCAAAAACAGCAAAAGATAAAGAAGAAGTTTACAATGAAATGAAAAGTCATCCAACTGTACTGAATAGTTTCTTAAATTATTCTGACCAACAAAAACAACATCCTTCAATGCATGAAAGACCAATAAATCCTATGCTTGCACAACAACAAATGATTCATAGAGGTACTGGCAATCAATGGCAACAAGGAAATCCACAACAACAAGCATATATGATTAATGGACCTAATCAACAAAGAGCAACCAATCAACAGAATCAATTTAATCCAAATTTAAATAATCCTCAAGGAGGTAGTCGGTGGAATCAATTTCAACGGGGTAATTAAAAGTTTTAGATGTATTAAGAAAACATTTTGAGGTATTATTAAAAATTGTAATACAATTTATTAATAATTTGTTTTTCAGCATGTTAAAAAGTACTTGTTTTAAGTCGTTTTGACACCTCCAATATAAGGATTTTTTTTTTGAATGGAACTAATAATAATTCACATAAGATTTATATTTCAATGTATAGTGCCTTTGCTATATATATCGATAGTCATCCATTTAGATGTATACATGTATATTTACAGTAATATCTCAAAAATAAATAACAAAATTCCTTGTAATTAAAAAAAGTTTACCGTTTTTTGGCAAACGAAGCTCTATGAAATGAATTATAAACTATTTATTTTGAACCTGCTCAAATATCATTTTATGTGTAATTTATTTTTGTTTTGTACATTTGTATTCTACTAATTTTTTATTCTAAATGATAAACCGGTTTATCATTAAGATAAATTTATTCAATTAACCTTTCAAGATTTCATATTTAGCTTTGTTATTTTTTGTTTATATTGATATATTTTTATTCTTGTTTCTTTATTTTCATAATAAATTATAAAAAGAAATTTACTCATAATAAATTCAATTTACTTATAAACGTTTTCAATTTTAAAAAAGTATAAAGATTCATTACTTAAAATAAATATTATAAAGATTAATTAAAAATCATTTAGATTAATAGTAATCTTATTTTGTTACCTTGTAAATCTAACATTCTTTTTATGTCTTTTTATATGAAGAAAATTTGAACAATTAATTGATATTAACCAACAAATTTCAATAATATTTGGGTTATATCAAATAATCATGGGTTTAACAAGAATCAAAATAATAGTAATTTATATCAATTTACATTTTGGTGACTTATTAAAAAATATATATTATTTATTCAATTGAATTGATGATTACTAAAGTATCCTTTTTGTAATTACATTTTACTACTTCAATTGATCAATTTTTAAATATATAAAAAGTTGAATTTTTAAAGTTGAAATTATTATTTTTAATTACCTTTTTATTGGATAAGGAATAAAATATAACAATTATTTATTATTTTATAAAATCAATTAAAAATTATAAATTTCCAATGCCATTATAAAGAAAATATTTTTATCCATTTGAAAAAAATAAACTATTTTTAAATAAAAGTAATTTTATTTTTATGTTATCTTAAAAAATTTTAATAACAGAAACATATAAAACAATATTTCTAGAAAAAAACAAATACAGTAACAAAATAAAATTTTGAAAAAGTATTCTATTTTAGTAATTTATACTATAAAATAAAAAAATAAAAAAATTTAAATTACGAATAAGTTTGAGTTTATAGATACTTATCAATAAAAACAATAATTATAAATTTGGAAATTATCATTAAAAAGATTTAATTATTGTAATAAAAAGTTTAATTTAAATTTATTATTAGATATTAAAAAAAAAGTTTATCCAAATATTTGATCATTAACTATGACCTTTGGATTTTCTCCTTCCTTAAAAACTGAAGTTACTATCATTGGTTTTATTGTATTTGTCATGTGGTCCTTTATAGAAAATTTGAAATTAATAGTATACATTTTTTGTCCATTATTTTCTTCATTTTTAATAACACACTAAAAAAATAATTATTTAAATTAATAAAATTACTTTATTAGACTGAACAAATAATTCTTTCATTTTTATTTAAATGTTTTGTAATATAAAAAAAAAGTATAATGAAATAGGAATAGTATAATATATGTATAAAAATAATATATTAAATAGAAAATTTGCTTATTACTTAATATTAATTTTTTTATTATAAAATAATAAAAATTATACTATCATATTTCTTTTCATTTTATTAATGGATAAAAATTTATTTAATTCTGTTCAATTATCCTCACAATCATGTAATTTATCATTACAAGATATTGAACCTCCAAAATCAAATGTTATTTTGGAGGAAGAAATATTAAAAGAACAAAATACACAGGAAGATATTGAAATTTTAAATAAAGTAAAGGATGAAAGTATAGAAAAGTTTGAAGTAACAGATAAAAAGAATTTAAATGATATTAAAGATGAAAAAAATAATGCAAAAAATTCTAAATCTTATTATGTATTAAAAACTATTGAGAACCCTGTAAATAATGAGACAATTAATAAAATTTCTAATAAATCAAATATATATGGTTTTTGGAATCTTGGTGTTGTAAGTAATTATGTTATGGATGGAATAAAAACAATATGCCCACCTTCAGGAACTTCATCAAAAATTGTAGACAAAAGTAGTAATAAAATTAATAAATTAACACCAAAAATATCAACAGAAATTGTTAATGAAACAAATAAACAAATAAAAGATGATGAAAATAATAAATATAGTAAAATTTTATCTAATGATAAAACAAAATCAATGGTAAATGATTTAAATACATCAACATATGGGTATTTACCAAATTGGGATTCACTTGTTGGTGCTACATCTAATTTAATGGAAACAACAACAAGTGCTCTTAAAACAGCAACTGAAGTTGGTATAAAAAATATAAAATCATTAAATAAAAAAGTTATTCGTAAAAATAAACTTTCAAATCAGGTATCATACTATTCAGATACAAATTTACGCCAAACATCACTTAAGAGTGCTGCTGATTATGATTATATAGATTTAGTATCATTACAAAGTCAACTTGATGAAAATAACAATAGTAAAAGTTAATTTTATATTTAATAGCAAAAATATATTTATTTCTAACCCATGTTAAAGATTGTAAAAACAGTATATATAAATTTATTTATTCATTTTCTATATGATGTTTATACAAATATTTTTAATAATAACTTATATTTTTTAAAACTTATTGTTATTTTTATATATAACATAATAGAATAGATTTATAAAAAGAATAAGTTATTGAAACACAATGAATTGTAGCATCTCTTTAAATTGATTTATGATATACACTTATATATTCAATTATAAAAAAAATAAAATAGGTAATTTTCTTTTTAAAAATATTAGAAATTTTAAGCATGTTCATATTAAATAAACACATGATATATAATATCGAATTTAACATAGTATTAAAAAATAAGTTATTCAAATAAGATGAAGTTTACCATGAATTATAAATATTATTTTATAAACAAAATATTACTACACTTTTTCGAGAGGAATTTTTTTAGAAAAAAAAACTTTACATAAATTTATATTTTATTAAAAATTTTCTAGAACTTTGAAATAGATGGATAACAATATAATTTTTTACTTAAAATTTTCAAATAATTATTATAACAAGACTAGTCTAAGAATCATATAAACTATGAATATTCACTTTTAAATTCAGCTTTTGCAATAGAAGTACAAAGTTGAGTTTTTAAACTTTTAAGTCTATCAATTGTGTCAGATTGTGAAATGTTCTTCAATGTCTCATGGAAAGTATTTACATTTCCACCATTGAGAACAGTGTGCATTGCAATACAATGAGACAATTGTTTCTCATATGAATTTATTAGTTTCTGCATTGAAAATAAAATATCCATTGAACTATTATATTTGGAAGTATCCATTTCAAAATGACTGTAGCTAGAAATTTCAGACATAGAGTTGTTATTGGCATTTTGATTTACTTTACTAGAATAATTTAATGAATGATTAAATATGCTATCATTATTTAGTACAGCTTGTTGCCGAGGACATATTTTTGTTACTTGTTCAGCATATTTTAAACTGTTTAATGTTGTTTCACAACTACTTATTGCTGGAGACACCATTGTAATCTATAATAAAAATATTATATAATGTTTTTGAATGTTTTTAACATACCATACAAAGTTTTGAATTTTTTCCTATAAAACTATCCTTTAAAAATTGAGTTAAAGCAGAGTTTCTGAAAGGAATTCTTTCAGAATTTTCAGAAGACATATATCTAATACATTCTTTTAATGCTAATAAACTTTTATTTATAGCATTTCCTTCATTTCTTGTTATTTTATCAACATTACCAGCATCTACTCCACGTTCACTACCTGCAAGATCAACTAAACTAAATTTTGATATGATATCTTCATCTAGAACTAATTGAAATTGAAAAATGGCATGTGATCTAGAGGAATTGGCATTAGCTTTTGTTTGCCCAGTGCTCCTAAGTCTAGATCCACAAGTAATTAACTTCATCACTTCTTCTGGTTTATCACAACGAACTCTTTTAATACCCGTAATTTTAACATCGTCATTTTGATCAGCTTGTACTTTTAATTCAACTCTCTTATTTAATAAATCATATGCTTTATTCATATAAATTTCAAAAAAGGAACAATCAATATGATATCCATTATGTGTCATTTGATTTCTATTAATTTGTTGAAAAATATCCTTACAAGTAGATGAATAAATTCCATTACTATTAATACCAAGACCTTCTCCATTCATTGTATAAGTTTTTCCACTTCCAGTTTGTCCATAAGCAAAATATGTAACACAATCACCATTAAAAAATGATTGAATAAGATTTTTTGCTGTATTTTCATAGACACATTCATTTGTTGCATTTGCATCAAATACACCATCAAATTGAAATGACAATGTATTTATATACTTTTGCATATTTACTTTAGCTTGAGGTTGATGTATAATTAAACTTTGACTATTTGGAATATTAACAATTTCAATTTCCTGGTTATTTATATCTTTTTCATTTAATGGTCTAACACGTACAAAAACTTTCATTCTTGCATTTTCATTATCAACAAAATATTCCAATGATGAGAATTGAACTCCAGAAACTTCATCTTGTATTAACTTATAATAATCATAGTGAGGATGTGTTTTAGAAATAGTAGGAAGACATCTAAAATTATTTTTATGATTTTCAACCAAATTTATCTTATTTACTGTTTTACATAATGGTCTTATTATTGTTCCTTGACTTGTGGAACTAGTAGATTCAACTGGACTTTTTGGAGCTACACTATTGAAAGAGTCATTAAAGCTTGATTCATTTAAAGAAACAACATTTCCAATTCTTAAATTAATATTACTACTTAATGACGATTCTAAAGTAGAGTAATTATTTAAATTGGATGTACAACTTGTATTGGAAGAAATCTGTGACTGTAATCCTAATTCAGGATTCCAACTTAAAACTTGTTGAATTGATAATGTTTTTGATTTAAAAGATCCATCCTAAATAAAATTTCTAAGAAAAGATATAAGGTACTTACCGGTTCAACAAATCTAACCTTTACATGTCCAACTTCTTCATTTATATTAACAACAGTAGCACTTTGCTTAGTCTTATTGGAGCGAAGAATGTTAATTGACATTCCAATTATTATCGTAATCATCTTCAATTAAAAATAAAAAAAGTTTTTCAATATTAAATATTTGAGGAAATAACAACTAACAATGAAATTTTCGCTGCTGGACACCAAGGAATGGATCAAAAGAATTTTTAATAAAATTTGAATTATGTTCAAATATTAAATTAGAAGTGTATTCACGATGAACTATATTAAACGATTAGATATATAGTAATAAAAATCAGGTAATGTTGTGTCAAAAGGTAACTTTATCATTTATAATAAAAGTTTAACTGCTTCCTTTATTATAAAAAATGTTACCTATTTTATCTTGATTTATTTATAGAAAAAAAGAAGAATTTATAAGAAAATTTTTGGAAGAATGATACTTTTTATTAGAAAAATTCTAATTTCCATCATTTATTATATTTTGTCATTTTATAACAATTTTTATTGGAAAAAAGGATGTCTGCATGTAAGCAATTTTTTTTATTAATTTTTCATTTATTTAGATAGGAAAAGTTCTTTTGGAATTCAACTAAATGTTGAAAATTTATTTAATGACAGTAACAAAAAAGTTCCAATTTTATTTTCTGAGAAAACTAGTACCGAATCGAAAATGGATAGGTTGTTCTTCAATTACCAACAAAAGAGTAGTAGTGAAATTAACGAAGATGTTTCAAAAAACATGACTTCAATATCGATGTCTGATGAAAATAATTGTAATTTTTCGAGCAGTGACAATCTCTCTTACAAAGAGTATGAAGAAAATAATCTAGTACATTCCTTTACTTTTGCTTTACCAAATATTGATGAAATTGGTTTGGAAAATTCAAATCAGTTAAATCTTTTTAGTGATGATAGTGGAATAATAACCAATAATAAAACTTCTTCAGATTGTTGTGATAATGATGAAAATGTTTCTTTGCAAAGTTTTCCTTCAACTTTAACATTAAATTCAGATGAGTTTACATCCTATATTTTGAATTGTCCAGGTATTTCATCTGATGAAGAAAATAGTGATGAGTCGTACATTAGTGGGTTCATAGACACATCAGAAGATGAAATTTTACCTTGTGATATTTCTCAAGATGATTTATTAGATGGTTATTGTACACCAGTATCTAGTCAATGGAGTTATGATGAATAGATTTTTTTTTAAATCCTGCATACACTTTAAAATTTTTTTTACCTTTTATTTAGTTGTGTCTACACATAGTATGATGTGTGAAATATTTTGTAAATTTTTTACTTTTTTGAAATGTATTAACCACGTTAAGAAATAAACTTTATTTCTAAAATCAATTTAAAAAAAATTGCAATTAATATATATACCTAATTTTTTATTAAAATATGATATATAACTATTGGACAAACTTCACTAATTATTTGTTTAGTTACAATCATAAATATTATATCGGGGGTGTATTATTTTTGTAGAAATATTCTTTGCTAAATAACGTCTTTTTTAAAAAGTTATTTAAGAGTAGAATTGCTATTCAAATAAAGTTATTTACAGATACTATATACTTGTTATATTATTGGCTTCATATACCCCAAAGTCATAGAAGAATTCGTAATGACCACGGAAGTATTTGAAAGCTCTTTTAGGAACATGAAAGTTTATAGTTTTATTATTAAAAAGATATCCACCTTTTGGACATTCCAATTTAAAAGCTATAAAAGGATCTATAAAAGATAGTTCAAAGTCAGATCCATACATTGAAAAAAAACCATTCTTATCTGTTTTACCTCTTGCTAATACATCATCCGAAAATACTAAAAAAATACTTGAAAAAATGATACTATAACATACCATCTTCTTCCATCAATTGAATTGGTAAATCTTTCAATGGATTTCCTTTACACAAAAAACGTCCAGTTACTTCTATGCTTTGCTTAATTCCAAACGATGATAAAATTGAAATAGTATTAAGACAGAAAAACAGAATACAAAAATGTGTTTTAATAAAAAATGTTCTTTTCATTTTATATAATCAATTAATCTAAAGATAAAACATAAATATTTAAAAAAAAATTGATTAATTGATAAATAAATATTCAAATATTATCAAAAATTATTTCATAGAAAAAATATATGTTTGTTCAATTTATTTTTTTTAAAATTTTAGAAAGTTCTATTTCTCCGTAGTTATAGTAATAACTATTGTAAAGTTTATAGATTTCAAACAAATCACTTGAAACATAGAATATTTTGGTATCATGAGTTGAAGATCTATAATGAGTAGGGCATGTATATGTAAACGAAATATATGGTTCAATTCGGCTATACTCATCATCATTTCCTTTTAATAAAAAATATCCATTTTCATCAGTATACATTTCATCTAATAATGTGCTACTAAATACTAAAAAATATTAGAAACATTTATTATAATTACCGTCTTCTTCATAAAGCTTTACTTTTATATGTGATAGCGGTTTTCCTTCACAAAGAATCCTCCCACTAACATCTATATATTGAACCATTCCATTGATATCTTGAAAAATTAGAAGAAAAAGTAAAAGTTTATACATTAAGATAATAAAATAAATATTTTTTTGTTTTATCATTTACTAATTAATAAAAGACAAAATTAAAATTATTTTATCTTTCAAATTTTGGTTAAAAAAATTTTTTTAAATAATGTAATTTATTTTATATAAATTTTTATTGTAATTGTAATACAATTTAAAATTAAGAATGTTTATTGTTATAAGAAATTATAAATACAAATAAGAAATCCACATAGTACAATGAATGAAGAAATCTTACAAAAGCATTATGAAACATTATTTGCTCTTGAAACATTGAATAAGATTATACAATTAATTTTTATTTGTGTTGCTTTTTTATTTCTATTAAAAATTATATTTATTATAATTCTAATTAAAAAATGTTCAAGAAACAGTTCGAATGGTAATACAGTACTATCAAAAACAATCCTTCAAATGCCACCAAGATATTTTCTCAACACATCTTTCGATGACACCTAAATAGAAATAAAATTTTGTGAAAATTGATTAATAAATGTTTAAAAAACAATATAATGATTTATTTTAAATTCATAGTAATAAGTAAGAAACTAATTTAAATAAAATAATAAATTAACCATTAAATGTTTACACACAATTTATTCATTTTTTTGATTATACAACGCTTCTTGTTGTTTTATTCTCAATATGTTCATTGGATGTGATGCTGATATTTTTTTAGATCTAGGTTTGTTGCTAAAAAGTTTTTTTGTACAAGGAGAAAGCATATTATCTGATGGAGAGTGAATGTTAAATTGTTCATAAACTCTTCGAGCTTTGACTATGGCAGGAGTGGAAGGAACAGGATTCTAAATTAAAATTAAAAAAAAGATAAAATTATTGTTAAACAAACATTTTTTGAAGAATCTGGAAAGTTTCCAGAGTTGGAAGGCATTGGAAGATCAGATTTTTTCATTGAATCAGTTGAATTTTCTGTTGGTAAAGCAGAAGAACTGACAAAATTATTTTTAATAAAATTATCTGACTGCATGGTTTAATATTAGTAAAATAATTCAGGTAAAAAAAATTGAAGTGGTAGAAAAAATGACGATTACAACCCGCTTTTTGCTCGGAATGTCTTATAACGAATTGAAAAAAAAACTATCAAAAAATTGGGACTGCGTTACTATTAGTAAGAAAATTTTTATTTAACTAATTTTAAATTTTTATTCCATCTAAAATCATGTCTGATTGGGAATCTGAAGAAGAGTTTGATGAAGTAAAAAATAAGGAATTGTTGGATAATTTTTTTAAAAATGATGATTCAAAAGAAAAGAAAAAAAGTTTCACACTTAAAAAAGCAGTAGAGGAAAAGGTGAATATTGCTGATATGCTAACTGCTTTAAAAGGAAAAAAGTAGGAATAATAAACATTTTATTTGAGATGTATTTTTAGAGGTTTAGATGTTGTGAAAAAAAATTTTGGTATTCATACATCAACAGATTTTAAAAAAATACAAGATAAATGTACTACTAATGAAGAAAATCGAGGAAAAGGATTAAAATCAAAAACTTTAATAGCTCCAATGCATAAACATGCGCAAGATAAGATTCAAGCACAAGTTGCTTACAAAGATATTAAAGCGGAATTAGCAGAATGGAATCAAGTGGTTTCTTCCAATAGAGTGGCAGACCAACTTAATTTTCCTTTAAATCAAGAAAAATTACATAATTTAGGGAATACTGAAAGATTAGCAGGTAAAATTGCCAGAACATCACTAGAAAAAAAGATGGAACAAGTTGTTAATGGAAGTAAAAATACTCTTGATAATGATCGACCATATACTGAAGCAGAGGAAGAATTATTAAAAGCTATGGATTTAAAAGAAGCTGAAGAAAAAATTAGAAAACTTCAAAGAGAAAGAAAGTTGATGAGTTTTAGAGCAGCTAAAAATAAGTATAAAGCAAAAATTAAGTCTAAAACATATCACAGAATTCAAAAACGTTCAAAGAGAAGGCGATTAGTCAAAGAGTTTGAAGAATTGGTGACAAAAGACCCTGAAGCAGCCAGAGAAAAATTAGCTGAAATTGAGAAGGATCGTTTATTAGAGCGAGCTACTTTACGTCATCGAACTACTGGAAAATGGAATAAAAATCTTATAAAGTATGCTGCTAGAAATGATGGTGTTCGTAAAATACTTCAAGAACATATTAGATTTGGCAAAGAATTAAAAGCTAAACTTTTAGGTATTGATGAAGATGAATTATCAGATAGTGAAGAGGAAGAAGAAGTTGATGAAGAGAAGGAAAAGAAAGATTACCAAACATTTATGAGTATGATTGCAGAGGAAGCTGCTAAAGAGGCAAATAAAGATGATAAGAAGAATGAAACTATTGTTTCTGCATTGTTAGATGGTGAGAAGAATCCTTGGCTTAAAAGTGGTTTATTAAAATTAAGACAAACAATGAAAGCTAAAGAAGAAGAAAAACGAGGTTTTGTAACAAAAGTTTCCGATAAAAAGAAAAAAGAAATTGTTAAGGAAATGGATCTTGATGAAGGATGGACTATTGTTGGTCCAAAAGATGAAGAATATGTTGTTAGTAAAGAAGATGTTAATGATGACGAAGATGAAGAAGGAGAAGAAGATATGGAAAACGATAATAGTGAAATAGATGATGATGATGAAGAAGAAGATGAAGAAAATAATGTAAAAAAGATATCAGAAAAGACGATTGATGAAATATTTGATGAATACTTTGATAGTCTTATTGCCACAACAAAATTAGAAGAAGAAGCAGAGGAAGCTTTAGATAAGGTAGATGATAAAAATGAAGGTGATGTAGATGAAGTTATTAATGTTCAAGCATCTTCGTTAAAAAGAAAAGCACTTCCATCTGATGACAATAGCAATAAAAAATTAAAATCAACTATTGACATTTCGTTAGATCCTAGTAAATACTTAAATTTAGTTACAAATCATATTGAAGCTATTGATGATAAAATTAATGAACATTTAGTAGATGACGATCGTATTCATTCATTAAATCAAACAAATTTAATTGCTGAAGCATTTGAAGATGATGATGTAATTTCAGAGTTTGAAAAACACAAAGCAAAGATAGAAGATGATGAAAAGGAAAAGGATATTGACCTTACTCTTCATGGATGGGGATCGTGGACTGGAGCTGGGTTAAAAACAAAATCAAAGAAAGAATTTATTGTTAAAGCTCCAGAGAAAATTCGTAAAGATTGTAAAAAACATGGAGTTATTATAAGACAAAATGTAGATTCAAGTATTGAAAAATACCAACCAGATGATGTGCCTTTCCCTTATACTTCAGCCAAAGTTTATGAAGCAGTTATAAGGCAACCAATTGGTATGGATTGGAATCCAGTTTCTGTCAACAAAGAATTAATAGCACCAAATGTTCGTACAAGATTAGGAAAAATTATTAGACCAATATCCAAAGATTTGGTTAAAAAAGTTGTAACAAAAGACTAAACATCATCTTATATATCATAAAACAACTGTTTTTTTTTTTGTTGAGTTTTTGTTTTTATTCATATTAATTAATAAACAATTAAATTTTTTATAATATTTAATATGAGCGACCGAATAAAGCAAAAAACTTCGCTTTTTCTTTACACTCTGGATAGATACATTTTTCCGGAAGTGGTTCATCAGGTTGTTCTAATGGGATACAAAGTGTTTTTGCTCCCATTGATGATTGTCCTGCTTCAGTTATCTCGATACGTTGTGAGCCTTCTTTAATTTTTTCTTCACAATCAATTTTTCCACAAAATGGTGAAAGGAGTATACATTTCTCATTAAGAAGTGGAGAGAAATCTTCCCATTTTAGACAAACTTTCATGTGTTTATTACGAGCTTCAAGTACTTTGTTATACATAGCATGGTGAATCTCTTCCAAAAGATTTGCAGTATTGTTTCCAATATTATCTAATGGTAAGGGTGATTTTTGACCATTGTAACGTCGTACTGCAAGAACAGAATTTTTTTCTAAATCTTTTGGTCCTACTTCAAAACGAAGTGGTACACCTTTCAATTCCCAATGATTAAATTTCCATCCAGGGGAATAGTTATCACGACAATCTTCTTCAGCACGAATTCCACTATTTTTTAATAAGACAACAACTTCTTTAACTTTATTTATTAAAGCTTCTTTTTTTTCAGCGGTAGTATTTGCAGTTATACCAACAGGAATAACAATAACTTGTATTGAAGCAACTCTTGGTGGAAGTACTAGTCCATTGTCATCACCATGTATCATAACTAATGCACCAATTGTTCTTGTTGACAATCCCCAACTATTTTGGTAGGCAAATTCTCTTCCTCCTTTTTGTTCTGGATCTTCAAAACTAATATTAAACATTTTTGAGAAATTTTGTCCTAGATGATGTGAAGTGGCTCCTTGAATACCTCTTCCATTAACTGGAACATATGCTTCAACAGTAGTAGTAAAATCACCACCAGCAAATTTTTCTTTTTCAGATTTTCTTCCTTTGACAACAGGAATTGCCATAAGATCTGTATAAACACGTGCATATAAATCAAGGATTTGATAAACTTCTTCAATAGCTTCTTTTTGATTAGAAAAAACAGTATGTCCTTCTTGCCATAAAAATTCACGTGATCGAAGGAATGGTGTTGGATGTTTAAATTCCCACCTTACAACATTACACCATTGATTTAATTTTATTGGAAGATCTCTATGAGATTGAACCCATTTAGCATAACTTGGATACATGACTGTTTCAGATGTTGGTCTAATTGCAATTGGTTCAGCAAGATCTGATGAACCAGCTTTTGTAACCCAAGCAACTTCTGGAGCAAAATCTGCTATATGATCTTTTTCTTTTTCTAAAACAGCAGCTGAAACAAACATTGGAAAGTAACAATTTTTAACACCAATTTTTTTAATTTCTCCATCAAAAAATGCTTGTATTGCTTCCCAAATTGAATATGACCATGGACGAAGTACATAACATCCAGAAACATCATAATATTCAATCATTTCGGCTTTTGTAATAACCTCTGAATACCATTCAGAATAATTATCATCTTTTGCAACACCAACACCCAATTTGGTTTGTTTTTTTCCTTCAACTGGTTTTTCTTCCTTTTTTGGAGCATTTGCTTTTGGTTTTACTGCACGTGCACCTGGAGCAACATATTCCTTTCCTGTAACATTTTTGTATTCAATTTTAAGATCTTTTAAAATGTTTATTGCTTCAGTTATTTCTTTCTATACAAAAAGTTATAACGAAAAAAAAATTCAATGACTAACCTCTGTGGAAGATGCATTGGATTTCAAAGATCTTACAATTTCTCCTTGAGAAATAATTTTTCCTTTTAAAGTTTCTTCAATTTCAACAGACATAGCTAGAATAAATAATTAAATTTTTAATTTAAATCTTTTTAATGGGTATTTCTTTTGAAATAAATGTTGACCTAAAAGATTGAATAACACAATATATCTCCACGTGTACAAATGATATAAGGTGTGTATAAAATTTATCCAGGTTTTAACATAAGAAACTATAAATTTAAAAGTATATGTGAGATAAATTTTATTAAGATTATTTATAAAATTTATGTTAAAATCCGTAATTGCAAAATACTGGAAAAAAGCATATTACCAATTTTTAAACCAAATCTTCGTTCAAAGACAAATTAAAATAAAAATAAATTAATTGTTACCTAAATAAATATACAACTTATAAATACAAAAATTATATACTACATATATGTAGTTGTAGTTTTTTGAGTAAATTTTATACATTTGATGAATCATTGATTCGTATTGGTTTTGAATATGTGGGTGATGTTGCGACACCCATCATACGAGCAAAGGTTCCTAATGATGGAAATGCAATTGCTGTTCCAGAATTTGCATTAACTCCAACAAATGGAACAGCAAATCCTTGTTTAGCAGAAACAGCTCCATTCATCCAATCAACACCAATTCCTTCTGATAATCCAATGTAAGGGCCAACATTATATCCATTGCTGACTTCTATTGGATTCCCTAATTCTGCTTCATTTACTGGTACATGAATATGTGTACCACTACCGCCCTCAATACCAAGTGATTGAACTATCGGAACATGCCAACCAGTTTTATAACCATAATTTCCATCATACCAATTACCACCTACTTCTTTTGTTTGTGTCCAGAAATCACGAATTCCAATATTTTCTGACCATCCACCTCCCCATGAACCAAAATCAGCTCTACCGTTATGTCCGTTTCCAATACCACCTTCTTCGTTTACAGCATAAAATGGAATTCCATTAACACCCCAATTATACATTGTTATACCAACACCAGAATTAAATAGATTTGCTATAGCTCCTAAAGGTTTTCTTTCACCAATAAATTGTTGACAATCTCTATTATATCCACGACATTTATCAATAAAAGCTTCCTCTACTTTAGCTCCATAACAATGTTTTGCTGCTATTGGAGCAAATTTTGAACATAATTTATATATTTGTTCTTTTTTTAAACCCAATTCTGTTAAAGGAATATTTGATGGATTGAGAATTCTTTCTGCAGAAATCTCAACATCATTGTTTGTATTTTCACTACTATCAATAATTTCAGTTTTATTATTATCATTAAATGGATCTTTAATTGTTTTTGATCCATGAATAATATTTTGTTTTCCAATTATTTTAGGTGTTTGAAATGTCTTTATATCATTATTTGATAATTTATTTTCATTTAAATTTACTAATGTTGGAAAATTACTTTCCACATTACCATTAATAAAAGGATTTTTAGTTGAGGGTTTAGAAAATTTTTCATCTTGATATGAATTTGTCATTTTATTCAAATTTAATGCATCATAAATTGTTTCTGTTTTTTTGGTTGAATCAATGTCTTCTAAATCTTCACCAATATTTGGCATAACTAGAAATAAATAATTTTATTTTATAGGTATAACTTACTATTTTTAAATAAACTATCAAAACCTGCTCCTTTTTCCATTTTTCTTGTATTTTCAAATGTTCCAATACCGGCAATTTTAAAAAATTCTCTATGTTTGTTAGATTTTCCTGCGGCTGTTTCACTTTTTGTGTATTTTACTCCAGAATCATTGACGTCAAATTTTCCACCATTGGCTTCTTCATTATCCATACCTTCAGGTACAAATTTTGCAATATTTGAAATTGTATCTGCAACACCAATATTTCCTAATCCAGGAACTTCAAAAGTAGCATCATTTCCTAAACTTCTTCCAAAGGCAAGTGGTGTAAATTTTGGATTAATTCTTGTAGCTGGTGCTTTTCTTATCTCGGTAAACTTTTTATGCCTACAAACAATTGATGATGGTATGTCTCTACAAAATTCTGTTAATAATTTTCTTGTTTCTAAATCATATTTTTCTTCATCAATAGCAATAACTTTGAGATATAATACTATGAAAAACAAATAATAAAACAAAAAATATCTCAACATGTGTTTTATTTATAGCATATAAAATAAAATATTCTATTTTCTTTGTTTAGAAAAGTAAAAGTCTTTATTAACTATTAAATCTTTCAAGTAATTACTTTTTAGTAAATATAAATTCACCCAATATAATCACACATTTCCTGTTCCGTTTTAAAACAAAAGGTGAATAATAAAAATAAATGGAATTAACTTGTTTAAGAATTTAAATTTTTTCTATCTACTTTAATCACAATTATAAAATATAGTCTGATTTTATATTTTATTTATGTAATAATACCATATGATTATATACAATTAGTAAACTTTTAAAAATGTCGTATTTAAAAAGGATACAAAAGAATGTATTATGCTCAATTTTATAAAACAGGTAGTTAGATATTAAAATACTAATTTATTTTACAATCAAGATAAATGAATCAAACTAATTACAATTAATAAAGATTACTTTCTTTTCTTTATTGCTTCTGTAATTTTGTCCCATTCATTATCTGAAATTTTGTGAAGTTGTTTGCCTAATGCACTTGGATGGTGGAAAAATCTTTGACCTCCATCAAAGTCAATAATTGCTCCATTTAACCAACTGGCAAAATCACTGGTTATAAATGAAGCTAAATTAGCTATCTCCTGAACATCTCCACATCTTCCAACAGGAATAGCTTTTGATAATAACTCAATTGTTTCTTCCATACTAAGATTAGATAAATTTCCAAATGCACCTTTTGTTGGAATTGGACCTGGTGCAATGACATTAAATCTCATTCCATATTTTGCCCATTCTGAAGATAGAGATCTTGCCAATGTTTCAACTCCACTTTTAGAACATCCACTAGGAACAACAAATTCAGCTGAATTTCTACAATAGGGTGTAGATATATAGAGAAAAGAACAGGTACGATCCTCTTTCTTAATTATTCTTTTTCCAACTTCATTTGTTACGTTAAATGATCCTTGAAGAACAATTTCCATAACTGTTTTAAATGCATTTTCACTTAATCTTTCAGTAGGAGAAATAAAATTTCCAGCAGCATTGTTAACAACAACATTAGGAGTATTACCAAAATTACTTTCAATTTCATCAATGGCATTTTTTATTTCTTTAGAATTTCTTACATCCATCTTGATAGGTAAAACTTTTTTCCCAGTTTCATTTTCAATCTCTTTTGCTACATCCTCTAAAACATCTAATTTTCTTGAAGCAATAGCTACATCACCTCCAAGATAAGAATAAGTTTTAGCCATTGCTTTACCCATTCCAGTTCCACCTCCTGTAACAAGAACAATTTTTCCATTATAGGAAGATGGTTGTAAAGCAATATTTTTAATAATTGGAAAATATTTTGCTGCCTGTTTACAAGACATTATCTTAATATTAACAAATAAAATAAAATGAAAGCACCTTCAAAAAATATTAAAATGCATTACATTATCATTTGACTATCGATAAATCATCAATAAAAAAAGTTTGTAATGTAATGATTTTAACTGGTTTAAGAGAAAAATATGGAAAAAACAATTGATTTATGCAAGTAGATTTAAACTTGAAGTATAGGGTGGTTCTGAAAATTTTCCCATTAAATTAAGTAGATGTAAATATTTTTTTTATATGAAATAATTAAAATCATAATTTAAAAAAAAATATTACTAACTTTTTCTTATCATCTTATCAATTGCCATTATTTTATTTAAAAAAGGACATGTAAAAGTTAATATTTTTTTTACTAAAAAAAAAGTAAAAAAAAAATTTTTTTGTAACGTTACAATATATACACACATAATACATAATGTATAATTACGTTAAATTTTAAAGAGAACAGTTCCGTGAACACCTTTGTGTTTATGTGAATCTCTTATGCAGATAATATGGAATAAAGTTTATAGTTTCAACATCAATATTTTTTTGTTTTCATACATTTATACATATTTATTTATAAATAATATAAATATCTGTAATGGGCGGTAATTCTATCAATTGTGATGATAATAAAAATGTAAGATTTTATTGTGATTTTATAAATAAATTATATTTTCAAAAAAATATGTAGATTAAAAAAATTGAGGAGAGTATTGATAAAAAAAATTACCCTGATTCTTTTAATTCATTAAATGTGGAAAATGAAGAGTCTAAAAATATTGTTCTAGGTAATTTTGATATTTTAGTATTAATTAAAGCTTTTAGGGGATATTGTATCAATGAAAAATTCTACCAAAACATTTGATTGTTATGCTATCATTTCAAATATTTTTAGGATTATTGAATGTAATGAATTATATTGTCAAGTATATTGGTTAGTACCAACAAAACATAACTTTGTAGGGAGTAAATTTAAATTAGAAAATTATAAAATTTTACCCTTTAAAAATGATACCTTTAAGTTGTCTGATTTTAAATTTGTTCAAAAAGTTCCAAAGAACTCTCCTTACAGATTTATGTATGATTTGAATTATGAAAGTATTGAGGAAGAATATGAAACAACAGTTAAACCATTTGATTGGGATAAGACATGCTTTGATTATTTAAAAAAAGAATAAGTAGAACATAAACAATTACCTTATGTGTTATTTTATTCGTTTTCAATTTATAATTATTTCAATTGTAAATTATTATTCTGTTTTTAGAATGTTATCAAAAATTGTTTCTAAACATTATTCTAATATTAATATTAATAAAGAAATTCAAGAACGAAAGAAAAATGAAGCTATTGTAAGTGCACATAAATTTTCAGACACAATTGTGAAACATCTTAATGATAGAGTTGGGCATGCATATTTAAATCAAAAGAAAATTGATGTTGAAATAAAAAAACTTGAAGGAAAATGTGTTGTACTTCAAAAACAGGCAGATAGTTGGTCAAAAATGGCAGAAAATTTTAATAATACTTTGAAAGAACTTGGTGATATTGAAAATTTTAATTTAGCAATAGAAAATGATATTGAAATAGTTTTAAACACATTGAAAAATGCTCATCATGGTAATTTTTGTTTTTTTTAATTTTAAATAATTATAATTTTAGATTTAACCAACATTAGAATGGATTGATCTCATAAAATATGATGGAATATATTTATTTATAGAAATGTTAGTATAAATTTATCAGTATTTTTTAAAAGCTTATTTCTTCTTTTTTTCGAGGCAAATCTTCAAATAGAAATTTTTTAACAGTTAACCAAACTTCAAAATTTCTCTCAGTGCCATTATGTAGTGTGTCTTCCAGTGTTAAATATTCTGCTTTTTTGCCAAGATATTTTAAAAGTGTATCACAATGGGATATTGGAACAAGTTTATCGCTTTTAGAATGTATTACAAGTGTTGGACATTTTATCATTTGTATATTGAAGATAACATCAAATGGTTCATTACTTTTTTTATCATTTACTGAACTTGAACAAAAAAGTTTATATTTAATACAACTTTTAAAACTAGCTGGTGTGGCAAATAATATTAAACCACCAATATTTTTGTTATTTGCTGCAGCCATTATTGATAAAGCACCACCTAATGAGTAACCTAATAATATTATTTCACTTGGTAAAATATTTTTTTCCTTTGTTAAATAATCATAAACTGCCGTCAATCTATTAATTAATCTTTCTTCAGTTGGTATTCCATCACATATACCATATCCTGGATATTCGTATGCTATAATTTCAACATTTAGAAATTGAGCAATATCATATAAACTTGGAAAACCAATAATTAAATCTTCAAGACTATAAGCATTTGGATGTGAATATATTAATGTATATTTTGTTGGTTTTCCTGTAATTGTATATGCACATGGTATTGTTTCCCCATTTTCATTATCTTTTATAAAAAAAAATTTAACTTTATCAGTAAATACATAACATGGATGATTATGTCCAAAAAGAAATTCACCTTGAGGTTCATCTTCATCTGTTACAAAACTTATAATATTACTGTATGCTTCTTCAAGTTTTGTTCTTGTATTTTCATTTAAAGAATCATTTAACGTTAAGGATCTATATTTATTCATTAAATATAAATGTTGAATATTAAATGATTTATCTTCATAATTTTTAATTTGATAAAAATAATAGTTAGATTTTTGTGGCCAAAAAATTGCTTTTTGAGTAAAGTTTCTTTCTGCTTCAGGTATAAAAAAAATTTTAAAAAGATTTTTTGCATTAAGCCACAACTTTTTACTTTTATTTGAAAAAATACTCCATGATGATTCATTAACAACGCAATTACATTGAATAAATTGCTTGTTTTTTTTTGTTATTTTCAGACGTTCTAAAAAATTTTCATCAAATTCATTTTCAATTAATACTTTACTATTAAATTTACTAGAATATTTAGGTTTATTTTGATTACATTTTTGAAATGGAATAGATTGTAGAGGAACTGATTTTACTTTTCTAATTATATTACATTGTTTTTTCATATCTGTTTCTGATGTTGATAATAATTTATCTTTTTTATTTTTTTTTAAACTTGATGTTTTTATGTGAAGGTCATAATTTTCATTATTTTGTTGAGAATTGACAATCGGCGAAATTTTCTTTTTCTTACTACTTTTTTTTTTACTTTTACTATGCTTTTTTGAGTTTTTACAAATTTTTTCTTTACCATATGAAACTTTTTTATCTGATAATCTTAAATTATACTTTTTTCTTCCATTCTCTTTTAATTTATAACTATTTTTAACATTTAGACTAGTATCTGAAAGTCTTTTAACTATATCACATTTAGAAATTTCTTTCTTTCTTACTTCAGCACTATTTTTTATACAGATAATTGTAGTTTTGTTATTTAAATTTGTCTTACTATTACTTTTTGACATTGAATATACATATATAAAAATTTTAATAATGTTATAAATTATTTACATAAAAAAGGGATAAAAAAAATTTTAACAAAGATTATATTTAATAAATTACCACTTAATTTGAATTTTAATAAATACCTGACCATTATAATAATGTTTTAATTATAATATTATAACATATTTTAAATTAAAAAAAAAAGATTTCTTTTAATGTAAGAATAATTTCACAACTTCTCTTTATAAAAAAAATTATTAAAGCTTGAAAAAATATGACTATTTAATTTTATAAATGACACAAATATTTAAAAGAAATTTTATTTATAATTAAACTAATGTTAGGAATTAGTCAATCGCAAAATAAAGCAACGTATTTTTCATGATAATATTTCTTTTTATAAAAAACTTATCATGGAAAAGGCATCAGTTATTATGTCAAGCATTCAATTAACACAGATTTATATTTTACAAAAAAAAATCCATATTCTTATAGAATTTCCATTAATTAAGATGATTGTTTCAAAATATACTAAATAAGAGTACAAAGGCCACCACTTTTAGGATTCCATGGGTTTACACGATCTCCTCCAAATCCATTCATTAATACATCATCAGTTTTGTGTTCCTGTGTCCACCTAAAAAAATTATTTATAGAAGTATTAATTTCTGATATTATATTTTGATTTATAACATATGTTGTATTTTAATGTTAATTGTTAAAAAAAAATAAAAGTTATTTTTAAAAATTTCTAAAATACTTTTAAAAATGAAACAGTTTCCGAGTTTAATCAATCTCCTTCAAAATTATTTTAAATTGTTCTTAACAGTTATTTTGCTACAATTTAAAGTAAATTATTTCTCGTAATCTTAAAGATAATATATACATATATAATATATATGTAAACGGTATATAAAACCTAAATATTCTAGTCAATTGTAAAGATAATAAGATAACATATAAAATAATTTAGATTCCAATAAATCTTTTGAAATGACAATCAATAGAATAACAACTACTTTTAACATATTATCAATAAAGTTTTTATAACCTAAAATTTTTAATCCGTATTATAAATATATTATAAGCATACTTTACAAGTTCTACCGCTGACCTTGAAACCGGTGTTCTTGGAAGATCTTTTTCCTTTCTTAATTGATCTATCATTCTCCTTCCATGTTCTACTGAATTCATTTTGATAAATATAAAATTTGTCTCTTTATCTGGAAAAAAAAATTAATTTAAAAAAAATAATATTTGTAATATATAAAAAAAGAAAAACGTGAAAATTTTAATTTCTATAACAATAACATCTTAACTAAATTTAAGTATAGTAAATGATAAAAATAAAATTACTTTTCATCTCTATTCTCGAAAAATTAAATCAAAATAAAATCAAAATACATATACAATTGTAATTTAGTAATTTAAAAATAAGAAAAAAATAAAATCCACGTCCAAAGATTGTTCAGTTAAAGTACACAAGTTGTCTTATCACAATATATTATCTATATTGATCTATTGATTATAATTAAAATGGAAAATCACACAAGACAAAAAAAAAAATATAGGCAGTCATGTTTAAAAAACAACAAAAGCTTACATATTAAACAAAGTTTTATTGTGGGTAATATTAAAAAATTATAAAAAAAAAATAACATTTCAAAACAATGAAAGCAAAAAAAAAAGCAATTCTAACAAAATGTTTGATAATATAAAAATAATCTCTTTTCACAATAAGTATTCCTCATTTTAAAATATAAAATGTATCTCGAAACAAAATATTAAATAGTGTACGGCATCCTGACTACTAAGCTTTCTTATTGACTTTCTTTATTTCTCCAACAAACTCAATGGGCCAAATTATATCTTTTGCAGTATCAAGGCCGCATAAGCATATATCTTTTATTTTGTGACAATGCATCATCTTTTAAATAATAAATAAATTGTGTAGTGTAATTAATGAATGGAATAATGAATATTAAAAGAAATTGAAAGTATTTTATGGAAGAATAAAAATGATTTGATAGTTTTATTTATATTATTAAATATTTTAATCAAAAAAAATTAACATTTTTTTTTACCCGTAATATTATTGTATAAATAATTTTATTTTTTTTTAATATAATAAAAAAGTTAAAATTGTAGTGGCACTCAATATACATGTATACATACATTAAACTTTCAAGATTATGAACATTGACTGAATAAAATTATAACAAGAAATAGTATAGATAATAGGGAGAGAACAGAAAAATTATAGGACGCGTCAACAGTTAGTATTACATAGATTTTGTAATATTGATGTAAGGTTTCTCCAATATAGCGCAAAGAACGATTTTTCCTGTGCATCTGTGATTCTTTAGCATGCACATAGTGAACCTTTAAAATTTGTGTATACTTCGCGCAATATTTATTTGCCTTTCCTATTATTAATAATTATTGCAGCCAATTTTATGGCCATTAATTATCTAGAAAAAAACTCAATAAATAATTATTATAATTAGTTCTAGAAATTGTCTAAATTTATATGATTATATTATTTAAAAACACTTTAGAATTGATATCAAACAGTTGTTTATAATAAGTTGTCAATAAGATAATTATAAAATAATAATTTGACAACTGTAACAATTAAAAGATATATATTATTTTTAAAATTATATAACAACCAAGCGATTTTTATCAAACAAAATTAATTAAATTATTCCTTTAAATATTTTATTTTTCAAATATTATTTAATCAAAATATCTTCTATCACTATATGAATATATATACGCAAATAAATATATATATATATAAATATAGTTATATATAAATATTTTATTATTATAACGGAAATTGGTATTATAAAGGTAAGTTGGCATATTTATATAGTTAATTGCTTATATTATAGCATTTTTTTTTTCTATCTATAAAAGATTATCTTTCATTTTTACTTATATATACGGGATTTAATTTAATTTTATGATTAAATTTGTATCTATGAATAAAAAAAGCTTTTTATCATACAAAGCTATATTTTCAAAGTTATACCTAAACTTTTAAGTTAAAAAAGTATATTAATATTTTAAAAATTTAATCAATCATTGCCATAGAAAAATTTATAATAAAATTGATTGGATTTTAAATTGTATGATATCATCGTATCATGTCGGCGCCTACGTCAATAATCAATCAAAAAATTGACAATGATATGCCATGCTCAACTAATTATTCAAAAGACGCTTCAGGTATTGGGAATGCCAATATTTCCAGTGGAGACAACAACACAACACCAATATCTGCAAAGTCTAAAACAAAAATTGCATTTTCCTCTGCTCTTTTAAACACTTTTTCTCATAAAAGTATTCTTCATAGTACTAGTACTAATATTTCATATGCAAAAAATACATGCGATAGTAAGAACGTTGATGAAAACTTGTTATCAATAGATAAGAATAATCGGGTTACGTTAGAAAATTATACTAACAAAACTGGACTAAATACTAATCTTGTGATGACTAACAGCAGCCCAAAAATTACCAGTAATGAATCACCAAAACAATATCAATATATTACTAAAAATGATAATTATTTAAGAAATACTAAAAGTTTACATGCCATAGCAGAAGCAATTGAGTCAACCAGTTCTAACACAACCTCTTCATCATCGTTGACTATATCAAATCCTGCGAAAACTTTACCAATTTCACAATCAACAAATTTTCAATTTTTAACTTCACCACCTGACAGTATTCCTAATCGACCATCTCCATATACAGCAACGGAAGCAAACTTAAAATCACAACAAAAATCATACAATACGGCACCTAATTCTATGGGTAAACGTAAGTTTAATATCAAATTTTTGAAAATAATTTTTTTCTTATTTAAATGGTTTTTCTTAATACTATGTAAGCATAGTTTACTTATTTATTAAAATAATTAATAAGTAGAAATTTAAAGAAAAACCTTAATGTTATTTTCATTAAATTTTTTTTTTTTGACAAACAATAGTAATTAATGTAAGATATTTGCATTTCCGGTAAATTGTATTTATAATCTATTTTTAAAGAAAGATTATTCTTTTAATGTGATAAATTATTTGTAAATGTAACATCTATGTATATGAATTAAACTTTTCTCACAAATATATCAAATTAACGATAAAAATATCAAGAGCATAATTTCAAGTGTATTTAATTTAAATACACAAATATAACAGAATTAGATGAAATTTTCAGTAATTTTTAACCAATAATTGTACATTTTTTTTAGCATTAATTTAATCTTAGAAAATTTTTATACTTCTTTTATTAATTTTCTGCAGTGTTTTTCAATTAAGATACGCAAAAATCTAGCTTTTATTTTAAATATAGTTTGGGAAATAGTAGTATTTTTTTTAAAACCTTTTCTTTTGCTATTAATAGATTTTCTTGCTCGCAAAAGTTTGCTTTTTTATTTTATTTTATTTTTTTGTTGTAAATCTATTTTTCAAATGAGATAATTAAATTAAAAGTATTGATAAAGAAAAGAAGAGGAACGACGATTGAACTACAGAATATACTTTAATGTATTTAATAGTGAATAGAAGAATTTGAAAAAAAATATCTTTCTTTGGATTAAGCAAAAGTAGTAAACCAGAAGGTCATACAAATTTTAATAGAAAAAATAGTTTACGGAATTAATTTGATAGAAATTTTTCTTGTTAATCAAAAATACAAATTCGAGACATTTTAAAAATTAAAATCCAATTAATTACCGAAAAGTATTTGTAATTGTTAAAGATAATATTGTGGTATTATTTAATTTACAAAAAGTTACAACAGTAGCATTTATTAAAAATTTAAAAGAAATTTGGTTAGGAGAGATAGAAGATAAATTCATAGTTGAAGATTAAGAAATTTTAAGATAATAAAACAACGGTATGGTATGTGTGGTATTGAAAAATAAATAAATCAGTTTGTCCTTTTCAATTCATCAAAAAATATAAACATTTATTTAATAGTTTCCTAAGATATCTTGTTATCATGAAAATTTTCCTATGGAATTAATCTAGATACCATAAATCAATGTAAAAATTGTTTTTATTTCATATTTTAAATGCCTGAATGTTGATATAGACTTGAAGCAATTTGAGTAGATAACAAAACATTATTTCTTGTTTTTCTTAAATAGTATCATATTTTTAAACACATGACTTTATATCATATCAAAATTGTTTATTTAGAATTAACGTAACTAAATTTTTTTAAAAAACAATTAAGAAATATAATGACTTTGTTTTATATTTTGGGATTTTGCTAACTTTAGGTAATGAATGATATTTCCGATGAGCAATATACCCAAAAGATAGTTTTTTTACTTGGTTCATTAATAACCCCTTTTTTTACATACAAGTATTTCCTTTAATAATTTTTTTACAAAAAAATAAGCCATTACTACAATAACACAAGTTTTAAAATAGAAAATTCTTAAACAAATTTGACAAATTGTATTAATTTTGATGTAAAATTAATTGTCACATTAATGGACATACTAATACAAAAAACTGATACTAATTAATTTTAAGGTGAAATAAATGACTAGTATTGATGAATATTACTTTTTTGTCTATTGAACAAAAATTATAGATGTTTGATTGCATTTATCTTATAGATATTTAATAGATTATTTGCAAAAAATATTTTTTTTTCAGATTGATTTAGCAATATAAAATTAACCAATTATTAACATAGTCTCTAAGAGTTTACAGTATTTATTTTTTTAAAACTTTTAACTTTTATAACTAATTGAAACTAAAAGTTATTTAAAAATTAAAATTTATTTACCACGACTAATTTCATGAAATAATAAAACGATACTTATTAGAAGAGTTGGCATTAAAAATAGATCATTAGTTTTATCATGAAAACACATTTTATTTGAAAAGATTGTAAACCAAATAATGCTTGGCTAATTTGTTTAAAAATAAATTATTGTCAAAAGTGTCTATTTCTAAGAATTTTATTAATAATCTTTGGTGAATACTAGTTTTTAAATGTTTACCGATCTTTACTTTTTTAATTAATTCTAAATTATCAAAGCTTAAAAATAAGTATGTTAAATATATATGTTACCCTATACTATTCAACAATTTAAAAAATATGGATAAGAACATTTTATCAATAAACTTTTTTTGAAAATTATCTGTCTTACTAATAATTTTAGTTCTTTGACAGTAAGTTATATTTATTTTGACTTTAAAGAAATAATTACAAAAATAAAAGTTATTTTTTCTACTTTACTTTAAAATTACTCTTTGAAATCTTATTGTATATTGATAAATATTATATAGTTAGCAAATATTTTAATACATTATTTAAATATGGTTTGCCGGAAAAAGCAATTTTATAATTTCTTTTAATTTCTGTTTATAAAAAAAAAGTAAAATATGTTTCTTGGGTATAAAAATATTGGTACTTTTTAGTAGTGAATTTTCGAGCACCTCATTCAATTCCTCATGTATGGGTCTCAAAACGCTACCCGACAATATGTAGTGATACATGTGAAGGATGCCAAAAAACATTAGGTTTCGTCAGTTCATGGGAAAAATGTAAAAGTTGCAAGTAAGTTGTATGGTTTATAAAAATGTTATTTAACATTATTGTAGAAAAAAAGCTCATACTGAATGTAAAAGAAGAATAGGAAATAATTGTGGTTTAACTTTAGAAATTTTTAAAGCAGTTTTTAAAGAGTTGCATATAACTCAGGGACAGGTTAGTTATAGTTTATTTTATAAACAATTTAAAACTTTTTGTTATTATAGGAAAGATGGGATTCCTATCGAGCGTCAGGGGGTGAATCATCATCTTCTACTAATTCTACAGCACCTTCAACTCCAGCACCTAATTTAATTAACTCAGTTATACCAAAGCAAACTGGACAAGTAATATCATCAGCTAGTTTATCAAACACATCTGAACACTTTACATTTCATGATCCAACAACATTTTCTCAAACTTTCCCACGCTCGCAAAATACTGAGCAATCAAATTTACCAATTAATCATCATGTACCAAGTATTATTTTAACTGATACTAATGTAATAGGAGAATCAATTAATGAAACGGGTTCATCAAAAAATAATACACTTACAGATAAAACTTTAATTAATAATGATAATTCTATAAATAGTTATCGAGTAAACAATGTTACAAAAAAAGATATTCCTATAATAACAACAACTTCAGCAACTTTAACAGGAACAAATGGTACAAATGATTCTGAAAAAACTTTAAAAGGTGTAACTTTTGAAGATATATCAAATTTAGAAGGCTTAAATTTTGGTGGAGATGAGAATAGTGATAGGCAAGGAATATATTATAGACTTAGTTTTAAAACAGCTTCAATGAGAGAAAAAAATCAAAAAAAAGGAAAAAAAATATATGAAAATATTCCTGAGGATGCAGAATCAAATATAAATTTGGATGCAATTGAAGTTCTTGAACTAATTGGTTATGGAAGATTTGGTGAGGTACGTCGTGGACATTATTTTGGTGATGTATCAATAAAACTTCTTAATATGGATCACGTACCAGAAGCTAAACAATATGAGACATTCCTTCTTGAAGCTGATTCATTTCTTAAAGTAAGACATGAAAATATTGTTCTTTTCTTAGGTTATACATATGAACAAGGAAATCTTGGTATAGTTATGTCAGATTGTAAAGGGAAAACATTATATCAATTAATTCATGAAAGTCTTCCTACAGAGTGTTTAGAATTTTCGCAAATTATCAATTTTTCACTTCAAATTTGTCAAGGTATGACATATCTTCATACAAAGGGTATTCTCCATAAGGATCTAAGAACAAAAAATATATTTATTGAAAAAAATAATAGAATAGTAATAACTGATTTTGGACTTTTTAATATGGCTCGTTTACGTCACCCACCAAGAAAAAATGGTTTTTTTGTTTCAGAGAATTGGTTATGTTATCTTGCTCCCGAACTCATAAAACTAATAACTCCATCAGCAAAACCTATACGTTTTACTGAAAAAAGTGACGTTTATGCATTTGGAACTTGTTGTTTTGAGATGTTTTTCGGTAGATTTCCATTTTCTGAATATAGTTGGGAAGTAAAAATGTTCTTTATTGGGCAGGGTATGAAAGCACCTTTTTGTGGTAATGAAGTAAGTCGGGAGATGAAAAATATTTTAATGAATTGTTGGAATTACAATCCTCGAAATCGACCTGCATTTGAAGATATATTTGGAAATTTTGGTAAATTGCCTAAAAAAAAAGTAATGAGAAGTCCTAGTTTTCCAATTCAGAGAAGTTATGAAAGTTTTTTTTAAAAAAAATACGATACTATTCAGTTTTGGTAGGGACATATTTTTTTACTATTTTCAAAGTTTAAATGTCAATTTTTTAAATAATTTTTTTTAACTTGTTAAATTTTAAACAAATTATATAAAATATATTAACATATAAAAATTATATATTTTTTTTAATTAAAATATTTATTTTGCTGTGGAGGAGAAGTTGTCTAGTATTAATAAATTTTGTCTAAGATCTTAATAATTTATGCTTAATATGATTATTTATACAATTTTTAGATTTTTTTCTTTGTAATAAATTATTATTTTTTTTCTAATCTTCTTACCATATAAATTTTATTTTTGAAAGTAAACTATCAAAAATCATAGAAAAAGTTTAACATTTTTTTTCCATGTTTATGTAGTGTCATTATAAATTTTTCATGACAATTGATACAAGAAAAAAAAAACATTATTAATGTCAATTTCGAAGAGGTTAAATGTATTCAAACGGAAAAAATACAAAGTTGATAAAAAAAAAGTAATTAATTATTTTATAGGATATAAATGACTCATTTTACGTCTTTAATAAATCAAAAATTTTCATCTTACAATATTTTAGTATTAATTTATATTATGATTGAAAAAAAAAGTTATTGATAAGTAACATGTTAATTTATCAAAGTTAAAACAAAAGTTTCTATAATTTTTTTAAAATAATTAAATTAGCATAATTATTTATTGGTGGATTTTATAAATTTAGAATCATTCTTCATTAATAAAAATAATACATGGGTATAATAGAAAATTTGATAAAAACGACAATGTATATTTTTTTGTTAAAAAAAAACTTATTCTTAAAATCATAGGTTTTATAAAAAAAACTTTAGTATTTGACAACTTTTAAGAAATTCATTAATAACTTTCTTCAAAAATAAAGTTATTTACAAAATGATTTCACTAGAAGGTACAAAGAACATTTTGGAGGACATTAATATAAAATTTCTATAATGTCACGTCTTTTTGAATCACTATATAAGCTTTTGAAGATATAAAAATAATTATCAAAAAAAATATATATAAATTTAAATATTTTATCAAAAAAAGAAAAAATATTTAGACATGTATAACTTTTTGATATCAGGTCTGATAAGATAATTAGTAGGTGTTAATTAAAATACAGTATGGTAAAGTTAAATAAAAACATTTACACAATTAACATTGTTTAACATTTATCAATCAAATATTGTCAGGGAATGTTTTAAAGATTTGTATTAATTTTATACATTTTACACTGGTATTTGATATTGTAGACAAAACAGATTAATTTGAAATAAAATAACAAAAAAAGTACTGTTTATCATTATTTTAACACCTTACTACATTAAATAGGTGTTTAAAGGTATCGGAAAAGATAAAAGAAATAAGAAATTATTAGAAGTATTGTATAAAGAATGAATGATTGATAAGGTGGACGGCAATTGTTTTGTACAAATTGAAGTCTATTAATCAAAATTGGTTAAATATTTAAAAATTTTCTTATAATAAATGGTCTAAATAAAAATTTAATAGTCCTCGTTGTGGTAATGAGTATCATATAATTAATTATTTTCAATATGGATAGATAATAATAAGTAATTGGAAAAACTAGATAATAAAATCAGATAATTTTTGAGGTATAAATTAATATTATCTTATAGTTACAAAAAAAAAAACTTTAATTATATTTTTTTCTTTGAAATTATGAACAAGTTCTTTTGTAAAATTTTTCATTTTATAATATTATTGTATGAATGCCAGAGAGGAAAACATTATTGTCGATTGTTATCTTACAAAGATATATTAATTATACTATTATCAAGAAAATGATATGATGAACAGATGAGAGATTGAATGACACTACAAGGAAAACTTAAGATTGCCGAAAGGCTTTATTTATGTGATATTTACGATTCCTATGGATAAGAATTGGGATTATATTATTTAATAGAAGCATGATACCGCAATAGATATATGTTTATAGTTTATTTATCAAAAAAATGTCATCTGATTTTTAATAAATTTTTATAAAAAAAAATACCATATTAGTAAAATTTTTATCTTTAAATCATTTATTTTTCTTCTCTTTTTTTTTAGATTTTTTTTTTTTAGAAATCGCCTCTACATCACTATTACATTATTTTAAAAGAGGTAGAGTTAAAAGCTTATATTATATATATATACATACATACATACACATTTTTAATGCTTTGGCACTCTTGACTATTCCTCCTGTAATTGATGAAGGTCTAACATGAGGAATCTTTGTAAACCACTCCGACAAAGATTGCCGACGTCAAGACAAGATTGAACGGGATTCCATAGTATGGTATATTTGCACTTTTTCACACTATAACTAATATTTTAAAATTTTTATTTTATTTACCCTCTTGAAGAATGTTTAACAATGTTATTTATAATTTATTATAAATTTTTTTTTTCTTTAAAAAAATCTAATAATAATTATTATTTTTATTACATTTAAAATATACATATATATATTTATTTATAAATTACTTTTATATAAAAAAAAAAATACTATTATATAATTTTTTTTTTCTTTATAATATATCTTAATTGTAACATTACTACAACTTATAAAATAATTTATAATATCATTTCTACACATGTTTATATGATTAATAATTTTTATTATCTATAATATTTATTAGTATTGGTAAATTAATTAACAAATAAATAATATTAATTTCCTACATATATAAATGTATTTTTAATATTTTATAAAAGTTTGGCCCATATTAATTTGATAAATGAGATCCTCCATAATCTCATACTGATCATCTTTTACTTTTAACTAAATTCTTTCACCTTTCTATTTTCTTAAATATCACCATTCTCAAAATACATAAATTAATTTTGAAAGTAGAATCTAAATATAATAAATAATTTTTGGCACGAGTCTTGTCAACTGTCATATGTGTGTAATAGTGGGCAATGAACATATGATAATTGGGGCTGGAGTTTAAGAAAATACTGAAATTACAGTGTCTTTTGAATGTTACATTTTTCAATTTTAACAAAACCTATATAAAATACAATTTTATAATACAATATCTCTTAAAATAATATTGCTTTATCTACTTTTTTTTTTTTTTTGATAAATTTTAATATTGACATTTTGTGAGAAATTTTATAAAATGTTTTTATATTAAATAAAGAACAATTTCTTTTAACTACTTTTTTTTTTCTCTATTAAATATAATTTAATTAATTGTTTCTCCTTCCTACTATATATATCTTTAATTAATTTTTTTAAACATTAAAATAATTTTTCTACTAATATTAAAATAATATTTATAAAAGCATTATAAATATTAATTTATCTTTCAATTGACAAAAAAAAAACGAATAACTTTTATGTAGTTATTAATAATATCAAGATAAGGTTAATTAAATTTATATGATCTATCTTTACTTTTTAACGATAACAATACATATATAATAACTCATAACTTTCTAAATCTAATTAAGATTACATAAACATAAAGATATTTATAATTCATTTATTTCTTTAAAGATAACCTTCCTTTATTTTATTTTTCTCTTTTCTCATTAATTTTAATATAATTATAAAAAAAAAAATCTTATAAACAAGCTATTATTTGGTTAAATTTCTAATCATTTAAAAAAAAAAACTTCTATGCCAAAAAAATTATTCAATTCTAGTTTAGTTATATGAAAAATTAAATTTTTTCACATATTAATCATTTATTTTTCTTTATATTTAAAATACACCCAATAAACATATTTTTTACCTCGACATACATATCATTATATATTTTATATATATTTCCAAAAATGCAACATTTAGTAATACCATGGTATATCTATATAACTACTTTCCTTGAACATTATTCAATATTTACACATCACCTGAAATGATCCATCATCAAAATTAGAAAAAAAAAAAAAAATTAACTCCTCCTTTTAAAAGATAAGAAAAATATAACCATTTATGTACTTTAAAAAGACCTTTTCATGATTTTATTATACTTTTTTTTTTTAATATTTTATATATTATTTATCTTACCTCAATATATAATTTTTAATAAATAATTGTAAATATAAGGTGTATTAAAAATGTTACATTAAAAAATTTATTTTTTTTTTTCAATAAAAATGTTTAATTATTTTATTTATCTTATTCTCCTCCTTGTAAGCTATATGAATATATATATATATATAAATATTAGCAAAATATATATATATATATACACCCATACATATACCAGGATTTGAGAGAAAGAGTTACTACTAGCACAGTATGAGATATATTTTTAACATATTTATTTCTTTATTTTAATAAACCCCAGCTTTAAAAGATATAAAGAAAAAGAGTATATTATATAAAGAATTTTCTTTTTAATTCTCCTCCTATTTTATAGTTTCAATGGAGTATAACAATATATATTGAGGGGGCATATTTTTCCTTTCAAAGTATTTGACATTTTAGTTTTTATTTAAAGCTATATATAATTTTTTTTTTTTTTTAAATTATTAGAAAAATATTTTATTTACATATTAAGATTAATTTAGCACTATATATATAATATATATCTTGTTAAATTAAAAATAATAGAAAAATATATAAAGGCATACTACCATAAGTAGAAATTTAATATATATATATATATATCTAATTTTAAAATATAATCTTTTAATATTTAAAAATAACTTTATTCATAGGATTTATGTAATTTATCTTTTTAAACATATATAGGGTGTGTTTTGTATCAATTGAGGAAACATTTTTTAACTATCATTCAATAGAGAAGCGGCTGATAAAAGAATAGTAGAGTGATAATGATAAATAGAAATGTCAAAAGACAATCAAATTTCTAAATCTCTATTTTTATTTAATTATTTTTTCAAAGGAACATTTTTTCTTTTAAGAAATATCAAATCATCAATAATATTTTAGGTAAATTTCTTTTGTTATAATGAATCAAAATATAATTGATTTTCTTTCATGTGCTTATATTTATTTGTTTATTTTTTTAAAAAAAAAAATTATTATTAAAATCATTAGAAAAAGAATGTTGATGAATGTTTTTTAACTTTTTATTTATTTATTTTTTTTTATTTGGTAATTAAGTGTTTTTTAATTTTTGTTTATTTATAGAATTTTGATGACTGCTTCAAATAATAGTAATGGTCTTACCAATATTGGAGAAGTCAATTCTTTAACCACTCCAACTACACCTTCTAGTGGTAGTTCACATTATCCAACATCAAATACACATCCTTCTTATTATTATGATTCATCCGGTGGTGGTGGAAATTGTGGACAAACTACGACAGTATTAAATGCTACTAATCATTATTATCAATCTATGATCAATGCAACTGCTTATCATCCAAATCCTAATTCAGTGTCTACCCCAACAACAAACTCTTCTACCAGTACAGGAAGTAGTACTGGAAGTAACATTGACTCCGACAACCACATAACAGAATCTGTAAGTTTAACAAAAATATAATTTGTAACATTTTTAACATAATTATTCAATGTTAATTAATATAACTTTTTTTTCCCTTCAAATAAGAAATATATTAATAATAATAATATATATATTTAGAAAATAAAAAAAAAAAAAATAAATGACATGCAACATTTTTAATCATCTAATTTTTTTTTTATTATATATTCAAAAAAGTGACAAAAGAATATTGAAGGCAATTAGTGTCATTTTATAATTAATGAAAATTTCTTTTTTGCCATTAAATCAATTTTATATTAAGACATGTATAATTAATTAATTTTAGCTGTGATTATTATTAATTAGCCAAATGAAATACATTTTTGTTATTTTATTGGTAATTCTTATACAACACTCACCAGACAAAAGACATTTATCTTAGTTTATAAAAATTGTTATGTAACAAAATTCATTGTCACTCATTTTCCTTAACTATTCACTTTAAATTTATAATCTTTTTATTATAAAAATTGTTTATACATATAATATATATGTAACTTTTTTTTTTTTTTAAAATAAAAAAAAATTTAACATATATTATTATTTATTTACTATATATATATATAAATTAAAAAAAAAATAAATAAAAATAATAACATATTTATTTTTAAATATAATGACAACATAAAAATCAATTATTTATTTTATATTTTAAGAAAAATAAAAATCATTAAATCAAGGTATATTATCTACATACCTTTATAAAAGATACCAGTTTCTTTATCAAAAAGTTATACCGTATACCTCGCGCATTTGTCTTTTCTTGACATGTTATGGTGATGTATAGATACTCTCTTTCATAGATTCTTTAATATAATATTTCTTTTTATTTTAATATAAAATATACTATAAATAAATATTATTTTATAATAACTATTACATAAAGTATATTTTATTAATATAATATATGCTTAAAAGAGAAAAAAAAAGAAATTATAAAATTAATAAATATGTCTTTATTAAAATTTACTTTAAGATCATTTCAAAAATATGTCCTTTTTTTTTAAATACCTTTTATATTATTTTAAGTCAATTTATTATAAATTTTTTTTTTGTTTAATTATTCCTCATCAAACATATTCTATCAACTATATCTTTTTTATTATATTTTTTTTTTAAATAAAGGATATAGTTGTTAGAACACATTGAAAGGTGTGTCGTTTATAGGAAGGATAAGATTAATGAGGATCATTAATCAAAAAATAGTGTACTATATATGTAAATATATCTTTATAATTATTAATAATAAAAAGTATTACAAGATTGACATTTTGCCAAATAAAAAGGGAAAAAGAAAAATTAATAATATATAAAATAATAAATATTTTTTTTTTATTAAAAAAAAATTATAATAATATTACAGGTTTCTAATTGTGTTTATTCAACACAAAGTACTTCTGGTTGGATTAATGAAAATGATGACAAAATTAAAGAAGAAGAAGGGTTAGACGATAAAGGAAATGTTGCTGTGTATGCTTGGATGACGAGAGCTCATTCTACTGGAGGTAAGTTATATTCTTTTATCATTCCTCCTTCAAAAATATATCATATGATACGGTAATGTATTATTGTAGACTTTTTTTTTTATTTCTAAAGTTTTATATTGTTATTTAAACAATTACAATCTATCATGTTAAAAAAAAAGAAGTATCATTATATAGTATAATTTTTTTTTTATTTCATACAATTAAAATTAAATAATTTAAAGATATAATAATAGTATTATATAAAAAAAAATGTTTCAAAAAAAAAATTATAGTTTTAATAGTGATAAGATAAAATTTTTTATTTTATAATTCTAATTAAATAAAACTTTTTATTAAAATGGAATAATGGTAAAAAGTTTTAATATCTTATTACATACATCACGATTACATAAACAAACATTTTAATAACAATAATTTTATCACATATTTTGGCATTTCTTTAATTTATGAATCTCCAAAAAAAGTCATAAATTTATCTTTGACAACTCATAAAACTTTATCCAAAATATATCTTTCTCTCTTTTCTTCATTCTTAAATATTTTCTTCATCTCTCCTACACTATTCTTTTCCCCAACATCACCACCCGTAGTGGGTCAAATACAATATTTTGATATCTCTGATAAGAGAAATATAATTGAAGAATCATAAATCTTTCAAGATTGGATTAAAATATTTATGAATAAGTGTGTGTGTTGAGGCAAGAAGGCGTTAATGAAAGATAAACGAGACATATTAAATAAATTATTAATGTTATTTTGATTATAAAAATAAAATAAACACAATTCTTTTCTTTTTAATAAAAATGATTTGTTTATGAGTTGTAAATTAGATATGTTAAAGTATGGATTATAGTAACAAATCATATCACAAAACTAGTATGATTTATTATCATTCCTATAAAACTTTTTTTAATTAAACTTAATAATAAAATATTTTTTTTTAATTTATATATATAAATTATTTTTAAATTATTATTTATAGGTTCAACTAGAGGAGAAAAAAGACAACGAACAGCATATACACGTTCACAGGTATTGGAACTAGAAAAAGAATTTCACTTTAATAAATATTTAACTCGTAAACGTCGTATTGAAATAGCACATTCATTAATGTTAACAGAACGACAAGTCAAAATATGGTTTCAGAATCGTCGAATGAAACACAAGAAAGAGAGTAAAGATCCAGCACCAGTTATGCCAGGCATGATGGGAAGTACATTTGGAAATAATCAGTATAATCCTGGAAATGGTAATCATATGGCAATGGCTGCAGCAGTTGCAGCAGCGGCTGGAATGCCATTTGCTACGGGTTTTCAACAACTAGCTAGTTTTCCTAGCAATTTTTTACTGACAAATCCATACTGAAAAAAAAATATACCTTAATCTAATTATTAAAAGAAAAATTTTTTTAAAAAAAAAACAAGAATTAAGATTAATTATTGGTAAATAATGAAAATAAAAAAAAAATCAACAATTTTTTTTAATTTATGGTTTTGTCAAAATAAATAAATATGAAGATATCACTTTTAACTATATCGCTATTTCCTAATATTATGATATGATTAATAGTTTGTTTGTAATAGGTGATAAACCTTCATTAAACTAATTTTTACAAATTTATTATATATGCATATATATATATACATTTTAAAATATTTTAAACATAAAAAATAATTACATTTAAAATGAAAAATTATATACTATTCTTCATTACATTATATATATATTATTTTTTTTTTTGTTCTCCATATTAATTTTTTTTTTTTAAATTTTTAATTTCTTATGTATAAAATAATTTCCATTTTTCAAATTTTATACATTTGAATATATCTTTGTAATATTTATCATTTATAAATAAAATTTCAAAAACTATATTTATCACATCTTTACTTTCCTCTTTAAAAAGAATAAATATTATTTATATATATATAAAATATACATTTTCTAAGTATATGTTCCACTTTTGATTAATTACTTCTATCCATCTTTTAATATTGATGCCAGAAATATTACCATATTTTTCAATATAATTTCAGACAAATGTTACAATTTACCTACATATTTTATATTTTAAAACATATGAGAAAAAGATTTTTTTTTTTATATTATAAAAGATATTTTTAGAATAAATGTATGAATCATTGTTATATGTTTATAATAGTACCATATTTATTATGTGCCATTTTTAAATATAGTCAGTAAATGGGGGAAAAAATTTTTTTTTTTTTATTAAAATAATATATTTAATTTGCCTGGTGTGTCATCTTGAGATAATTTATACAATGTAATACTACTGTAATTGAGAAAATGTTTCATAAAGCAGATGATAAAAATAAAATATATATATTTATTTATATAATATTTATATATTTAAATATATTAAAATGTATTTAAAAAGATTACGGTAATTGTTAATTAAAGTAACATATATATTCTCTGTGTGAGATTCCTTCAAACTTTTAAACAACAATATATTTTCTAAAAATATAATGAATAAAATTGTTAAAAAAGAAAAGCTATTATCTTTAATTCTTTCATCAAACTATACTTCAATGAAATAAATAATTTACCACAATAAATAATCCAACAAATAATAAATCTTAGTTTTTTTTTTATTTCCCATTTTATTATATCAATTGACATAGTATTTAAAGAAAGATTAATTATGTTATTGGAGAGATAAATATTGTAACATTCTGAAAAATAATTATTTTTTTTTTATATATATACATTACTACGTACATCACTAAACATACCTAAATCATTAAGATTTATCTTTTTAATTTATGTTTAAGAACATAAATTTAAGTTGTTGTCTATCCTTAAATTACTTCACAATTATTATAACTAACATTTGTTAGTTAATTAATATATAAAAAAAAAAAATAATAGTAATAATATTAACTTATTCTTACAATTAAACCTGTAGCTACGAGCTTATAGTTTTATGAATATCTTCATAAGCATCGAGTGACAGGTTAAATGGCAAGAAAAAGATCAAAAAAAATAAAAATAGTAATAATTTAAATAGAAAAATAAATGATTAATAAAATTTTTACCTTACAATGGTTTATTATTATAGGTAAATGAAAGATTGTTTAATTAAATGACACTCAAGTCATAACAATCTTTTCTACTTCTTTTATCATTTTGATAAGATAAAGTTAGTCTTTTTTTTATTATAATTATTCTTTTTTATATATTTACTTATTTGAGATTTCTTTAATAGAATGTATTGAGATAAGATAAGACCATATTAAATTAGTTGCACTTTTTCTTCTTTTTTTTTTCTCCTCTATAATAATATCCATTTTGAAATAAAGTCAATAATTTTTTTTTTCATATAGATAATATATTAAAATATATTTATATATTCAATAATTTAATATTTTACAAAATAAAAAAAAAGTATAATTTAATTTTCATATAAATGCAAAATTATTAGTACAATGTTAAAATAAAAGTAATATATATATGATTAAAAAAATATTTGTTATATAAATAATTTTATAAAATTTTTATTATATACATTATTACTAATATTTTTTATTAATTTAGATATAAAAAAAAGTAAATAATAAAATAATTTTAATATTAATATTTAACTAAATATTTAAAGAACAAAAAATTATATATATATATCTATTATCTGATGGTAGAGTAACAAAATAAATAGATTTTAAAACTTTCATAAGAACTTTTTAAAACTAATCTACCAATAATGAAAGAGAATCTATTATATCTAATCTTTTTCCATCACCCTATTTCTTTTAATATTCTTAAAAATGATTTGTTGATAGTTTAATGAAAACATTACTTTAAACTAAATATTTAAAGGATTAATTAATAAAAATGGATGCCGTTAAAGTTTTACAATCTTAACAACAGTCATATTTCTTGTCTTGTCATTTTATACCTACACAATTACAAAATCTTTTAATAGCTATGTATAAATAGAATAAAATATTTTAATTATAAATGTTGGCGTGTTTTGAAAACAAATATATATATATATATATATATATTTGTTGACAAATTTATTTCAAACTCTGTTATCAAGTTTGATCAATCACCTTCTTTTTATATATTAAAGTATATTATTTTAAAAAATTTTTCAACTTCTGGTTAATCACATAAAGTAAAAGGGAAAAATATTAGTATAATAAAAAAAAAAAGATATGTTCTGCGTAAGTATTAGTTAATGAAGTAATTAATTACAATAGTTAAACATAAAATAAAATTTTATAAAATCAATATAATTTATAAATATAAAGAGCAATAATTGGTAAATTGAAGTTTTAATATAAATTAAAAGAAAAAAATTTTTTTTTTTAATTTTATATTTAATTTAATGATTTTTTATTAATACTATAAATATTTAATAAATATTATTTTATAATTTTTATATCGTCCCTACATATCATAATAACATTTTATTTGAATAGTATTAAATGTTATCTTACTTACTTTGATCAACAGTGAATAACTAATTTATCTTCCTCAATCAGCTACAGTAGATCTTCATAGGAATGCTTTTATATTTTCTTAAAAAAGCTTATATTTATACTGATGTCTTTAGGAATAAATATTTCTAGAAAGAAGCTGTTATATGATGAGAGAAGTGTAAATAAATTAAATTTTAAAGTTAAATATTGTGAATAGATAACATAAATATTTTCTCCTTGTCTATTCATTATTCCTCTTCAAAAATCCTAATATTGTAATAGTGGTTGCCTATATCTTTTTTTTTTTTTTTTCTAATATTTTTTACTATTACCCTAGTGGTGTCTGATGTTAAGTGCTTTTTAGATTCTGTAAAATAATTATTCATCCAAAAAATCACGTTATAATATTTTTTTTGTTTCCTACTTTTTGAATATCTATTTTTTCATACTTTATATAATGCCTTATAAAGAATTAACATTTAAGCTCTTTTTAAAAACCCTTATATTGATTAATCTATTTTTTTTTCTTTCTTTTCCTTACTCCTCATCCATCATTTTCCTTGTGGTAGTAAAATGCCATTCACAGTAGATATAATTTTTTTTTCTCTTTTTCTTCTTTTCGGCATCCTCCATACCATCATCATTACCATTAGGTAATAACTATCTTATGAAATAAAAGCCGCTACTTGTCTCTGGCAGAATAAAAGGATAAGCTTGAGGTAAAGTATAACTAATACATCACAATATTTAGGTTATCTTTGGACATATACAAAGATTCCTTAACCTTTTAAGCTGCGGTAAAATTAATGTTTACTAAAAAAAAATTACTCCTATAGTTATAAAGTAAAAAGATTTTTTTGATAAAAAAATATTCTTGAGAAAGGTCAATAAGGACATTTTATATTGTAAAAAAAGTAAAAAAAAAAAGTTATATTAATTAAGAAACAAAAGAAAGGTGATTTAAAAGAAAATTAAATTATACTATTCTTTAAAATTCTTTTTTAAAAAAAAAACAACTTTTTTCTTAAATATATTTTTTTAAAGATATTATATAGAAATAAGATAAAACCAGTTTTCAAATAAGTAAAAGTAATTAATGTTAACATAACAATAAAGTGAACTTTAAAACTAATAAAAAAAAAAGTGAGATTAAAAGAGCACTACTGTATCATGATTCCTAATGTAAATGTCATTTGATTTTATAAATTAAAAAAAAAAAAATAATTTTTTTTAGTAAATAAAAAAATAATATTTTAATTTAAAAAATTTATCATAATATATTTTTTTTAATATTAAAAAAATAGTTAATAAAGTTTCTGAAAAAAAAAATATATAATGATGCATATCAATAGTTAAAAGCATATATTTATCAAATATGTACAAGATATCTTTTTTAATCTTTTTTATATATTTAGAAATTTTTCATTTAATAACATTACATAGAAGGTATCTTGATGATAGAGAACAAAGTTTTTATATTCTTCTTTTCACAATATAGAAAGTAACATTGAAAAATTTTTATATAACATTTATCTACAAAACCTTTTATTCAAAACATCTTCCTGTACTAAAACTCATCAATCAAAATCAAATTCCTTGTGTCCTCTATTCTTCTTCTTTTCAAAATGGTTATATGTCCTTCAGAAGAAAGAAAACAAAATAAAATTTTATTTTAAGATAAGGTACTACTTTAAAATAATTTTTTTTTAATATTTATTCATTTTTTTTTATTATTTATAAATCATAATATGGTTTTTAGAGATTTATAATAGTTATTTATTATATTTTTTTTTGATATTTAATTTTATATAAATTTAAGATGACAACAAATATTAAGAAGATAAAAAAAAATATTATTATACTATTGATGTCTTTTTTTTTCTATTTTATTCTTTAACGATTTTAATAATTAGAAGAGATTATTATTAATTACATAAAACTAAATTTAATTATAATGCAATTAATTAACATATGATACATGAGGTGGTAAAGTGATGTTTCATGATTTGATATCTTAAACATTAATCACACAGAAGCATTTCATAGAACAATCATATGGAATGTTTAAAATTTAATACAAAAGAATGATTAACCTAATGATTCTTGATTAAGTGCGAGATGTCTTTCTATAGTATGAGAAAAAAAAATTTAATTTCTTTAAATGACAAAAGATTTATCTATAATAAAAAGAAAAAAAATTATTTAATAAATTTTTATAAAAGTTAACTATAAGCTATTATTTTTTGATATTTCCATATTATTTGAATATTAAATAAAGTATCCTAAAGCATATTATATTAATTATTTAAATGTAACTTTATATTAACTTTGTATTAATTACTCTCTGTCAAAATAGGACAGATAAAAGAGTACCAACTAAATAAAGAAGATTCACAAAACTTGAATTAATATTATAAAAATATATTTATAGCTTTGAAATGTTTCTTTTTATCTATAATATTTTATTATATATATAATTTTTCTTTAATTTACATAACATTAATTTTAAAAAATATTTCAATTTTTAACTTTTTTTTTTTAAATATATTTTAATTTTATTTAAAAATCTTCAATAATTGTTTTTAAACTATTTTAGAATAAGTTAATTGGTGTTGTATTGTTGTCAACAAAATTAATATATATAAAAATGATAAACGATAGTTCTATTATGTGTGCAATTGTTATAGAAGACTATAGTATTTGTATTTTATACAAAAATACATAATTTTAAAATGTAGTTTGTAATAATATTTTTTTTAATAATAAATTGTTGTTTTGAAATATAATATATGATTGTAATATATATTTTATAACATATTTTGTTAGTGAAACTTAGACAATTTTTATTTGAAAAATGTATTTTTTTTTTATTATTAAAAAAGTGTAATATTTTTCATATTATTTCTATTCCCAAATGTAGAAAAGAAAAAAAAAAAAGAAAAAAAATTTTTTTTTATATAATAAAGTAAAAGATATAGTCTTGGACTTGAAATATAATATCATGTAGAAGAAAAAAAAATATTAAACGTTTATATTTCATGAACCCCTATCATCTTCATTTTTTCGGCATTTCTTTCGCTACTGTTACTCCTCCCAACTAACAATAAGGACAAGTATGTATGACGATTGTCGACTTTACCGATAAACAGACACGCCTATAATTTTCTACCAGTGGTATATAAATATATATATATATTAGCGACTGAACCACTGACGTGTTGAGATTCCTTTTGATTTATTGCCATCATTCAACTTTCCTTCTATATATAAATATATTTTACTGTTGTGCCTAAAATATACGCTTTATATATTTAAGTAATATTCACACAAATCATTTTTACCCTACAATGTGTCAGAAAAAAGAAAAATGGCCATTGTTATTTGTTAACGTTTATCAGTTGTAGACAAATTTACTTCATTTCAACCAGCTATATAGATATATAAACAATTTTTTTTTTCTATAACCCATCCTACCATTATTATTGGCATACAAGATATATATTATTTTAAAAATTTTTGAGGTAATGAATAAAGAATATTTATAGATATTATTGTTGTTAGAGAAAGGAACAACTACCATTAACAAATATAACACACATAAATCATTTCATTTCCCAGTGATAAGAGAGACTTATACCACTTATTTAATCTTATGATTTATATTCAGCTTTAATTGAATAAGACTAATTTTTATTAACAACGTTTCTTTTATCTTCTTATTATTAACTTCCATCCTTTTTAATCATTTTCCTCTTTAATAAATCTAATTTCCTATGTTTTTTTTTTTTAAATATATATTTTGAAAACAAAATTATTTACTATGTTGTAGACTTATCCTGTTGATAAGATAAATAAAAAAAAAATACATATATTATATCATTTTACTTTATTCCATTATAATATTTTTATACCACTCATCTATCTTTTTACTTATTAAAATATAATGTTACTTATAATTTGTCAAATCAATCTAATTCACACAAATTTATGATTCCTTTTTATTGATGATATATTTTATCAATGATAGATAAACTTTTTTTTTTTTATTAATATTTTATAACTAATTATATAAATATTTTTTTTAAATATAAAATTTTATAATTATTTATAGAATAAGATGTCCTGTACCACAGATACATATGGTGCTTCAGCTACATCTTCCGTAAATACATCATTATATTATCATCAAGCTGCTGCAGCATACCTTCCTGCTACAACTACCACAACATCTAATCCTATGTCCACAGCAAGTGTAATGAGTAATGAATTAATGCAACATCACTATAATCAATTAGCTAATAGTACAAATAACTCTTTATCACCAAATCAAAGTCATGACATCACACAACATATGATGTCACAACATAATCAACATCTTTCTCAATGGAATAGCCCATATTTACTTTATCCTGGTCATCAAAGTATTACTAATCATCAAAATGGACATCATCATTTAGGATTAGAAAGTATGGATTCACAATTATCTTCTTTACCTAGTATTCAAATGCATTCATCACTCCTTTCTACTACCAATTCTTCACAACCATTACCAAATGTTAATAATGGTTTACCATGCAATAATCCAGCTACATCAAGTGCTAATACCGGTACATATAAATGGATGCATGTTAAACGTGCTGTAACTAAACCACCAGGTAATTTTTATAAAAATTTAAAAGTACTACATTTATATATATATATATATATATTAATGTCTACATAAATTTTCTTGATCATACATATCAAAACACATATCAAAAACAATTTTTCTACCGTATCAATTTTAACATATAATAAAAATTGTACCACTTTTTGATGCGCATCACTATAAATCATAGTTATCAGTTGTCGTTTTACGTAACTTTCAATTCATTCCATATATATACATAAACAAATATCTATATCATCATCGTCTCTAAAGCCATTCTTATTTTTATCATTATTATAAAGAAATTTTTACTACTATATACTTCTCTTTTACATATAACTTTTCTATAACTATTTTATAGTGGAAATCTTTTCATTTTTATTATTATATAAATATATTTTATACAAAAACAGGTTTAAATTATTTAAACATTTATCATTATGAGGATGTTTCACTAATCGTTATCATCTTTCAAACTAAAATACATCATTATTTTTCATAGTATTTTATTTTAAGAGTATTAAAATAATGGAAAAAAATTTTTTTTTTTTTAAATATTTTTATTTAAAATAATTTATATTTAAAAATATAATATTAAATAGTTCAAATTTAAAACATACATATTACTTTTTATTTTAACATACAAATTTTTCCTACCGTAATAAAATACACATATTTAGAGAGAAAGTAAAATGATATGACCTTTAAAACTTTTTAACTTTACAAAAAGTGTCACTTTTTACAACTATCTTCAATATCAATCCATTATTTTAAGATAACGATTAATATAATGGAAGAAAAAAATCTGCTAAAGCTTTAAATCATTTATTTTTACCTTAATTAATAAAAACCCTAAATCTAATTAAAAAGTGTTGCGTAAAAGATTATGTTTTGATTAAATTAATATCCTGTTTAAACTTTTAAAACCAAAAGTATAATAAAGAATAATAAAAAAAAATTTTTTTTATTTTAATAATATGATATTTGATAATTAAATTTGTAGTACCAAAACGTAAGACAATTGAATCAGAAAATACAACTAATCGGACAAATTTTACAACACACCAATTAACAGAATTGGAAAAAGAATATTACACTTCAAAGTATTTGGATCGTAGTAGAAGACGTGAAATAGCTAAACAATTGGCATTAAATGAGACACAAGTAAAGATATGGTTTCAAAATAGAAGAATGAAAGAAAAGAAAAGACAAAAAGAACAAGATTTTTTGGCTAAATCTACTGCAATTACCATAACAACACCATCAACCACCACCACAACAACAACATCTACGACGCCATGCTCCTCCAGTACATCATCAACAACAACCAATTCTTCATCCACCACAAATGCCGGTAATAATAATAATAATAATAATAATACATCAACCCTAAGAAGTTTGAATAATAATAGTGGGAAATGGAGTAATAGTTCAAGTTCAGAATCTCCCACAAGTACACCAGACGCCAGTCCAAGACATTTAAATAGTATTTAACTTTTTTTTTTATTATAAAAAAAAGAACTTTTTTAATGATGCTCAAGACATTCCCACTATGTTATTATTATTACAATATACCGTATATGAAGGTAAATCAAACAACAACAACAAAAAAAAAATAAAAGACACCAACAATTTATCTTAAACTTATGATAGTCTAAATGTCAAATCCAATTTCCCATTTTATTTTAATTTTAAACCTATTTAGATGTGTTATTACGGGGCATTATTAAATTAAAAATTTCTCCAATTCATTATTTTCTCAAAAAAAAATAACCAATTATTTTTTTTTTAGCTTTTTAAGAATATTTTTTATTTTAAACTATTAGCAATTTAATCTAAATTAATAAATGCCTTTTTTTTAAATGGCATTTTAAAAAAAAATTATGTCTATTTCATTTTAACGTATAAATTAAAGCTTATAAATTCAATCTTTTTTTATTATTTTAATGTATGTCTCTCTCAACATGTATTATTTAACACACTAATTTTACATTTAAATAAAAAATTAAAATTAATTTAAATTCAAAAGTTTTGTTATAACCCTCCCCTCTCCCCCCCTCTCTCTTTATTCCCCTTATATGTGATATTATAGAAGGAGGATGGGAAAAAAAATTTTTGTTTTTTTAAAAAAATAGATTTGCAGATGTGTATATGTTTGTGTATGTATCACTTTCATCATAAAAATTACCAATCAATCAAAAACACTTCAAAGGTAATTTTAAAATTAAATTTTCTATTATTTTTTTTTTGGTAATTAAAAATTTACATAGAAAAAGAAATGTTTTAAAAATTTTTATCTATTGTATATAATCATACTAAAAGAATCTGTATTTTCTTCTTTTTTTTTGTTTCAAACATTCTTAAACTATTAATCCCAGTGAAAAGATGATAAATGTGTCAAAGTAATCAGAAGAGGAAATGATGGATCACTTTTTGCGGTTAAATAGAGTTTCCAATCCATTATTCTTTTATTTTCAAATATTTAAATTCTATCCTTTTTTTTTTATAAAATAATACGATACAATTTTACAAAAGCATTTTTTATAAAAATAGTTATTTAGTTAAGATGATTTATAGTTAATTTAAACAAAAAAAAAACAACAGTTAAATAGGTATTAGTTTGTTTAATTATATGTACTATTTTTTTTTAGTACTACTTAATTTTTTAATTTATCATACTTTAATGATTAAATAAAGATTAACTATTATAACTTTTGTACAAAAAAATATATGTAATTAAAATTTATACAATAAAAATTTTTTTTAATCTATTTATACATATTATTTAGACATTTTAAAATCAATGTTTTTTTAAAGGTAAAATATTATAAAAGTTGTATAGAAATAAATTTTTATATAATATGTTTTTGTTAAATGATTAGTACTAAAGTTAAGTGGTTAAGTTAAACCAATAATCTGGCGTGTTCTGATTTTCAAAAGATCTTATTACATACTTAACTTTTATTTACAAATTTAACTTTTTAAATAATCTACCGAAAAGAGATCATTTATAATAGTATGGAAAAAGAGAGAGAGATATAATATCAACTTATAAGTGTATTGTTGAATCATCAAAGTTTACATACCATCATGAAAATATATATATATATCAATAATTTACTAGATGAGAAAAGAGAACATTACCAACTAATATATGGCATGATGTAAAAAGACTTGAAAAACTCTTCTATCATTGGATGATTGATGTAGTTTACTTTAAATTTGTATAACTAACAAGATGTCCTTATTACTATTTTACATGACAATCTTCTACTTCCTTCATCTCCCATAAGATTAATATATATGATAAAAAGATTAAAAGAAATGGAAAAATAATTTTTAAACTTTTATTCTATTATAATACAAATATAATAACATATAAAAGAAGAAGCAAATCAAGATAAGACTATGAATTGTTTGTAGATTAATATAAAACATATTATCAGCTACTTCAAAAATAATAATAAATATATATATTTATATTTTCAAATATCTATTGGAGATCGTGTAATTAGCGGAATAAAACATCAAAGACAAAGGGGTATAACTGTAAAAAGAAAATGTATAATGTGTAATTGTCAAATATTGAAGCTTTAAAATCTTTTGAAGTTTGATAAAAACGACATATCATATCATTGAAGGCAGCCACATATATATATATATATAATATATATAAAGACATATCAACATAGAGGGGATAATTAAATTATGAAAAGTTGACAACTCAATACCTGCCATCAATTATCTGGAGTCTGTAATTATTAAAAATCATCACAATTTATTCTGCTTTTTTAAAAGTTAACCTATGCCATAGTATTTCTTTTTTCAAAGTAAATTGCGGTATTTATCAAAGAAACGTATAATAGATTAAGAAAATGGTGTAAATGACAATGTTTTATCAGAAGATTGCAATTATCATAATTTTAATGAAGAGATAATAACTGCATACATATACAATTATAATATAAATAAGGGAACAAGTTTGTAAAGAGAAATATATAAAAAAAAAATTTTTTTTTTATTTGATTCTAATATATATATATATCGTATATTTTATAAGAAGACAATTATTTTTAAAAATAATTTTATTTAACATAACATTATAAAAAAAAAACATTTTAACAAATATATATATATAATACATTTACATTTCTTATTCATTAAATTACATTTTAATAAATAATGGTATTGTTTTTATAATAAATACGTTAAGTACACAAAATAATCTACTTCTTTAACATTTTATTCTATTAGAAAACTTTATTGTTAACTTAAAATAACTAAAAAGAACATACTATTAGAAAATGGATGAAAAATTGTCTAAAATAAATATACCTCAACACTTAGATTTATAGGGTAGCTATTAAAAAAAAAAAGTAAACCCGTTGGTATGATTAATGAAATTCTTAAACCAATATAAAAATACAATTTTTTTTTTACTAACAAGTAGTAAAATTTAAAAACATATATTAATTATATATATATGCTACTAATAACTTTTTTTTTTAGGTAGATTATATTTTATCATAAATAAGCAAGTATGGCTGACAGTTATCTAAAAATTTTTCATCAATTTGTGAAACACTATTATCAGAAACCCTATACCATTTATTTAAATCACCTTTCGACTCCTCAAATTTACAGTTTGAAGTTAATTGATTTAAATTATTAATTTCACTACAATCTTCTATCTTGTTACTTTTAATCTTCTTTTCACTGTCAAAAACTAACTCTTTTCTTAGTGTTACAAAATGACCTGAAGAATGATCTCCAATATGTTGACAAACAGCTCTAAGCTTATATTTGTACTCATTAATACTAGAATGATTTTCAATTATTTTTGAAATAATATACCCATTCTTTAAATCTTCAGCAACAGGCAATTTGTTATTTCTAAAAAAAAATGTTATAAATAAATAAATAAATTTTCTTATTAATAATTTGATGTGAATATATATATATATAAATATAAAAAAAAAACATACAAAATATTTGATGATGAATTAATATTCATTTCATAAGAAGATGCATTTGAGTTTTCTTTCAATGGTATGTTATTTAAAATACCTGATTTATTATTATGTATATTATTAGATACACAATTTTTTGACATTGTTGATAAACTAACCAATGAATTATTGTAATCATTAGCTTTATCATAAAAATAACAAAAATTTCTTACATCAAGTATCTTAGGAAAGGTAATTTTTTGTTTTGCTTTTATCATTTTTCCCGTATTTGGAGATAAATATAATTGTTCAATTCTTAAGATTAAAATATTTGGTAACTAAAATTAAAATAAATAATTATTTGTATCTTTTAATCACATTATTATACATGTGTATATATAGTTGTTTTAATAACTTTTAACTCATAACTTGAATGACAATGAAATAATCTCCCAGAATAACTGCTAAAACGATACCTCACTTAAACCATTATCATTAAACTTTTATAATACGTGTATAATGGGGTTCACTAACCTCTTATTTCGTAACAATTTTCCTCTCAATTATCATTTTACAAAACACATATTACTTTTTCATTAACTTGACCAGATAAAAATAAAATTTTTCATCATTAAAGCCGGTTTCAATTTAATTTTAATATTTCTACCCTTTTATCTTTCTGTCCCCTTATAATATTGTCCAATCTCTCGCAACAAATATATAAATTAAGACTTGAAGGTAGTTTTAGGTGCAAGAAATAACCTGATTCACAATACTTAGGTGGGGACTAAAAATATATTTAAATGATGTATTAGTTTTATGTCTATTTCACTCATTGACATGGGATTCAACCACAATATTACTTTAATAATATTTTTACTACTAATTAAGTTATCTTTTCATGAGGTAAGTCTAAACTTATTTATATTTTTTTTTATTAACTCATATATAGGCATCTACAATTAGAAATAAAAGACAATGTCCATGCCAAATTCAATCAACTCCTAAATGTATTTGTACACCAGTACAATCAACAACTTATTCAGTAACTCCAATTAAAATGTCATGTACCTGTACACAACAAACAACACAATCATGTTCTTGTGAATCATCTACTTCTACAACTTCAAGACCAATTACTATTATTTCACAATCTCCATTATCAAGTACTTCCTCATGTATGCCTATTTGTCAAAATACTTGTATTAATAAATGTAGTCAGAAAGCCTCATATAATCAATGTCAAAATATATGTTCAAATTCATGTCAAACATCTTGTACACAATATTCACCATCAACATCTAAAACATGTTCATCAGGAAATTGTGATAAACAAACAATTTTAATTAATATAGAAACACTTGAGGCACAATGTAATAATCAATGTATTAGTAAAAATAAATGTTCTACTCAAGATTCAAATTGTCAAAATGCATGTAAAGAAACATGTTCATGTCAGGCACAATGTCAAGAAGTTTGTACTCAAGCAAATCAACCTAAATCACAATGTGCTACTGGATGTGTTTCAGCATGTTCTTCAACATCTACCTCAACACCAATTGTAATAAATATTGAATTATCAGAAGCTTCTAAGACACAATGTCTTGATACTTGTGGAAGTACTTGTAATACAAATTGTGTTTCAAAAACACAAAATGTTGAATCATGTAAAAATGCTTGTAATAATAGTTGTCAAACTTCATGTATAAATTATAATGAAATTCAACAAACAACTACAACAACACAAAAACCAATAATATGTCTTGAAGTATGTATGCCAACATGTAGTCCATCATGTTTAGCTAGTAATGAAGTTATCCAACAACTTTCTGCTACCGTAAAACCAACATCTTATTATGATCAATGTAATCAAAATTGTAATACACAATGTATTCAAAATCAAATGCCACAAGATCAATGTACTTCATCATGTAAAGAAGTATGTATATGTCAAGATCAATGTAATACGGGATGTTTACCAACTAGTAATCAACAAACATGTACTGCTACATGTGAAGCTGTCTGCCAACCACAAATAATTGTTCAACCAATACCAGTAGCAACAACAACATCATGTCAAAATAGTTGTGAAGCTACTTGTCCTCCAACAACTTCACAAGAACAATGTTCATCTAATTGTCAAAATACATGTTGTAAATCAGAATGTCAAAATAGTTGTATGGCTCAACAAACAAAATCAATTAGTAATTGTGATAGTTTATGTGATTCTGCATGTACACCAATAATAAAAACTAACATTGTTATACAACCACCATTATTAACAACAACACAAAAACCTCAAAATACAGATAATTGTAATAATCAATGTCTTATTAGTTGTGAATCTTCATCTATACCAGCTAATCAATGTAATAATACTTGTAATCAAGTATGTACTTGTCAAGATCAATGTAATAATGCTTGTGTTTCTCAAAATCATGATTCTAGACAATGTTATGTATCATGTCAAACACTTTGTACTCCAACATCTATTCAAACTGGTGCATCTTCTAATAATATACAATATCAACAAAATACTCAACAATTAGCAGAACCTAATAGTAATAGTTGTATATCACAATGTCAAAATACATGTGTTACAACAACAAACCCATCTGAATGTAACAAAAATTGTGAACCTATTTGTATATGCCAAGATCAATGTACAGCATCATGTGTTTCACAAAAACAACCAATTGGACAATGTAAATCAGCATGTAATAATGTATGTACTGCAGCAGCAACAACAACTCAATCATATGAAATAAGTATTGAAGCAACAAATAATAATTGTCAACAACAATGTACTAGTCAATGCCAAGCAATAGATCCAACAAATACTAAATGTGATAGTGGATGTCAAGCAGCTTGTAGTGATAACACAATATCACAAAACACAGCTTCACCATCAATTATAAATTGTCTTAAATCTCAAAATACTGGTTGTAACTGTCCAACAGGTTATGACCCATGTTCAAATCAAACACAATGTTGTTTGAGAAAATGACTTATTTTTTTAAAATAATTTATTGTAAATATAAACAATATTTATTATGGATCTTTGAAACTGTGTATTTACCAGAAATAAGTGAAAAAAAACTATTCTAGTTGAACTAATATTGCTCAAAAAATCAAAGAATAAACTTAATTGCTATAGAATTAACTTTTATGAGTTAAAAGTTTATTATTAATTAATATATTATTATCTATGAATTTTTTTAATTTTATTAAACTTACTTTACAAAAAGAATCTTTTTTATAAATTCCTGAACCTTTTTTATTTTTTTCTTTAATACATTTGTCACAAGATGCATCACTAATAGTTTCAGATTTAAAGTAATTACGAAGAAGAAACTCCAAAGAAAATGTATTTAAAAATGTATCATGTGGTATGGATAATGATATTACTCCTACTGGATCTATCTTTACTTCTTTATGTAAACAATTTTTATCACAACAACTAATAGTAGTACAGATTGATCCAAAAAAAGGGAACTGTTTAAAAGAAACATTTTTATACCACATATTTCTTACTAATGGATTAATAATTAATGTATCAATTGGTTCTTTTATAGTTTTAGAAAATAAAGATGATGTTAAAATTTTTTCAAAAGCATTTGATGAATTAGCTATAGTATTAATTTCTTCCTCAAAAATTGTATAAAATATATTTAAAAGTTCAAAAAGATCTTGTTCATAACCTATTGAAATATTCCATCTGTGGAATGATAAAGCAGATATAACTTCACCGGCAGATAAATTATCACTATCACATTCTTGCATTTCTATTAATAAATTTCTTAATGATTTGATAAAAGGAATTTCAACCAAACTGTTGTCTATTGGTATTTTCATAATCCATTCTGTAAAATATTTAGAAGATGCCAAAGCTTGTAATAATGCATTTATATAACATGTATTTCCAAGATTTTGTAATCCTCTAATAGAACGTTTCTTACTAACTATAAGAATATTTTTAAAAAAAATAAAAAAAAAAGAAAAAATTATACCTGGATAAAATTTAGTATTTGTTGTTGTTTTATACAAATATAGACCTAGCAATAAAGATGAAAATAAAGCAATTGTACCACTTAGTAAATCAAGATTCATTAACGCAATTCTTCTTGTTCCCAGATAAAAGTGTCACACTACCAATGAATACTATTCTTGAAAAGATAGAGTAATACATATTTTGAAATTATCATTGTTTCATCAATAGTTATTTTTTTTCTGTACAGGATTGAACAATAAAACTAATGTTATAATGAATATTATGTTTAAATATTAAAAAGTTAATTATAGTTAAGAAAATTATTGTTCTATGATTTGAATATTATTTATTTTTTAAAAAATAATTACATTAATAACGCAAAAGTTAAAAATAAGGACACTTATAAAGAATATACTATTGCTATCAATCATGTAATTATTTATATTTCTTATGAATAATTATAGCGATTCTGATAATTAAATTAATTTTTGATTTAAGAAATACTTATAAATGACATCTTTTTTTTATTTATAATGTTATAAGTGATTTTTATTAAAATATTATTATTCAAAAATAATTAATATATTTTATGATACTTCAAAACAAATTCTGATATTTTTTTAAAATGAATCTTTAAAACCATAGTTTAACAAAGTATAAATAATTTAATTGTATAAAAAATAAAATTTTTAAAAATGATAGAAATAAAAAAAAATACCCATAATATAATTTTTATAAATTTTTTCTAAGCTGTTAACGACAAACAATAAATGTTTCATTCATCGTGAACTAAAAAAAATTAAATAGTAAATTAAGTTGTTTATATTGTAGATTATAACTATAAATGTTTTGTAATTTATTGTATATTGTGATTTTTTTACTAAAACTTTTGAAGTGATTTACATATAAATATTATTTACCAAAAAAAAACCTTTTTTTTTTAATTTTAAAATAAAAGTATACTTATTTGATAATTATTGAAAAATTAAAAAAATTTACATATAATCACTAATATATTAGAACTAAGACATCGAAAGTTTTAAACAATCAAAGTTAAAGAAGATAGGGGAGAATATTTTTTGAAAAAACTCGACTTTTATGATACAATAATGAATTGTAAAATTAGATAAACGGCTATAGATGAACTTTTTCAAAAATTCCATAAAACCTGGACTTATTTTTATAAGACTTTACCGACTTAGAATATTAAAAAAGTATAGTTTAGAAAACACTTTAAGAATGCACTTATAACTCGAGTTAGAAAAATTCATACAATTATATGACTTTATGCACTGAACTAGTATGCACTTTTTATTAGCAATCCATATTTAAAATATTTTATAATAATCAATGATCTTTGAAATAAAATAATTGGTATCTTTTTGAAATTATTTTTTTGTCATCAATCTTTTTTTTTCAAAAATGATAAAAATATTTTAAAACTGGATTTTATATAAAAATTTATTAAAAGTCAATTTAAAAAATTTGTGTTATTTTATCTTTCTGTTAAAGTGATATATGATTAAAGGTGGAATCTCTTTTGAAATATGTTTTGTTTATAACTTTTCAGTATCTCAGGTAGTATATTTTATGTATAAATCAAACGGTTGTCAAAAAAAGTTGCCTTAAAAGGTTAGTGTAAAACGACTAATCTCAACAAAAATAATTTTACTCTTTAAAGGGATCCAAAAACTAATAGAAATTTTCCAAATTTTCAACTTGAATTTTGATAACTCCTAAAGTAATAAAAATGAAAATACGATATCTTCAATTTTTTACAAATTGGTTATGAATATTTTTACATACAATCACTATAAATAATGAATTTTGTTCTGTTTGAAAAATTAGCAAAAAAAACACATACAAAACTTTAAACTCAGTAATGTTAGAACATTTTTCTATTAAATAACAATTTGCAAAGTATTTGCAAATGGAAGAAAAATCTGTCTAGTGATTAAATTAAAAAAATTTTTTATTAGAAAAATTAGTAATACTTTGTCACACCAAATAAGATTTAATCTTTTATTTAAATTAAAAACTCTAACCAACTTTTAGGGTTAACATAACAATCTTTAGCATAAGACAATTTACTAACTAAAACTATATAAGTAACAAATAGAAAGTGCTCTTATCCAACAATAAACCCTACTCCAAACTTCCCTTGGCATTTCGCATGATTCCAAAGCCCACTGACTGCAAGAGTGAAAGGTAATTTGTTAGAAAGTCTCTTTTCAAACACTCCTCCGACAGACCAATTTGTATCTAATGATGCTTTCATAGTCACACCTATTTCAGGGATCTCAGTTTGATATCCTACTGTTGTGACTGTTTCTTCCATTCTACTATTGTGTTCAAATTCTACCCCAAAAGCTAAATTTTCAGCTTGTTTATGGAAATAAGATAAATGAAGACCAGAACTTCCAAAAGTTGCAGCTGTTACAAAATCATTAGCTGTGTACCTTAAAGCATATGAAACAACACTCATCATACCACCTGGTGTTGGAATTCCATATTGGTGAACAAATTCTGCTCCAGCATCAATGTGTTTTGTTAACTTTCTGAGGTAATTGAAAATAACTATACCAGAATTATTAATTATATCAACATTAGCTGCTGTAATTGCTGACGTCCAAAGACGGCCACGATATTCTAAGCTTCCTTGAGTTGCACTTAAAGTATTTTTTTCAGCTTGAGCTTGAAGTTTACATCTCAAACTATCACCAAATTGGTGAATAACTGTAGCGGCAGTGTTTCCATTAACATCTGTGTCACCCAAAAAAACAGGAAATGCCTCACCTTGTTTTAATTGCTTATAACCAACATATGTAGCACCTAATTTATAACCGGTGTTATTAGGAGATAAGTTTAAAGTATGTGAAACCTTAATGTAAATTTAAATATGTCTTAAAAATAAAAAAACATACCTGGAAATGAGAACTTATACCTTTTTGAAGCATGACTTTGGCACCTTCAAAACAAAGTGGAAATATATCTCTGCATTTTCTATGTAATTCATCAAAAGATCCAGGATTAGTTGAATTGTTATCTACAAAAGATTCTGAAACTGATGGTGGAGGGTTTTGTGGTGGGGCCTGCATATTTTATTTAAACCTACAAATAAAAAAAAATATATTTAAATTTTATTTTAAAAAATTTTTCTAAAAATATGATCTTAAAAAGAAGAATCAATTTAAAAAAAATTCAAGAAAGCTCAACCGCGCCTCTGTTTTATAAATATTTTGACCGCGCCTTAGATAAGTATTTTAAAAATATTTGGGAAACTGGTGCATCTCTAGTACAAGAAATATCTCTTAAAGCAAGATATTCTTCTAATTTTATTTTTAGAATTATTGTTTTTGATATCAATTTATGTCTCACTCAAAGATTCAAGTTCGTATTCTTGATCTATACAAAAGATATTTAAAAGCTATAAAGAATCATCCTGAATCCTACCGCAACTATGTTAGAGATTCTTTTAAAGATGGAGCCAAAAGATACAATAAGAATGACTTTTTAACTGTTGAACATCAACTTGTTCGTGGAGAACGTAAGTTATTGGAATTGGATTCTCTTAAGATTTCTGGTTTTTCACATGTAAAAATAAAAAAAAAATAGTTATAGATTAAATATGTAATTAGATTCTATATAAAATTTTATATCTGTTTTAAAATTTAGGAAATTGCTTTTTTTAATATTACTAATTAAAGACAATGTGTTAATTAAATTTTTAAAATTATTTTAAAAAAAGATATATTATATATGTAACTAACTTAAGTAGCTGAAGTATATATTTAATATTTACAAAGTGCAATTTTTTACTCATGGTAAGAAAAATGGTTAACCACTACAAATTCACAAATTTAATAAAATGAAAGATGGAAAATTAAGGTTAGAAGATGGAAATTAATTTTATAATTGCAAAATTTTATCTAGAAACTTTAATTGTAAACTCTTATTCATTAAAAAAAAGTGCCACTTTATACATTAAACAGACAAATTAAAATTTTGATAAATTGTACTCTTTTTTTATATAAATAATATTAGGTTCTTTTTAAAAAAATTACTCAGTAGATATGTTTAATTATTAAAGAAAAATATAAAATAAATAATTGGAGTAAACCATACTAATAAATTTCCTGGAAAGATTTTTCAATTTTTCAACTAAGTTTATTTTTTTTTACATATATAAACTACTTCTTTATTTTTTTAAATTGACGTAAGAAAATTTTACGTCAATATTTTTATAAAAAATGTTTAAATTATTCACTTTTTATCAAAGATAACACTATAAATTTTAACGAAACATGTAATTTATAATTTTTTTCTAGTAATCATATAACTGGATAGTGTAAATGTTAAATGATATAATTTAAACCAAATAAATAACAAAAATGTATAATTTTTTATTTCTGTAATTGATATCTTAGTTAGTTTTGAATCAAATTTAATTGAAATTAATTTATATCGTCTTACCACGAAAGTATATTGGGCTAACGGTTTTTGTGTGAATTTTATTATTTTCCAAATCATTTATTAATATTTTTGTAATATTTTGATATTTAAGTTTTCAAGTAATTTAAAAAGTTACGAGTTATTTCCATAATTTTTTTTTGTTATTATACATTTTATTTATATTTTTTTAATTTTTAGTATAAGGTATTTATTATGGATGTCAAACATACTCTCATTTACGCAACAATTGATGATAATCAACAATTAAAAAATATCAAAAATTATTTTTTGAGTCAAAACATTACTTTAAAACTAGACGATTCTGCTGACAAAGTTGATCGCTTTGTTGAAATTATTAAGAAAATTCCTGAAATTGCTTCAAAACTTGATGTTGATGAAATTGAGAAATTTCTTAACTCTATTATTACATTAATGGATTCCTTGGATTCTGAAAGAACAAACTTTTTTGCTCCACTTATTGCTTCTCTTCAGGATAAGGCTTTTGATGGTGTTAATGTAAAATCAAAAGCTGCTATTTCAGCTAGAATTTTAAGTCATATTTTACTTACCTCAACAAATATGCCTGAAGTACAAAAAGAAGCTTTTTTTGGAACATTAAATATGCATTCAAGATCACAAACAATGGATAAACTTATTGTCGACAAAAAAATGTTAAAAAGTTTTTTCACTGCATGGGATACTTCATTGTCTGATAAAAGGGAGATGTTACGAACTTTTTATAAAGCTTTAATAACAAATGGACGTGTTTCTGAAGGTACATTAATTTGCCTTGAACTTCTAGCAACATATAGTGATAAAGAAATAGATGAAACTATTGAAGATGCCAAAGAATGTGCTCGTGCAAATATAAAGGATAATAGTGTGTACTTCTTTGATTGTTTATTAAATTCTCCAGCTTTTGAAAATTTTAAAAAAGTTGCTCCATTGTGGTATGAATTGATAACTATTTTTACAAAGGGAAATTACTTGGATTATCAAAAATTTGCAAAAGCTAATAGTTCATTTTTGAAAGAACTTGAAATTCCAGAAGATATTCTTGAAAATAGAATGAGGAATTTAACACTTGTATCATTGGCTGAAAAGAAATCATACACTCCATTAAAAGAAGTTTTAGATTCACTTGGTTTTAAAAATCAAGAAGAGTTTGAAATCTTTCAAGTTAGAGGATGGAAATATAATAATGTTACCGTAAGTTTATTAATTTTATTATAATGTATTACTTAAAAAATTATTTTACAGTCTCGTATCAACGAAATAACATCTGAAGTTTTTATTGAGAAAAATAATCATAGGCAATTTTCACAAGGACAATATATAGTATTGTCTAAATATATTGATTCTGCAATTCAATTTTGTAAAAATACTATTGAGAATTTAGAAGGAATCTCTGAGGAAAGTAAAGAAATTTTAATTGATAATTAATTTTTTAATTGTTATACCATTAATGAATTATTATATGGAGTAATTTTGTTTTGTTGCTGAGTAATTTTATATAATACTACTTTACATAAACATCTATTATCTAACTATTTTATTTTATATAAAAAAGTTTAAAAACCTGTTGGATAATTATGTATTGTAAGTCTAGGATCTGTTGCTCCATAGATAAATCCATCTTCTGTTTTTTCTAATGCTGCAACATGATTTTTTAATTTTGGTATTTTCATCAATGTTTGATGATTTTTAACTTGTAAAATTGTCGTTATTGAATCAGGAACACCATATTCAACTTTTGTTTTTGATGGTATAAATTGATTATGAAATCTAGGGGCATCTACAGCTTCTTTAATTGTTTGATTAAAAATTAAATTTCTTATTGTTGTTTGTGCAACTGAAGAAATAATATATGATCCACCACTAGCTCCAATAACTAAACGTACTTTTCCTGTAAAATTATTATATATAATCATTGGTGACATTGAACTCATAGGTCTTTTTTTAGGTAAAATAAAATTTGAAGGTGATGGTGGATAACCAAAAGAATTTGAATAGTTTGGTGAACTAAAATCATCCATTTGATCATTCCATACTATTCCTAATTCTTTTGAAAGACAAAGTGAACCAAATTCTCTATTAATTGTTGATGTTAATGAAACTGCGTTACCTTCATTATCAATAACTGATAAATGACTAGTTCCATTATCTAAAGGATCAAAATATAAATCATTAGTATAATACTTTAAATTTTGTGCTTTTTCAGGCAAGTCATTTAATACTTTTTTTATAAATTTATCTGATTTCATATAATTCATAATAAATTCTGCCGTTTCAACAAAATTCATATCACCTAATTTTGTTCTTTGAGCATAGGCAAATTTTTGTGTCTCAATAATTCTATGCCACAATTTTGGGTTATCTATGTCAATTTTCTTTTTTCTTTTGTATTTTTCATTTATAATTGATATAATTGATTGAGTAACTATAAATCCAGATGGTGGTTTACATCCACACATTGTTAAATTATTACCTAAAGAATCAACTAAAATAGGATCATCATCAACAATAGAAAAATATTCAGATAAATCTTGAAGTGTAATATATCCACCATTTTGTGTTATATCTCTACTTATAATTCTTCCAATTTTTCCTTTATAGAATAAATAAGTAGGATCATTTGAATAAGCTAATTCTTGTAAAGTTTTTGCTAGTGAAGGACGTTTCATTATATCACCATCTTTATAATATTGTTTTGTTATAGGATTTGTTAAATATTCTTTTAATTCTGGAAAATTTTCTAACTGTTTACTTCTTATTTCAATAAATGTTTCTAAACTTTGAGAAATTGGAAACCCATTATATGCTAAATTAATTGAAGGTTCTAACAATTTGCTCCATGAAACTTTTTTACTTCCATATTTTTTATATGCAGTCCATAATCCATGAATTTCACCTGGTACACCAATAGATTTCCATCCAATTAAAGAGTTTTCAGTTTCATTTATATACATAGTTTTTGATGATTGTAATGGAGCTGCTTCTCTAGCATTAATAGTAATACATTTTTTTGTTTTTTGTTCATAAAAAACCATAAAAAATCCACCTCCTATACCTGATGAATGAAAATTTGTAACACCAATACAAATTTGTATTGCAACGGCAGCATCAATGCTGTTTCCACCCTCAAACATTATATTTCTTCCTATTTCACTACATAAAAGATTTTCTGAAACTACAGCTGCATTTCGAAATTTATCATAAGGTGAAATCGAAGGTTTTAGCCATAAGGGTTTGTTTTCGGAAATCGAATAAAACATATATATTGTTACTATTAAAAGAAAAATGAATGATGAAAGATAAAATCCGACACGTTTGTATGATGGAAATTCAAGCATTGAAAAATAATATGATATATGTTAAATGACCAAGTATAATAAAAATTTATTTATAACATTTACAGTAAAGATTAATCTTTGTATATTTTAAATTTAAAAACTATGTTACGAAAATTATTTAAATGTGTATTAAACATATAATCTCCAAATAAAAAAAAGTACTTTTTCGTTTTTCTCCCTTCACAAGTATTTCTTGATTTCACTATAAGTTTTACCTAAACACTATTATTGTACCTGTATTCTTTCACAATTATTTTTTCTTTTAGTAAAAAAAATTTTATTAGCATCTATTATAAATTTTATACCTTTTAGTATATCTTGTCATTGAAAAAACAATTAATCTAACTATTATCAATGATAATAAATTAGAAAATTTTTTTTATATTTTTTATTTGTTATCAAATACTTTTTATCAATAATTAAGTATTTTTTATTTATTAAAAAATACCTTCTATCAATTACTATTATTTGACAGTGAGTCATATGCTTATAACTTTTTTATTATTAATATTAAAAAAATAAAATGATAATTTAAAGGAAAATTATTTATATATTTTTACATCTAGTAGGAATTTTTAAAATAATATAAATATTTTTTACTTCAAAATTTATAAAAAAAATGGTCAACATTTGAAATAGTGGACGTAATTTTTTCCTATCACAAAAGTATTTACTTTACTGATAAAATTATCCTTTATGAATATTTATGATAATCTTTAATTTCGTAAGTTTTCTATGTATTCGATGAGGTTACATATCAACAAAATATTTACATTAAAGTAATAATTTAAAAACTTATTCAAATTTTTTCAACAACTTTTTCTACTTAAACATAAATTTTATGTTAACTATTAATTTATTATGCTTTAAACAATTCATATAAATGTATTTGTAGAAAAAAAAAATAGTTTTTTATTTTAAATATCAAAAGTCATTCAAAATATTTACTTTTTTAGTTAATAAGTTATTTGTCATTCTTTATGAATTATAAAAAGTACAAAATCTAGACTATTTACAAATTAAAAAAAAGTAAGAGGTATCTCATCAATAGTAGTAAAAGTACCATAATACATTGACAATTTTTCTTCTTCTTTTTCCGTTATAAGATATTTTTCATTACTTCCACTAACTAAAGAACAACCCTCATTCAACATATCAAGATCATTGTGTTTTTGAAGTTTTATAACATTGGTAACTTTTCTTCCACAAAAAAATGGATCTGTGAACACGGATTTACACTTCCAAATATCTGGTTCAACACTAAAAAAAACAAATATTTAAAGAAATACAAACAACTACTTACGCTTTATCATAGAATCTGAAATGACATCCATCTTCATGTGAAATTTGAAAAGAATAACAATATGAAAACATTTCTTGAACGGACATTTTCTTATATTTATTAATAAGTGCAATGACCAAACGACACAAATTTTGAGTTGAAATATCGCAAATAGTCTTTAGAATAAGTTTACTAAATTGGAGAGCCAAGAAAAATGGAAAAGTATAGTTAATTTTTTTTACAATATCAGCTTCACTTAAAACATCATCATACAATGATTTTCCATTCTTTTCCAATGTAAGACCAAGCTCATTAAATTCATATATAATCTCTCTGAAAACATATTCAAAGCCAATTTCAACAAATGCTTTTGTTGATTGTAATGACTCCCATGTGGAGAGTAAACCATAAAGTCTTTTGAAGTATAATGGATCCCTAAGTAATGTACCAATTGTTGAATTGTTATTTTGATGAACATATGGTTTAAAATTTTCAGTAGAAATTTTTTGACAAATATTCTTTAAAACATTTTGAAGACTACGAATACTGGTGATTCCTTTGATTCTTATCCACAATTGTTCTGTAAAGTCCAATTCTCTACTATCTACTTTTACTGAATTAAGAGCACTACTACACTTCAACCATGTTCCAATATCATTTTCAATTTCTTCATTTATTTCATCCTTAAATATAGACAAACCTTTATCCAAATTTTCAACAATGTATAAAATAAAGTGAAGTGTGTAAGTTTTTTCAATATTAAATACACGACGATCATACCAACCGGAGACAAAGTTTACAGTCATATGAGACAAATCCTCAGGATGAGAAGGAATAGTTTTTATTGACGGGGGATTCCAATAACCAATAACAGAAAATTCACAAGAAACACGAGCAGGTGAATCAATTTCGGTTGCCTTAACAGCAGGAATAACTTCATATTCACATTCAGCAAAAAACTGAGACTTTGGATGTTGATCTATTTCAAAAACTGTTAACAAATTGTTATTTAAAACTTTTCCACTTCCCAAAAACTTTGCTTCAATCATTTTTATGCCTTTTCCTTGATTGATAATTTGACTACCACTTATAAAAGAGGCAGTTTTGTTGGAATTATCACAATCAAAAATAGCTAATACTGCAACATCATCATTTCTTGGAATTTGATTCTTAATATCACACATAGCTTTCTCCACAGAAATAAAGTTTTCTTTAGACAAAGGATTAAAATCTAATTCAAATTTGTTACAACGTTCAACTCCAATAGAAATATCAGCCATACTTTCATCCGAAGAATCAAGTGAAGCCAATTTATCTAATGTTAAAAACTCAAATTTCAATGGATCTCCAACTAAGCGACAACCTGTAACTGGGTCAATTTCTTCATCCTCATTTTTATTTGATTTGACTTCACAATTAATTTTAACGGAATTTGTATCAGAATGAGATTTAGAATTATTCGTTGGTAGACAACTGTCTAAAAGAATTACATTACCCAAAGAATTAAAATCAGATATATATGGAATTTCAAAAGCTTTAACTTGACGAATTCTAACATTATTTATTTTAGTTACAGAATTAAGAGATTTAATCATATTCAAATCAGTCTTCATTGCATTTGAAGTTTCAACAAATCTCTGATTTTTTATTGTCAACATGTTTCTAAAAATAAAATATAAACATTTATTATACGGTAACAACAAATAAAAACTAAATTCAAATTTTACGATAAATATACAATTAAAAAGTCAAACGGTTCAATTGACAAATTTCTAAAGGTCAATAAGCAAATTTAAAATAAAAAAAAACAAAAAAAAAACTAAAACTTATGAAGACACAAATGTTTTAGATATTTGTATTGAAATAAAATTTACTTTAAAGTTGATTTTTATCGCATTCTTTTTATTTTATATTGTTAGCACAAAAAAAAAACTTGGAACTAAGATGTTTAAAATTTACATTAATAATTACTATTAAAAAACAGAGATGAGTAACAAAACCAAATTGAAAAGAACAAAAACTTTACAGGAAAATATAGTTTAAAAATAAAAATCATCAAAAACTATATAGAATATATCAATGTTTTAATAAAATTAGCGGGAAAACATTTTACCAAAATAATAAATAAAATTTATTGGTAAGATTAATGTATATATTGAATTCAAAAATTTAAATTTTTTTACAAATGTTTATTTATAATTGATAAGGTAAACGACAAATAGTATGAAATAGATGCTTAAGAAAAAGTTCAAATGGATAAATTGAATCAAAAAATAAAAGTGGGTCGACATCATCTAACTTTTAAAGTAAGTATTTGATTTTTTTGTAATTTTCTGAATTTTTAGGAATGGAAATATGTTATTGTTATGATTCACTCGACATTAGTGATTATGCAAACATTATTACTACTTCTTGTTGGTGATGAACTTTCAAATTACATTGTAAATTTAGTTGTTCTTTCTTTACTTGGTACGTTTCTTTTAATTCTAACTCATCCTGTTGTAAATATTTTTTATTCGTTTGGAGTCTTAGTTTTTATTATACATGAATATCAGGATATTTGGGGACAGTGGAAATCATTTTCTCACAAACACAATTTAAATTGCAATGCTTACACAACTGAGTGTGGTTTAATCGTGGCAAAATATACATTTTCATTTATTAATGTACTGGTAATGTTTTACTATATTGTACCTGTTTTTCTAGCTATTATAATATATTCAGCTACATTTAATAAGATATCTACTTTAAAAACAAAAATGGAAAAAAGGATCAATTTTCTAAGAGGAACAGAGGAATCATACTTATTCAGTGATATGTTAAATATCTTGTATAATGAAACAAATATTGAACGTGAAAGGAATATTTTTAAAATGATAACTTCAAAGCGTTTTCAAAATATTATGGTTGGCCAACATAAATCTGTAGAGAAAGATCCATTATCGATATTAAATTATGAAAATGCAAAAGGTAGACAAATATATTATGTTAATAATTATTCGACTAATAGCAACATAGATGAAAAAAAACAAATATTTTTATACACTTCCTCTGGGATACGTTGGATACCTGGAACATCTTAAAATTGTTTTTCACATTTGATAATAAATTCTTCTTCTTTATTATCGTTCGTCAAATTTCACTTATGGGTTAAATTATTTAATTGGTAATAATAATAACAAGTAAATTATTTTTAACACAAAATAAAATTATTTTTATTCATGTACAAAAGTATTATTTTCAAGGTTACTAGCATTTACCAAACTACAATTGTACGTTGTATGATCTCTATCCCTAATGAATCTTTTTTACGTAAAAATCCATTTGGGAGATGACTCGGAAGCGTTTCCCCAATAGACATTAATTAGAAATGTTAAGATTTAAAAATAAATAATATTTTATTACAATGGGATCTCATAAAAAATCGTTGGATGATAAAAGCAATAAAATTGTTAAAAAAGTCAAGAACAAAAATGTTGAAGTTTCGTGGAGGAAAAGTAAGTTTTTTTAATTTAAATTAGTTTTTTATTTTTAGAACATGAAAAAATTTCTGCAAAGAAAGAGGAAAGTTTGTTAAAAATGAATCAGGAATTTTTAGAGCAAAAAGAAGAGAAAAAATCATTAAAAACTGTTAATGGCATTGATACTTCTAAATTTTTGGGGAAACAGTATCGTCCATATAACTTAACAATTGCAATTCCAGGTTCAATAATGAATAATGCTCAGTGCCCTGAGTTGATGGCTTATCTTGCTTCACAGGTAGCAAGAGCAGCGACGCTACATTGTGTTGATAAAGTTATTATTTATGATGAAACTAGTCAAATGACTGATCATCAGATTAAGTCTTATTTTTCTGGTGATTGGACAGGTGAAGATTATATAAAGGAAGACAATGTAGAGTGTAATTTTCATTTAGCAAGAATACTGGAATATTTAGAATGTCCTCAGTATTTAAGAAAAACCTTATTTCCAATGCAAAAACCATTAAAATTTGCTGGTTTAATGAATCCTCTTGATGCCAAGAATCATCTTCGTGCAGATGACTTATCTCTTCCATATCGTGAAGCAGTTATTCTAAAAGAATCAAAAAAGGAAGGTAAAGGTGAATTATGTAACATAGGTTTAGAGAAAAAATTAAGGTTAGATGAAAAATGTTATTTACCGAAAAATACTAGAATATCAGTAAAACTAAATAATATAGATAAACCAAATGATAAATATTATAAAGGTAATTTGACAAATCCAAGAACTATTCGAGAAACAGATGGTTTGTATTGGGGCTATAGTGTTGAAATTATGAAATCATTAAGTGAAGTTTTAAAGAATGACTACGATAATAAAATAGTAGTAACTGAAAATGGAGAACGCCCCCAGCGGGCGCGTTTTACTGTAACAAAGCAAAAAACGAATAATATTTTAGTTGTTTTTGGAGGTTTCAATGGTATAACAACTGCTTTAGAATCTGATAAAATGTTAGCATCAAAAAATCTTGGAGATTTGTTTGATAATTGTGTTACTTGCCTTCCAGATAGTGGATCAAATTCAATTCGTACTGAGGAAGCTATTCTAATAGCATTAACTGAACTTAAAAACAAATTTGACCGCGTTTTGTAGGTGTTGGCGAATAATGTACTCATATTTATGTTTTTATTATATATATCTTTTTGTTTTTATTAGTAATTTATATGTTAAAGGAAAACTTGAACTGCAGTGAAATATTTTTTTGTTTGATAAAGTAAGCAGTTCATAAGTATCACACTTTATATTATTAGTTACTTATTTTTCCATATAGAGACTAAAAGTGTGACATATAAACTGTGTTCTATCTTACACATTCATCTCAGTTTGCAATCTGAAATTAGTTTAATAAATTTATGTTAGTGAAAGAGAAATAATTTTAAAGACAACAACGGTACGTATCCGCTGAATAATATTTCATTTTAAAAACTTAAAAAAATGTTTTATGAATTTCTGATATTATTTTTACTTTTTGAGATGTTTTTATTTGGATTGCGTAAATTGTTTAATTCACGAATAAGTAAAAGATGCTTTTCTACGTGTAGTTTTCTTTCAAAAAAAGGGTGTATTAAAAAATCAGATAATCAATGGAGATCTTTATCAAGTCTAAATGTAAGTAAATAACAAAAAGTTACATTTTTATAATTTGTTTTTAGATAGAACCTCAACAAGAAAGAAAACAAAAGATAAGTAAATTTCGTTATATTTGTAGTGGTGTATTCTTTTTGGGAATATCTGGTATTGCGTATTCTTTTTTTACAGCTGATCAGCGACAAATTAAAGATCGCAAACATTATTATTCTGATTGGAAAATAAAATTGTATTCCTCATTACCATGGAATATAGTAAGCTCTAGTTTTGGAAGTCTTTCACGTACCACACTTCCGGTATTTCTTCGTAAATATGTTATCGGTTCTTATGCTTATATTTATGGTTGTCGTATGGATGAAGCTGTTGAAGAAGATTTTAAAGCATATTCTTCTCTGTCAGAGTTTTTCAATAGAGATTTAAAAGATTCTGTTAGGCCAATTTCCAAATGTACTCTTGTTTCTCCTTCTGATGGAAAAGTTTTGTGTTATGGGGAAATTACAAACGGAAAAGTTGAATATGTAAAGTCACATGATTATGATATAACAGATTTTCTTGGTCCAATAACATTTACCCCTAACGAAAATACTAAATTATATCAAATGGTTATTTATTTAGCACCGGGAGATTATCATGCATTTCATTCTCCTGCTAATTGGAAATGTACAGAACAAATTTGGCATCCTGGTCATCTTCTTTCTGTAAATCCTTCTGTATTATCTTGGATTCCTCATCTTTTTTGTATGAATGAAAGAGTAGTTATGTCTGGAACCTGGAAACATGGTTATTTTTCTATGACCGCTGTTGCGGCAACAAATGTTGGTGATATTCACTTAGTAAATTTCAATGAAAAAAGATTAAAAAGAAAAGACAGAGAGCATGTTCCATGTTGTAAAGAGTATACATCTGGAGAAAAAGTTGGAGAATTTAGATTAGGTTCGACAATTGTTCTTGTATTTGAAGGTCCTTCTGATTTAAAATTTGCAGTTCAAGCTGGAGATAACCTGAACTATGGACAAAGTTTGTTTGTAACAAATATATAATAATTTGAGTGTTGTTAATAAGCTCATTAACACAGAAATGTACTATAATTTTATAATAAATGTTATTTTTTTTTTTTAATAATTATGTAAACAAAAATATTGGTACATTAGTGCAGGTATTTTATGTAATTAATTAACTTTTTAATCGATGTTATACAGTTTAAGTGCATCATGAATCATTATTTCAATAAAATATATTTTATGTAATTAATTTGTTATTTTATAATATTTAATTTTCAAATGAGAAATATTTATTTAAGAAAATTTGCATTAGTGAAAAATGTAAACTAGTGTTTTGCATTAATAAACAAATAGAGAGAAATAATTATTCTAAAATAAAATTATTGGTCAAATTTGAAACGAGTATAAAATTAATAATTAGAGAAACTGAATTCATAAGTTATGCATAGTTTTTCTGTAATACAATATGAAAATTAATTATACTTTATATTTAAAACACCACCAAATGATTAAAATAATTGTCATAATTAACAATTTTTTATTTTACTTTAAAAATATATATTTTAATACAAAAAAAAAAGTAAAAAGGATTATGATTAATACTAACACAAATTTAACAAATACTTCGGATTTTGTTTATAATATTAAAATTTTTATTATGTTTAATATTAAAATTTTTCATATATTATTATGTACAGCTTAATTTTTATAAACTTCTATACGTTTCGATAATAAAAGTGGCTACTTATATTATTTTAATATAATTAATTTGTATTTCCAATAATTTTAGTATACAACTATATAAAAAATTCCATTTAGTTGTTATTAAGCTAATTAATTGTTTAATATATTCCATTCGTAATAATAATATAAATAGTGTTATCAAAGTCACATACAAAATTAATTTGGAAAACAAATTTGTAATATTATCATATTTACTAATTATTATATATAAGAAAACAATCAAAAATAAGCCGAGATAACAATTATAAATGAGATAATATTAATTTAAAATATATTTGTTTGTAATAATTTCACCTCTAAAATTTTAAAAAAATTATTATTTTGTAGTATAGCGAAAATATACAAAAAAAATATATCATCAATCTACTTTTAAACTTTTGTTAAAAAAGTTTAAGATTACAAGAAAGCAAAAATAGTAATTAAAAAGACTTTTATTATTCTTATATTTCAAATTATTTTCATCACTGATAAGCTTTTATTGGAATATTTTTGAGTTTAATAGCATGAATATATTATTCCACATGAAATGTACTATTAAAATGATGGACTATGTCGTAAAGAATCATTATTTTCTAAACAATGTAGTAAAAAAAAAAATTTTTTTTTTTGCTAAGATTTTTAACAAAGCAAATATTTTGAAAGATAAAGAAGTACATCTAACATTAGTGAAAAATCATGAAACCACTAATATATTGTATAATTTAGCGACAATTGACACAAAAAAATTACAATTAACAATAACAGTTATGATAGGCAAGTATAAAGAAAATTTTGAGTTAAAGTGAAGGCAATTTATAATATGTTACGTGGATCTTCTTAAATTGTCTATAAATTATGTTTTAAAAATTTCTACAGAAAAATATCTATGCCTATGAGATTAGTAAAAGAATATATATATATATATATAATAAATTAATTCCAATGATAAATTACCATTGTTAATTAGCAATTTTAATTTTTTTTAATGAATCACTCCAGGCATTTTGGAGGAATTTCACGTATTCATAATGTTCAGAGTTAATTTCCAATTTTAGAGTTTTTTTATTAACATTTCGAACTAAAGGAATTCTAAGCACCTGTTGATTTAAAGTTGTTACTTTCAAAAAGTTACAATCTGTTGTTAATTGATTTTTAGCTCTACTATTTTTATGTTGAGCAAGAACTTTTAAAACAGAAGGAGCAATTTTATCATCTGATTTGGATTTTTTATTTGACTCTTTAGTGACACGTTTTCTATCATTTTCAACAGAGGCTGGAAAAGAACTACTTATTGACCCGTCTTTATTACAACCATTTAAATTATTTTTAGGTCTAGCAATATGAGCCCATGTATTCTGAGAAGTCTGGGATAAATTGTTAGAAGACTTCCCGCTATTTTCTCTATCCTCAACTGTAGCTGATTGTTTAATAAAAGTTTTTGTTTCAACAGAAGATGTTTTATCAAAATTTTCCTTCTTACTGCTGTCACGATTATTTTTATTTTTTTGATTTGTATTATTACTATTATTACGATCAGTTTTCTTTCTCCCATCAAAACCACTATCAACATTTTTTTGTTTCTTATCATTAGAAACATTATTATTTAAAGTTTTCTTTTTATTTTTTGATACAACCATAAAATCATTTTCAGTTGAAGAGCCTTCATTCATAACAGGAAGTGTTGTTGAAACATCTATACTTTCACTACCTTTTGTTGAAGGAGAAATTGAACCTACATTTTGCGTAAGTTTACCATTTGATAATAAATTAACAGATACATCAACAGAAACACATTCACAATCTTCTTCGACTAATATATTATCAGATTTTTCACATTTTTGGTCTAACTCTTTAACAGATATGTCATTTTCATTATTTTTATCAACTCCAGTATTTTTTCCATGTTTATTTTTCTTTTTCTTGTTTTTTGTTTTCCCTGGTTTTTCAACTAATTCTGGTGTCTTTTCCTCTTCAGTAATTAATGTAATAACTTCAGAAACAGATTTATTACCAAAATAATTATCAATACTTTCAGGGATAAAAGTAACTGTATTTTCATATCTTTTTTTTGGTTTTTTTCCAACTTTTAATACTCTTTCAGCCTTTTTAGTGTATATTGTTTTTAGTGTAGAAGGACAACTAACTTGAATTCCTTCTGGTCCTTGTACATCACTGTGAACATAAGGAGAGTCTGTTGAAACAGGATTTGTATATAAACCAACGCCTACAAATTTTTTTTATAAAATATTTGTAAATAAAAATAAATCACTAACTATTAACAGATACTTCAAACTTATTCTTATTACACTGTCTTTGTTGTGCCTCTGGAACAGATCCATTTTTAATTTCTCTGCTTGGAGATATATTACTATCAATAAAATCAAGTTCAGTAGTTATACCATTTATTTGACAGCCAATAATAGTACCATTTAGTAATTTCATCTTACAAGAATTTTCATCATTCATTGGTTTCAACTCAATAACAGGATTGCCTTGTGTAGGCACTTTTATTTCAACACCATTTGCATTTATTTGTTGTACCATTTCTTAAATAAAAACCTAAATATGTAAAATATAATTATTAAATAAAAACAAAAATTGATTGAAGTTTAGTAAGAGATATAGCGAACAAAATGTTGAATGTAAAATATGTTTTAATAAAAATAACAAAATCATTAGACTAAATGTTATATATAAAATGTATATCATCTAAATTATAGAAACTCAATAATTATCATCAAATAAAAATCAATTTTACAACTATAAGATGCATCATCATCTAAAATAGTGATAAACTATAATAGCAATAAGCCAATATAATTACTTCAAAACTAACAATAGTAATTAAATACTCGTAATGTGGAATATTATTATTTTATCAGTAAAAATAATGAGAAAGAATTTGGAAAGAAAAAAAAAATATTACCGCTATGATTACAAACAAATGATGTAACTTTAAAATTATGTTATTAAACTAATGAAATTAAAAGTTTAAGTTAATATCTCCCATAAATAAATATTTCCTTATAGTTTATAAATTTTAATTAAAAAAAAAAACTACTTGAAAATTATATGCCCAATATAAGTAGTAATATAAAGGAGAAGTAGTGAATAATTATAATATATACAGGAAAATAGTAACTCATTTATATACTATTTCAAAATTATTTAAAGCTTAATAGTATATACATAAAATTTTGCTAAAAATTATTTTTTTACCTTTACAACCACTATAATGTATTAAAAATTATCTATTCTCCAATAATATAAAATACCAAATTTCTTATCATTAAAAAGAGAAAATCAACAAGAGATAATAGGATGATAATAATACTGAACATGTGCATATTTTATTTACGTATGTCATACTAATATCGAAATTACAAAGCATTTTAAAAAAACGATAAAATAATTTTTTTTTAAGCATTAAACACCATAACCTATATATATATATTTTATTGCATGTTTTAGAGAACTTTGTGATGATTGAAGAAAAAAAAACATTACCTAACTTAAAATATTTTGATTTAAATATAAAAATAACATCAAAAAATAGATAATTTTAACTTTCAAATAATAGTACAAATATAAATCGATCAACTTTCTTTCGTACTAGTCTCTATTAAAATAAAAAGCCAATATTTATAATACTAAATTTGACCATGTAATTGTTTATTTAAAATACTCAAAAAAAAAAATTTTTTTTATTTTTTTTACTTTTTATGTATGAATAAATCTATATCTTTAATATATATAAAGAGTGACCATCTTGTAAATTAAATAAGAGAAAACTAACACATTATAGTAATAATTCAAGGGAAAAATATACTCACACAAAATTTAAAAAAAAATATATATATATATATGTATATGATAAATTACTACTTTAAGCACTTTCCAATGTCAATATTAAATTGAACATGTTTCTCAGAATAAATAAAAAAAAAAATTTCCTCAATCTGTTAAAAATAATACTTTATAATAATAAAGATGTCTAAACAAATGCAAAGTCTAACGAAAGATTTCTAACGATTAATCTACTCTATAAAATATTATCTCCTAAATTAATTTCAACATAATTAATACGATGAGCACACTTATTTTCGATGACATAACGTGAGGATAACATGTAGAAAAAAAGAAACAAAAAACTTCCTAATAAAAATTTATTTAAAATATAACTGTCTTAATAAAACATTTTATAATGTAAATTTAAAGTATATAATAGAAAGATTAAGTATGATAAAAAGAACAAGCAATATTTGCGGCAAAATTGGAACATTATCAAGAATAAATATCATCTTTTCTAAAAAGTTTCCTTCCAAGATGCTGATACATCTTAACACTATTTGGTGAAACGTATACCACTGTGGGAAACAAGTTTAGAATTGGGCTTAAAATTCTTAACTTCTTAAAAATTTTTTTAATTGATTAAACTTTGCCATATTTATATATAAATTTTAATTTACATTTTTGTTAGTTTAATTTTTTATAAAAATGATAGTAATCTTATAAATTGTTTTTTAAAAATTAAAAGAAATCATATGGGTTAGAAAGAATGAGGTGGTATTTTTATAACTTTTTATTAAGCATTATAATGTTCGTCATTTTTAGTACGGAAATTTAATGTTTTTTTGCTTGTTATATTGTACTTCCCCTGATAATGGTGTTTTCCATCCAATGTATTGTTTTTCCATAATCTTTTTATAATATGTTAGAGTATAGTTTGAATTACATTTATTTACAGTGCAACAATCCCCACATGTAACCATATCTGTGCCGTAACTAACGCTTTCGCAATAATCCATACATCTTTCAGCACAATTTCTGGTGATCGATGAAAATGAATTCAACATTGTAGTAACTGTCGTCTATAAAAAAATTTTTTTACTATTAAAAAATATATTATTTATATGTTAAGGTTTTTTGTTATTTTATTTTTTGTAGTTATAATAAATTTTTTACAAAATTAAAGAATCAAAAATATTGGGTATAATGGCATAAACTACTCTTACCATACAAAATGATTCCCATGGGGCACAAGGTTTGATTGTATCTGAGTCATCTAATTTTAAGAGATTTTCATTTGAGCACCAATCATCTTTACTATCAGGGTCATAAACATCGCTATTAGAATGTTGACATGAGTAGCAAAAAAGTAGTGTTTTATTTCCAGTAGGGCCATGTATGTTTTTGGAACCCTTTTTAGAATCAATTATTCTTATATATAGTAAGAATAAAAACAATAGACAAATAATTATTGGTGATATTTTGATATATTTTATCATAATATTAATGTACTTATAAATATATTTTTTTAAAATTTTGTTATCTAAGGTAAATATTTTAAGAAGAAAATTTTCAAATATAAAGTATTATGTATTTAGGATATATTTCTGGTACAATTTTACGAAATTATTTTTTTTTTACTATAATTTTATATACTTAGAATACGAACTTCCTTTTTTACTTCTTTCTTTGAAACTATAATTAGTGTATCAATTTCCTATTACTTTGTATTCATACTTCAATTATCTTGTGTATGTTAAATAAACTTATGTGTTGTTATTTAATGCTAATTATTTTTATGCGACATTAATCATTAAATATAATTTTCTAATTGTCTTTTGATTAAATTTATTGTAAAAAGTACATTCATTATTTTCTTGATAACAGTAATATTTAATTTTGAAATTGATTGGTTTTGTAAAACTTTGTTCCTAACTTTTTGTTATATATAATATTCAATAAAATAGGGCAAAAAATTGGAATGTGACATAAGACTAGAAATGTTTTTAATTACTGAAGTTTTCTAATGAAATTATTTATTATTTGATTGTAAAGTCCACTTTAAAAGTAGTGAAAGAATTTTATTAATGGTTAAGTTTGCAACCTTATTTTCTTCATATAAACTAAGCTGTTCATAATTTTTTTTTTTTTTTACAACTAGGTTTAATTTATTATACCTTCTAAAAACATGATATTTTGTAAAATGTTTTTAAAACATGAATAATAATAATAAAATTAACAATTTATTGTTTTGTATTTTAATTATACATTTATTCCAACAAATTTAACTTTATTTTCATTCTCTTGGCGCGTTTTTCTTTGGCATCCATCTAAAATTTTTATTTCAGAAAAAAAAAAACCATATTATATTTTTTTTAATCTAAAAATACATTTTGCTTTCTATTTTTTTTCATAATAAATACTTATCATAACTTAACTATACATAATACATTTTATATATGTATTTTTTTTTGCCAAAAAAAAAAAGGAATAATTTTTTAATAAGAAATTCTTTACTTTCGTTACAATATTTAATCTATAACCTAAAGCTTGTATCATAGGATTGGGATAGAAAAAATTTTTTTATTATTTCTTTACGCCTAAATTGTTATTGGCAGAAAGATCTTTATTATATATATATATATGTTCTATAAAGAGTTTTATCTTTTTCTTTTTATAATATATTAAAGTCTCTAGCCTTGGCATAGTTGTCGAGGCCATAAATTTTTTTTTTTTTTTTAAAAAATGAATACATTTTATTTGTATATTCTTGAATTCTGAAGTAATATGTCATAAACTATATAACAAAACTTGGTTGCATCTATGCTTTTCTCTGCAATATGTAAGAAATTTTTATTGTAGTGTTAGACATTGCCGTTCAACTTTATCTATGCCAAAAAAAAAAAGCTTATGTAGTATAGTATTATTACAAACTAACTATTTTATGGCAAATTTTATCTGATTCACTTTTGATGTTGTGTGTTAATGTTATACATAGAGAGAAGATATGAATAATAACAATAATATTTTGTAGATAAAATGTGGCAAGGGGCGAATGTAGCGCGAATTGAAAGTCCCTTGCCATATGTCTTTTCTCTCTTCACAATTCTCTTTACATCTTGTTTGTATATATTTGAAAAGGAAAAATATATAAATTTTGTATGTATGTTTGCGTCCAAATATATTATAAGTAATATTTTTATAAAATGCTAAAGAAATGATGTACCAGCCGCCTAGTTTTTGTGGATACATAGCAACTGCTTTTATCATATATAAATATATAAATGTTATTGACAATCTTTTATTCTATGTCTCTCTTATTTCCTCTTTCTATTTTATATATTTATATTTTTCATGTTAATGAAATATGGCTTTCAATATAACTCTCTATATTTCCTATTCTATATACAACTTTATGTTTTTCTATATTTTATACCAACTGTATATATATATAATATTGGAAGACGTCTATACACACATGTATATATATATATATATATATCAGACTCAGGTCTCCTATGTATTATAATACTTTATAATGCTATTTCAACAAACTGAATGTGTTTACATAGTAAAAGCAATAGTCAAAGAGTTATTACAGAGATAGTAGGGTTCTCAGCTATACGAATATTTTATTTTCTCAATATATAATACTTTCAATATAATAATTCTATTCTCTATATTCTTTCCACTACTGTTCTATCGCATCTTTAAGTATTAGTTGTGCATAGATGACATTGACAAGCTGATACGAGCTACTTTGGTACTCTTCAGATGCTTCCACTGATATTTAGTAATATGGAGCATATCAGAAGAGAGAATCGGATATTTCATTGTATTGTTTGTTTTATACTCTCCTCTATTATTGTAATGTTTCTTCTCATTTTACTAAAAAAATTCTCTGCATTATTACAAAGTCGCGCTTGCTTTTGATGTAATATTTTCATAAATTAGTGAACAAAAATCTGGTGATAATTTTAAAGTTAGCGCAGTGTTTCTTTTTCTTCAACTATAATTTTTATATCGTAGTATATGATAAATATATATGTTCTTCATGTCTTAATCTTCTGTAACATACTCTATACTTTATATTTAAGTGAATAAGAATATATATATATATTTGTATTATATATATATATATAACTATTTCTCTAGTGATTGGGAACCACAGAAATTGAAAAAAAAAAATTAGACTCTCTGACTTGAAAGTACGGTTTTGTAACTTCATGCTTTTTATTATGTCAATACTTTAATTGTTACACCCAACCTTTTATGTCACCAATCATTAAATAATGATATTATTATGATTATGGTATAAACTTATATATATATATATATATATGTACAATAAAAACGAGATTGATTGCCAGAGGTGTCTTTAATTATTATTTCAATATTACTTGTGTATATGTTTATCTATCATTTGAATATATATTTAAAACGTGCTGAAATATAAATTTTAAGGCTATCGGCAATTCAATTTTACAATGACGAAAAGGAAAATTGATTTTACACATTAACTGGAATTACAAATATAATTATTTTTTTTTTTAGAAAACAACCTATTTATATTAGTTAAAAAAAGTTAGATGATCAAGTGATTCATAATATCAAGAACTACTTATGTTCTGATACCCCAAAATCTCATTCTCTTACTTTCATCCTCCTAGAGATATAACATAAACTATTATGGTACTATCTTTTCTTTATACCCACACCCAATCATTTTCTGCTTCTTTGGGTGAATTTTATGAATAGAGAGAAACAAGGTATATTTTAAGTTACCGTTTCTACATTAATTTTGTTTGATCTTCATACTGTTGATAAGCCATTATTATTAATGATTAGATTGTTAGAATTAGATTAGTTAAACCGGTGGTAAAATATATAAAAATGGTTTACAGTTTATATATAATTGCTCAAGAACCACAAATAGATATACAATTTTAAATTAAATCATTATCTATAATTCATATGTTAAAAGTTTTAATTACCTATTTAAATTGATAAAATATCATAAATACATTTATATGTCGAGTTATTTTCATGTGTACATATATATTTTGTCGTTTTGCCATTATATATAATAAAAAAAAAATAATAATTCTTCTTCTTCTAGCAATATTGTCATTCTGGAATTTTGGACCTTGAGATGAATATTTGAGCTATGAATGGCTCATATAATGGTCAATCAAATATAATTATTCAACAATCCAATTACATTAATGATTCCTTTTGTTCTGGAACAGATGATGAAATTCCACCAATATCATCAAATAATAGTATTCAGATAACTTCAAATGGTTCTGGAAATGATATTTCATTTAATATAAACCATGTTATACAGTCAGGAAATCATATGAATGGAAATTCAATTTTACACCAAACACATCATAATCAAAATATTTATGAATCTTCAAATTCATTTCACCAGTCTTATCATCATATTTCTGAATATCAAGATGATACTACAATTCCAAGTACTTCAAGTAGTATTGGACTTCAATATACATCTGTTGATAGTAATCCAACCTCAAATGGAAACATTATAACACTTAATTCTATTACAAATTCTCAAATTCTTCATAATTCATCTTCACATCAAATTATATTGACATCTCCTAAGGAAGAATCATCAACAATTGTTCAAAAATATGAAACATCTGGAGAAATAATTCCTGTCAATAGAAATAATAACATTAATGGATCATTATCCATTGCCACCTCAACATACTTAGAACATCATCCAAATAGTATTTTATTATCTTCAAATGATATTGATAATAGCAATCATCATCAAGTATCAGATTCTAATTATGTTACAACAACATCACAATCTCATATTTCTACTGGACCTACGTATTACCTAGAAACAGTTAAAAATTCTCCAATTGTAAGTGGTCCAGTAAATGGGAATCATGTGGTGTACAGAACTCTTACTAGTATTTGTAACAATAACCAAAATATGAAGCACAATTCAATATCAAGTGGAAGAGATAATATATGGTGAGGTTTTTTTTTTATATTATTTCAATAATCAAAATATTATAAATTTTTTAACTAATTTTTATAGTTTTAGTTTAAAAAATTCCAATAACAATTCTATACAACATGAAGGAGGACAACAATCTAATTTGATTTGTAATAATTGCAATATTGGAAATAATTTTAATAGTAATACTAATTTAAGACCATTTAATAATAATAATAATTATGAAAAAATACAACAAAATATTAATCAAGACTGTGAAAGAATATTAAAAAAGAATATCCATAAAATTACATTAAAAAATAATAAAAATTTAGAAAGAATAGAATATGTTTCTTTTTCACCTTCTGATTTAAATATAATAGTTAGTAACAATGATGGTATTTCTCAAAAGATATCTAAAAGTGAAAGTATTGAAAAAGAAATGAGTGGTTATATAGATGATAGTCAAAATGTTGAAAAAATAATTCCAACGGAAGATAATAATATAGGTATGATAAAAAATTCAAATAAAAAAGAAAAGTTTAGTCAAAGTAAGGTTACTACGTTAGATGAAGATCATAAAAAACAGAATATGGCAAAACAACAAAAATTAGAAGCAAAACGTGCTAGGCAAGCAGAAGTTGCTAGAAAAAGATATCATAATTTATCAGAAGAAGAGAAAAAAGAGTTAAACAAAAAAAGAACATTTGCTCAGAAAATGAAAAGACAAAGAGATAAAGAAATGATGGAGTTAGATAATATACTTAGACAAAGTAACGATATTATTGAAGATCCTGAAATAAATAAAATTTTGAAAAGTAAAAAAATGAGAGCTCGATGGGCTGAAGCTGCCAGAGCAAGATATCATAGAATGACACCTGAAGAAAAAAAAACTTATAATTTAAAACGAAGAATGAAACAACTTTCTTCTACTGTTCATGAAAATGAAGAGATGACACCTGAAGAGAAACAGAAAATATTACAAAAAAATTTAAAAGAGCAGAATGCTAAAAAAGCTGAGGCTGCTAGATTGAGATATCATGCAATGACAGATGAAGAGAAACGTGCTTATAACAAAAAGAGAACTGAGGCTTTAAGAAAAAAACGTGATGAAGAGGAGAAATTATTATCAATACCAGTTAAGAATATAACTAAAGATACATGGGAAAAAGCACAAAAAATATTAACAAGAAATGAAAAAAGAGCAGCTGCTGCTAGATTAAGATATCAAAAGATGACACCAGAAGAAAGAAGATTATATAATCGAAGGAAACCAAAAAATCATAGTTCAAAGAATAGTGAATTTGGGCACTCTGAAAGTTTAAATGATGAACAATTATCTTATGATGAACGTTCCGACAAGACATTTTCAATGAGTAGTAGTATCGACTGTAGTTTAGAAGAGAATGACGTTCTTCTTAATATTGAAAAAGATGTTATAAGGCGTACTCATATAGCCAAACAAACTCTTATACGTCAAAATAATTATAATATTCAAAAAAAAATTGAAAAAAGGATAAGTAATTCTAATTCTAATATTAATAATCATTCAAATTATACTTCACAAATTCATCAATCATGTGAAGATCAATTGATATTAAATGATCTTCATCCACATTCCATGTCAGAAAGTGATATAGTATATTCACAAGATGGATTTGTTCAAATACTTCCTGAATCATTATCCATAGAATCCAATGTTTTGGAAAATTATCAATCTTCTCCAATGTCAAGTCAAACATATCATCATGATGAATCTAATTTAATAGATTTATAAAAAGCATATATTAAATAGACAGGAAAATCAGTTATCTCTTTATGGTGATGTAAGAAGATATGTTTATTTTAAAATTGGAAATCTTGTTATAAAAATATTCCCTTGGTACTTTCATTTAGATTAATCTTTCATTAATATTATTACCAGTAATTTAGTAGTAGTTAATATCGATCTCAAAATAATGTGTCTTTTACGGCATAAAAGGATTTTATTTCTACAAATAGCAAATAAATTGAGATTGGAAAAAATATCTTAAGACATGATATAAAAAGACATCTTACATTTACAACATGTATACTTGGCATAAGAACTTTAAAAAAAAATATTTTTTTTTTAGACGTCTAGTATATGTGATTTTTTTTTAGGAAAATATGAATATCATTATCTATTTTAATGCCATAGTTTTATTCGCGGTTATTATTTTTCAATTATATATTATATTTTTATACAATTACATATTTCTTTATAATATTATATATATACATATATATACATTTCGTATTTTTAAAATGACACTTAAAATATATTTTCATTTGTCATTCATATTATTTTAATTATTTATTATGATGTTTGCTATCATCAAACTAATACCTTTGAATTTTTGTTTTTTTTTTATTCTTTTTAAAATTATTTTAGATGTTAATATGAATCATAGCACTATATCTGGTGCAACATATTATACCACATCTGTTGTAGATTCAGATTCCGGGTCACCGACAGAAAATGGCACACTTCACTTTCAAAGTATGACTCCAGTTACGTATACTTCAAATAATGAAACTAATTATTATACGACAACTCAAGCATCTGTTTATGGTTCTCCTGTAATGTCAAATGGTGACAAAAATGAATATGTTGTGATATCAAATAACTCATTGCATGGTGACAATGGTCATCATATCAATAGTCATTCCGTTATTCATTGTCATGATATTAAAGAAGACGTGGATTCGATGGGTATGGGAAGATCTCAACATTTAGAAATGGGAGGAAATGGGAATGGTTACTTAGTACAACAACCAACCACAAGTCATGGAATGATTCATCAAGGTGGATCACAAAATGATTTATATGATTATTTTGTTGAACAAGGAAATTCTAATCATGAACTTATAATGCAAGGAAATCATTTATCTGGTGATAATCACCTAGATCTAGGATTATCTAATGAAGATTCGCTGGGAAGTAATAGTGGTTTATATCATGATGAGTTAAATTCAAATACACATCACTCTGAAAATACAAGGAATAGTTATGATATGGATGATGATATGAAACATGAAGAGGGAGGTGTACTAGAGGAACAGCGAGCAAAAGAAGTTGAAGAATTAGAAGATATTTTACGAAAATCTAATGATATTCAGAGAGATGTTACAATATCAGATATTAAAAAAAGCAAAACACAAAAATCACCGAATGTAGGTAGAAAAAAAAGGCTTTCTTTGTCTACCGTTGAAGAAAGAGCTAAAGAAAAAGGTCTTGATCCTGAAGCATTAAGGATACAAATAGTACAACAAAATGCAAAAAAGGCAGAAGCTGCAAGAATGAGATATCACAGAATGAATCCTGAAGAAAAAAGAATATACAATCAAAGGAGAACTGAAGCTTTTAGAAGGAGGCGTATGGAAGAGGAGATGCTTCTTAGTACACCAGCAGGAAGAATATCACAAGATGCATTAAAAAAAGCTCAACAAATAATGATGCGTAATGCAAAAAGAGCTGAATTGGCTAGATTACGTTATCATAAAATGACGCCAGAAGAACGAAAAGCATATAATCAAAGAAGAAGTAATGCTAAAAGAAAACGTTCATCTTCTTTAGCCACTTCTCAGGGTGGTGCAAGTGTAAATAGTCAAGATTTTAGTATAAATAGTGATGCTGGAAATAATAGTGAAGATAATAGTTATAATATTAGAACAAATGAACAAAATATTAGTAATTCTCAAATGGTTAAGTCTGAAATTAAAGCAGAAATTAATGAACATTCAAATCTTAATGAAAATAATTCCTGTAATAAAATTTCAACAGGAAGGATTAAACAATGCTCATTTGATTTTCCAGAAGGGATTTGCATATTTGAAGATACACTTCGCTCTCTAGAGGAAGATGTTATTCGCCGTACTCAGTTAGCAAAAGATGCCTTAATACGTAAAAAGGCACAAGAACCTTCTAATATAGGGGAAAGTAATACTAACAAACAACAAGATCTCAATATATCAATAGAAGAAGAAGATGATGATGAACAACTTCAACATCAACTTATAAACCAACCCGGTTCTCATAATACGGTTATGATGCATCAACAACCAGTACAAATGGGTCATATGAGTCAAATACCAGTACAACAAAACATTCCAGTACAAACTGCTCAAATAGTTACTGTTGATGGGCAGAATGGCCAACAATACGCTAATTTACCTCCTGGGGCACAAGTAATAATTTTAGGTCATAATCAGCAATTTTTAACTACTGATGACTTGGGTCATGGGACAACTGTTCTTCAAGACGGAACTAAAATAATACCTGTTACTCCTTCCAATCAACCTCAAACAGTTTATATTCAACATTTAGAAAATGGACAAATTATTCAGACAATTGAACCTCCACCAATGCAAGTAATTCAAATGACTGATGTAAATGGTCGTATTATTCAACAACCGCTTACTGTTATGCCAATAAGAGGACAACAACAACCTTTAGCTTTTGAACAGCAAGGTAATATTATAATTCATCAATCTCCCATTTTAGACAAAAATCACCATGATGTTCAGGGAGATGGTAGAGTTAGAAATCATATGTACCAAGATATACAAACATCTCATCAAAATACGATTCATATAAATAATAGGCATCAAATGCAAATTATTGAAATGAAAAATGACTGTGAAGAGGATACAATATCGCCTATTATTGATCAAGTATGTGTAGATGCTGCAAATAATGATAGAAGAAGTGCAATAACTGATGAAAAAAGTGAAAAATTGGCTGCACAAAGAGCCAGGAGAGCTGCTAGAGCAAGGCAGCGTTATCATCAAATGTCTGATGAAGATAGGAAAAAATTTAATGCTAAAAGGGCTATTGCTTTAAGAAAAGCAAGACAAAGAGATGAAGAATTATGCCAATTATATGATGCTGCTCAACAAACAGGAGCTGTTATAGATGAAAAAACTATGCAAGAAATTTTAGAAGCTCAACGTCGAAGATCACGAAGAGCTGAGGCAGCGAGACTAAAATATCAAAGGATGACTGTGGAAGAGCGTAAAGAATATAATGCTATGAGAGATGCACAAAGAAGGCAACGAAAACGTCGTTTAGAAGAACAACAACTAAAAAGTGGAGATGGAAGTGGTAGCATGGAATTGCTAGATAACCAGCATCATGATGATGACCATGACTTGTCTGATCTGCATGATGATTCAATAATTGGAGATGATAATCATGTTAGTAATTCAAATGAAATGCCAATAGTATATACACAGTATGAAGTTTATGATAATCAAATGCAATCAAATTGGGATGCCTAAAAAATAATAATAAAAGCAATGATACTTTATTGGCTGCCAAAATAAGATCAGGTTGATAATTGGTTATATTCATTTACAATTATATTAATTAAAAATTATGTTTAATGTAAATCCCTAGAAAATAGTATTTAGAATTTTTGTTAAAATGAATGTTATATATGCTCTTTAGATATTCTACTATTGTTATTTTAATATCTATTTTATCAACAACCAACTTGGTTTTGATTGTACATTATGTAATATTTAATATTAAGTAGTATTGTAATAAAATGTTGTAAATATATATTTTTATTAGTTGTTAAGAAAAAAAAAAGTTATAGGAATGAAGTAGAGATAGTAATTAATAATACAAATTTAAATAAATATACAAATATTATATATTGCTACACTTAATTTTAAAACCCTGGACGCCTAATTAATGTATAATATTGAGTAGCAAATTCTGAAAAATTTGGAGTATCATATAATTTATTTCTTATTTCTGTCCAATTAGCTTCTTTATCTGGAGTATAACATAAAATTACCTCTTGAAGTTGTTTATATTCTGAACGTTTTTTAATAATAAAAAAATGCATTAAACCATTGACAATTTCAAGAGCCACATTTAATTGAGTATATTCTACATATGGTTGTTTAAAATTACACCACGTTTGTTCTTTCATATCATAACAATATCCTTTAACTGTTTTAAGAGTATCTTTTTTTAACTGTTTTCCACTTTCTTCTCTTTGAGGTTTTTGAATAAAAAAAAGTGTAGAATTATAATTACAAAAACAACATGGATCAATCATTTCACTAGGATCTTCTAGTATTTCTTTTTCACATGTAGTAATATTAACACGAAAAAATATTGGTTCATTATTTATTTGTCTATTGGTTAGAAGAACTAAAGAATATAATAATTTTAAAAAAAAAAAACATTAACTTACAATATATATAATCTTCACATTCAAAAATAAAATAATCATTTAATTCACGTCTACCTAAATCAAAATACATCTTTTTTAAAGTATAATTTTGAAAACAATCATTTTGTGGTTCAAATAATATATCTACATTTTTTGAGGCATCATAATACCTTCGAGATTGTTGAAAAATTTGAAATTCAAGATTACAATCATAATTTAACCGATTAAATTCTCTAATATTACGTGGATGTATTATAACAAGAAATCTATCCTTATAAGGAATAATTTTATGTTTAACATTATATTCTATAGGAATATCAAAATAAAAAAATGGTCGTTTTTCATTTCCAATTAATTTTAAATAACATGCAGTATACCCAATATTATCATATAAAAATACAAATATTTCATTACCACTTGTAAAAATTTTACTTACTAGTGTATGTTCAGATCTAAATTCAAATTCTGATAAATTACCATAACCACCTATTCTATTTAATACAAGTTTATTATTAGATCCATTACAAACTTCTAATACAGCATAAGACATTGGTACATCATATCTATATTTTAATGTACCTAATGTAAATCTTTCTTCCTCATAATTACAATTTCCATCTGATTGTTTAAGTTTATATAAATAAAGAAGGCGTTTCATATCATAAAAATCTTCTAAACTATTACAATATAAATATTTTCCAATTTCTATCAAATACCCACTATCAAATATCGAAGTATTCTCATAAAATGCACGTGTTTTCATTATTTTTGGAAAAAAATATTTTATATAATCAACAAGGCGATTTAAAAAAGTACTTTCTACCATAAAGTATGTTGCAAGTTTATATAAATCTACTACATTTTCCAAATTAAAAGAAATACGTTTACCATAAAAATATTTCATTATATGTAAAAAATGTTTAGCTGAGTGTCCTTCAATTTCAACTACTTCTTCAAATTCTTTTCCATCAAATTTAAATCTTAATTCAAAATATTTAAAAAAATTTGTTAAAAATTCTTTTGTTGCGACTAAACTACCATCAAAAAAAACAAGTTGAATAAAGTTATCTTTTCTTTCCATATATTTATTTTCAAATGCATCCTCAAATGAAAGGTTATAGGTATAAAGATAGTATAAAAATGAGGAACGTCCTAAGTCATAATATTTTTTAGGTAATTTATCTCCAGACAAGTACATTTCTGAATGTTCTAATTCAATTGGTGTAAGACAATGCCCATCTTTTTCTATAACATCAATAACTTTCATAAAATATTCATCTCTTGAAGATAAGTCATATCCAATAGTTTTAATCTCACTATTCTTAGACATATTATTTTAATATTAAAAAAAAAAAAATTTGGTAAATAATATTTTGTCAAGAAGTGGATGTATAAATTGTAAAATGAATTTTTAATAATAAATGAAAAACAGTACATTAACTTTATATTTTTGGAAAAACAAATAGTTTTCGCTTGAAGACATTATAATCTCTAAAAAAAATATTTTTATGTACTTAAGAAGATTCTTTATAGCTATTTTTTTAACAATTTATTTAATAACAAGTTTTTTTTATAAATTTATTTTAAGTTAATACAAAAAAAAATATTTATAAATGTATATATTTAAAAAAGGAAAAAAAATATATTTTTTTAAGAATATTAGTAATTTACATATAAGTAAAATTGTTTTTTTTTAAAATTTAAATATTAAGATAAAAAGTTTTCACTAATAGAATTAAGTTTTAGTATTTTTCTTTTCAAGGTTGATAGTTGAAATGAATTTAATTTTAACGCCCATCAAATAATTTTAAATTAGGATGGTGTTATTATAAATATACACATAGTGTGATATATATAGATTATGATAGGCATATATACAAATCAATTTAAAAAGTATTAAATGTCAGTTTGATAGTATGTATTAATAAAAAAACACATTGATAATAAGAATAAAATAATAAACATTTATTTAAAAAATGATAATAATTTTCATGATACAGAAACTTAAAAAAAAATTTATAATATGTTATACAAAGTTGTTGTTTTTAATGTAACTTTATAATAAAATATTTTTTTAATAGTATTAGAAATATTTTTTTTGTTGGTTATACTTTTTTAAACGAAATTACAAACATAATTTTCAATAATTATTAACAAATGTTTTAGAAAAAGTATATTTATGGTAATAAGAACTATAAATACTAAAATAGTTGTTAAGTTTTACAGCTTTTCATAATAAAAAAAGTAATCTTACTGATGAGAATTTAATTTTCAAAATATTTTATTATTAATAACTATATATCTTAACATTTTTGAATTAATTTTTTTATGTTGTTGAAAGTAAATTTATTAATACAAATGTTAACAATTTAAATATTTAAAAATATATTATGTAAAACATAAAATGATTGCCGGCAAACATAAAATAAATTGTAACTTTTATTTATCTTTTTTAAATAATAGAAAAATTACAAATGTTAAAATTGTTAAATCCAAACAATTGTTTTGAATGAATATTTTTCTACTTTTACAACTCCTATATTTATGTTAATAGAACTTAAACTATTAAGTTTAATATTTAAATCTTTTTCACTTTTATTTAAAATAATTAAAACTTTGCTTCCATCTGGGTTTTTAAAAGCAACAAAATCAAATTCATGTAGTTTATTTTCAATGGTACTATCTATTCTAACAGCATCAGGTTTAACAAACTTTGAAATATGTGCTAATGCATAAAAACTAGGGTTTTTATAAAATGTATCTTCTGATTTGTTAATTAATATTGGAGAGTCAACATTATTTTTGGCCCATGTTGGTCCACCAGTCATGTCTAATGCCAAATTCCAATCTGTCCATCCACTAACATAATGATTGATGTCATCAATGATACTGAAAAGATAAGCTTCTCCATGTATCCAGTATCCAGGTTTTGGGCCTCTGTCTAAAATTGTCCATCCATTACAAGCTTCTGTGGCTAAAAGAAATTTAGTCTTATGCCTTTCATAAGTTGTTTTTATATTATTAACAGGAAATTCATCCTGATACCAATGAATTGCAATACCATCAATATACTTTTCAGCATCCTTGTCTTCTAAGACAACATCTGCCCAGTATGGAAGAACCTCTCTGTCGTCATCGAGTATCATAATTTTTGTATCACTAAACTTAGGATGATTTTTTAATTTTGGTCCTAAATATAATTTAATAAAATCTCTTTGAGTTTCTGGTGTAAATAACATTGTTTGCCATCCATAAAAAGGATCTAAACCACTTGTAGGTTCATTTTGTCCTGTAACACCCCAAAATGGTATATCATAAGATAGGTAGGCTTCAAGAAATTTTACAAAATAATTTCCCCATGTTTCATAGAAAGGTCCAGGAATTTTTCCTTTCAATGGTGCTCCACCTTTCATTTTACCATTTGTTTTCATCCACCCACCGGCACTCCATGGTGAGGCAAATAATTTAATATTATTTTTTGTCAATTCTATAGCTTTTTTAATAAATGGAATTTTTAATTCAAAATCTTCTACAGTTAAATTAAAAGTTTTTAATTCAAAATCATTCTCAGTATCACAATATGAATATATTCTTTCTGAAAAGTCGGTACTTGCCATTGGTACCCTACCAATAGTATATTTACTTCCTTTGTCAGAAAAATAACTATTCATCAAGTTTTTTTGAGTATCCAAACTAAGACTATTCATATTTATACCAAAAGAATCTGTAAAAGCACCACCAAAACCAATTATTTTTTGATATTGTATTGTTGTATTAATATTTATAATAGCATGAACCTCTGAATCATTAAGATTATCTCCTTTAAGTTGAAATGTCTTTTCAAATCTTTTACCCTCTTTAGTTGATGTAACAATACCTATAGATGAAATCAATTGACTTGGCAAAAAATCATCATACTCATCACAATAAGTACTATTACAAACACAAACAATTTTCAAATCATTTTCTTTTCCAAAATATTTAGGAGAACATGATTTATCTCCTAACAAAAATTTAAAATAAACTAGTAAAATGAATAGAAAATAAAATTTATTTGACATTTTTTCTCTCTACCAATGGATGTAAATATTTTTAAGAAAAAAAAACATTATATTTTTGCTATATCTCGAAACATTAATTAAAAGTATGTTGTAAGATGTTTATTTGATAAGATTAGAAAATTAATTATTCTTTTTTCTTGATATTCTTATCAAATTATTTTAATTAAAATATTATCATTTTGTATAACGGAATTGTTTTATAATTTTCTTCTATCACATTTTTTTTCTGATTTTATTATACTGTGTACCGTAATCATAAAATTAAAAAAAGAAAAAATAAACTACTTATTTATTAATTAAAAATATTCATAATCATAATAAATGTTTGAAAAACAAGTAAATTTTTATATTAACAAAAAAATAACAACAAAGTATGTATCCTATTATAAAATAAACAGATTTTTCACTATACTTACTATAATCAGAAAACTTCTGTAATTTGTCATACATTTTATTGAAACTTAAAAAATATTTAACCGTAGGTATTATGATGTGAAACCGTTTTTAGTATGACTTTAGTCTCATTTTTGTATTAATGTTTGCCTCTGTTGGTTTGATAAAATACATTGTCGTTCCAATACAATTAATCTTATCCTTATTTGATTCTCCATTTACTAAAAATGCAGGATGAAATAATAAATTTAATAATACATTAGACTTTTTTTCTTTGTATTTATCAAAAATACTAACAATAGAATATTCATTATTTTTTTTCGATTCTAATAAATTACTATTACAATCTCTTGATAAATAAGAAATTTCGTCTTTTTCACAAGTTTCTTTACCTATATCTGGATGAATTTCTAAAATATAATCATAATCATTTCCAAGATCTGTAAAAAAATCCATTTGTTTGGTAAAGACTTTTCTCCTAAAATCTTCATTTTTTCCCATTACTAGAAGAGAAAAAAAAAAGACAAATCTTATTTAATTATTAAATAAAGAAAACTTACACAAATGTGTAGAATTATCTAGATACTCTACAGCATCATAAAATACCTCATCATCATTTCCTTTGCCTTCTTCTACCTCAACAACACTTTCAAGGGATGATGATATTGATACATTTTCAAGAAGAGAAGACAGATAACAATTTGATTTAAATTGTAAATCATTATTAAAAGATTTTCCTTTGTTCATTAGTAAAGATACATCAAAAGAATCTCTAAAAATATCTGTCATCTCTAGATTAATAATATTTAACTAAAAGTAAAAAAAAAATAAAATAGTAAAAATTTTTATAAAATTTAATTTAATTTTAAAGACATTTTTAAGAAGACCTACCTTCATCAAAAACCAATTTCTATCGTATGTTATTAATACAAAATCACTACATAATCTTAAATAATAATATATATTATAAGTTAAAAGGATAAAAAAAAAGGAAAGTAAACATTTGTACTATGTATGTAATTTTTTTTTTTATAAAACTTAAGAAAAAAGATATTTTAATAAAGAAAAATTATTAGGTATATTTTTATGTGTATTATAAAATTTATACTTTCATTCAATTAATTAAAGTGAAATTTAACTCTTCTATTTTATAAAATGGTGGATTAATTAAACAAAATATAATTCTCGTAATGCGAGAAATAACTGAAAAATTATATAAAAATATTATGTTGTAAAGTAAAAATTAAACTGCTGTCAAATGAATGGAAAAAAAAATATATAATTGTAAATATTGCAGTAACTCTATATATTAAAACTATAATTAGATGGATACATATTATTTCAAGTAATTTTTTATACTAATCACGCCATTTTTATTTTAGAAGGTTATAATATTTTAATAGGATATTTTGTTGAAGTTTATAGACAAAAAGTTTTTAAAGTTTTTGGTGACACGTGACAATCGTATTCATCTAAAGTTTTTACAATTACTTTAATCATGAGTTTGATTTATGATCTTAAATACTATTGATAAAACACTTTTATAAAATGTAAAAGTAACTTTTAAAATAAAAATACACATGTTACATATTATTATCAATGATATTAAAAACGTGCTCTGATAGACATTATTAATAAATTTATAATTTTTATTCAATGTAAATGTCATTAAAATTATAAATATCAACGATCATTAATAAATTAATAACATGTAATATTAATTGAAATAAATAATAAAAAAGATAGAAGAAATAACATAAACAAAAAATCCCATACTTTTATATATTCCTATCATAAAATATTATCAAATTAATTTCTGATTTTTTGTTGTTTAATTTTTATATCAATTATTAATATTAAAAATCAAGGATATATCATAATTGAATTCAAAAATTGTAGTTTTAATTATTAGTTAACTATTTATGTTATTATAAAATTTATTTATTACTTTTTTTTTATATTTTATTACATGTGTTAAAAGAAAATAATGAGATTTTTTGACATGGTAAATTTGAGATATTTTTATAATAAATATCATAAAATTTTATTTTATCTATTAGTTCTTTTTAAATTTGAAACTTTAAAATGATCCTAATTAAAATTTTACTCATTATAAAAGTAACATTAACGTTTCCTTTCAATGTTTTGTTGTGGAAATTTATTTTTTTTTAAATTTTGAATATAAGAGTAGACTCATTTGATAGATCTTAAAATTTTATAAAATTTGAATATAATCATGAGTATAAAAAAATTATGAGTAATTAAAAGTATAAAGGAAAGCATGAATATATTATTCTGGAACAGATGTTTTATGAAAAAATTATTAAGTTTTGATTTAGTTTTTGTAAGTGGCCTCTAACTTTTAGATATGATGAAAAATGTGGTTTGAAAAAGTTTTCAAAAACAAAATTATAATTCAAATAAACAAGGTCCAATAACCATGAAATTTGATGCGCTGAATTTTTCTCAATTTTTAAAATATAATCCCTGTTGAAAAAAGTTTTAAATTTCTATCCATTTTTAAGATACTATATTTAATACTTTTCGCGCGTAATCCACTACCATCTTTTATTATATAAAAATAGTATAATGAAATTAAGAAATAATTTAAATATAAACCATATGTAAAATTTGATAGAATAAAATTTTTTATTTTTATTTTCAAACAAAATGTATTTAAAGTTGGGGAGATTTTTAAATGATTAAAAAATTTTTATATTCATATGAATTTTGTTCATTAGCTGTAACAACAAGTGAAAAATATTTACTTAGTTATTTAACTCAAACAATGAATATGTAAAATTGTATCAGATGATTAATTGTTTTTTAAAATTCTACAAATCATATGTATTTTTTTATATTTTTGATCTTGTTAACCATTGATGTTCTTGTGGTTTTCTTTCAGAGTCATTAGCAATAATACAGTTGATTAATGTTACGTTTTTTAAAGTATATGATTTTTGAAGTTCTTGTTTAATTTCAGGAACTGTTCTTACAAGAACTCCAACACCTCCAAATGCTTCACACATTTTATCATAACGACACTCTGGTGTAAGAGATAAAACTGGTAATGAAAAACATCTATCTTCTTCAGTGTCATTATCCATCTCTTCCCAATTTTCTTTTGTTAATCCTCGATATATTCCACCATTATTAATTACAATTATTGTAATAGGAAGATTATATCTTTAAAAAAAGTATTATTAAAAAAAAAATTATTATATATACCTTTTAATAGTTTCCAATTCCATACCACTAAAACCAAAGGCACTATCACCTTGTATTACTAGTACTTTTGTATCAGGTGAATAGTCACGACAATAAAATCCTGCTGCTAAAGCATATCCAAGTCCTACACCCATTGTTCCAAATGATCCAGCATCTAGTCTTCTTTTTGGAAGAAATGAAGGTAACATACTTCTTCCAATATCCATTGTATTGGCACCTTCATTAATTACCAATACATCATTTTTTTTAACATACTCTTGAATTGGATGGTATGCTGCATAATAATTCAATGGAACTGAATGATCTTCTGCCATTTTTTTAATTATATTTTTATTTTTTTCACACTTATCATTTAATATTTTTTTCCATTCACATTTTTCAACAAAAGTATACCCTTTCATTTCATGTCTTAATAATTCAATTGTATCACCAATATCTCCTAACAATGGAACTGTTGTTGGAACATTTTGATGGAATTCCTCTGCCTTGACATCAATTTGAATAATTTTAACATTCTTATTAAATCTTGGTTCTATACCAAAATGAAGAATCCAGTTAAGTCTTGCTCCAATTAAAATAATTAAATCTGAATTTTTTAAAGCATATGATCTTGCTGCCTGAATATTGTTTTTAAAATCATCTGGTATGACACCTTTTCCTCCTGGTGTTGCTATTACAGGAATATTTGTTTCTTCAACAAATTTCATTATTTGTAATGGACCTTTTTTTGTCCATTGACTTCCTTTACCATAAATAATTAATGGTTTTTTTGCTTTTTTTATCTCTTCATATGCTTTAATTAACATATCTTTTGGGGGTACAGATTTTGGTGGTGGTAAAGTTACTGGTACAGGAAATATTATTTCATTTTCATCAATACTTGTTAATATTAAATTTCCTGGTATATCAATATACACAGCCCCTGGTCTTCCATACATAGCCATTCTAACTGCTTTTTGTACATGTAATGGAATAACTGAAACACTTGTTGGTCTTGATGCATATTTACAATAAATTCTGGCACTATCTATTTGATTACATTCTTGAAAACTACCTCTTGTATCAAGATCAAGATCACTTGATCCACCAATACAAATCATTGGCCAACAATTTTCTGTTGCATTAGCTAAACCACCTAATGTATGAAGAAATCCAGGACCAGAAACAACTAAACAAACAGCTGGTTTTTCTGTTAAATATCCCATAGCCTGTGCTGCATATGCTGCCTTAACATATATATAATAAAATTTTATTATCAATTATTAATTAAATATATATAAACATACAGATTGTTCATTTCTACAACCAATATATTTTATTCCTACAGCTTGACAAGCAATTCCAACTTCAATAATTGGAAATCCAACAATACCAAAACAATACTCAACACCTTGTTCTTTTAATGCTTTACATAAAACTGTAGCACCATCCATATTTTAAAAATATATTTAGTTAAATTTTAATATATATTTTTTTTTGTTGTAATTAAACTATTTATGTATACATTCATTTATTATATACAATCAATTTTACCTGACTTATAACATTGATCATCGATAAACATTAATTATTTCTTATCTATATTAAGATGTACAATCTTTTATAATATATAATTAATCAATTTATTATAATAAAAATTAACATTAAAAGAAAAAAAAAATTATTTATTAAATAAAATTCTATTAAAAAGTAAAATAATTTTAAAAATATAAAAAATTAAAATATTATATGGAAAAAAAAAAATTCTTATATATTAAAGCCTTAATCCTATAGTAACCTCTTTACAAATATTTTTGTAATATAACTTTTTTTTTTGTTGAAAGAATACATATATATAATATTTAAAAAATAAAATACATATATCTTCCTAAGAAAAGGAAATTTCAATAAAATTATAAGGCATCTTGGTTATTGAATATTTCTAAAGATTTTTCTACTTTTTCTATAATTAAAATTAATTAAATAATTTTATAATATTTAAAAAAAATATATATATAATATACTTACTTTTATTGTAGTATCTACTTTTTTTGTACTTTGACTAATTTTTCTTCCACCGCTACTACCACTTACCCCTGATTTTGGAACTTCTATTGCTTTTTTTGTAGTTCCTTTGGTACTTGTTGCTGTTCCAATTTTAGTACTTTTTGTATTTCCATTAGTTGGTATTGGAATACTTTTATTACCAATTCCTTGATTTGCCTGTTTTCCAGGTATTACTTTTTTCATTCCACTATTACCAACTGGAGGTCTATCACTATTTAAATTTTTTTCCATCATTGTTCCATCTGATGGACCCTCACTAAATGCAACACCTTTAACTTTTATTTGTTGTTGAGAAACATTATCAAGTGTTGATTGTCTTTGAAGAAGGTGTTGTTGACCAATATTTGGAGGAAGTAAAGTATTTGGTGTATGTTCAGCCAAAAAATTTGATGGTACTAATCCCCGAATACCATTTAATTCTCCCATATAAAATCCATCTTCATCCATATCTCCATATATTGTAATAATGTCACCCTGTTTAAAACTTAACTCAACCTGTTCTGCATCAACATTTGGTGATAATTGCCGTGAATCATAATCAAATTTAGCTACCATTTTTTGCATTTTTATACTTCCACTGGAAAAACCAGGAATATTACGTGATGTGGGACCACGATCATCAATAGAATGACCCTTTTCATCATAACCAATAATTCTTCTATTCATTTTTGGATACATACTACTACTACCAAGAGATTTATCATGTTGATCATATTCATAATTATCATATCCATATGAAGGTCTTCCTCTTCTTGTAGATGGGTATTCAGGTTGACGGTGTTGTCTATCAAACATATCATTTCTTCTACCATCTAAAGACCAATCTCTACCACCATAAGAAGCATGCCTTCCAACTGATATTTGTCTTCCACTTCCAAAATTATAATCATCAACCATTGGACCTTTACCATCATAATATCTCATTCTAGGACTTATTTCATCACCTGGACCTATTCTTCTTACTCCACTTGGTAATTCATATGACATATCTAATGATAGTGGATATTCATCATTTCTAGTGGTAATTCCTCTACTAGACATTGGTGGAGGAACAGAACCAGGACCTCTCCTTCGATCACCACTATTATCATATGATCTTGATTTTAAACTTCCCCATCTCATTCTTCTAATATTTGGATCAGGTAAAACTGCTACACCTCTTGATCCCTCATTTATTATATCATTTTTAGCTATTTCAATAACCATATTTCCAGGTACCAAACCACATCTTCTACCAATTTGACCATGATAAAAACCATCTGGATCTGCATCACCATAAACTTTAATTAATTGATGTTTTTTAAATGGTAACTCTTCAACAGCAGCATTTGGATTTGGTGACATTGAAACATCATAATCAAAAAGTGCCACAAACCAACGACATGTCCTATCATTTGTAGTATTTTTTATAAAATGATCCTCTTCTTCAATAGGATTTCCAGGAAAGACAACTGGTCTAAGATCAGGTTCACTTCTTGTTGTCCCATTACCAGGACCTAAAATTTCTTCACTACGTACACGTGATAATCTATCAGTAAGATGTCCTCCAACCATTCCTCTTCTTTCCATTGTCCCATAACCACCAGTATAATATGTTCCAGTACCATGAGATACATTAGAAGTATATGGATAAAAATTTTTATCATTTCTAGGATAATAATCATGAGTATTACGAATATTTTCAGGATAATAATACCTATTATTATATGGTACTGATGATATATTACGATGTTTTAATAAATAATTATTTTCCATTTCAAGAATTGATGGTTTCTCATCAGCAACATTATATTCTTTATATAAACCATTTGGATGGAATGTATAATATTGTGATGATGTTGATGGATACTCATGTTGAAAGACACTTTCATTTTCTTGATTTTTATTTAATGTATTTGTTATATAATTTAGGGGTGCTGTATTTTGATGTTGTAAAAGATGTGATGGTCTTGATCTTGTTATACTACTATTTGGATAATAATATGATGTTGATGGTTGTTGAAATGAGGGTTGATTTTGGTAACAATTTATTGAAGTTCCCTGTATACCACCATTTAATTGATTTATATTTGATGGTATTGTTGTTAAGAGACCAGATGATTGACTTCTTCCAGCTGTAACTAATGATACTGGATGTTGTGATATTGATGTTCCTTGTCCAATATTAGGCATCCTTCCTCCCTGTGGAAGGAATGATACACTACTTTGAGGATATTGTATTATATTACTAGATTGTTGTTTTTGTGGTTGTTGATATATTAAACTATTAGGTAATGATGTTGTTGTTAATATACCACTAATAATACCTTGTTGTTTTGTTTGTTGTTGCTGTTGCTGTTGTTGTTGATGTTGTTGAAATGATGTCCCTTGATTAATTATTGCTGTATCTATTGTTGGAGGTTGTTGTAAAGAATTTCCTATACCAATATTTAAATTGTCACCTGAAGTAATTTGTCCTCCCAATAAAAATGTTCCCGGTATTCTTGAATCTAAATATTGTAAAGATCCAGATAAATTTTTTCCACTATTAAAAAGATGACGTTGTGTTTGTGTTAATGTATTTATATTTCTAGGTACACGAACAACGTTTGAATCTGCAGAAACAGCCCCTTCCTTTGTCTTTGTACGGACAGTTAAAAAAAGTGGTAAATCTTCTAGTAAATCTCCAATATTTAATAAAATATGGTCAGCTAAAAAAGAAATAAAATATATTATTAATAATGTTTATTAATAATTTTTATATTATTTTTATAAATTTTTATCTTTAACTTTATATATATATATATATATAAAATAATAATTAAATATAATAATATTTAATTTTAAAAACTTTAAAGCTATAATTTATTACTATAAAATAAATTTTAAATAATAAGTTAAAAAGTATAGAAATTGCCATGAAATTAAAATAGTTATATTTTTTTTTATATAAAAGTATAATAGTTAAATGGAAATAAAATTGAATTGTTAAAATTTCTTTTTTATATAGTTTTAAAAATTACTAAAAAGTTTTATTATTAAAGTAAGAGCGAGAGAGAAGTAAATGAAAAGAAAATGAAGAAAAATAAAATAAAAATAATTAAAGTCTTCAAAGTTTGTCATAAAAAGGTTTCTTTTATAATATTTTCTAATATAAAAGAGCATATATCATGAGACAAAATATGTAAAAAGATTAATGATTGTAAAATAATATCTTTTAATATATAATGATATTGAAAAATGATAGTCTCCTATTAATTTAAAAAAAAAATATTTTAATGGATACAAAATTTCACTTTATTTTAAAAACTGAAACATTTTTTTATTACTATGTAATTTGTAACAGAATAAAAAATGTTACAAAAATTTTTTTTAATCAAAACTTTTATATTTTTAATTGTTTAAAAAAAAAAAACATACCTTCTGCAGATGGAACTTGGGCAATATTTTTACCGTCACCATAAATCAAGTAACTGTAAACTGCTGCTCTACTAGGAGGTTTAGGTTGTGATGTTACTGGAGTCCAAGAAAGTAACAAACTCCCTGCCTGTGGACCTAACTCTAATTGGACGTTACTGGGTGGATCTGGTAAACCAACTAAAAAAAGAAATTATTATAAAATAAAATTATAGTTTATAATATATTTATTATTTTTTTAATGAATATATTAAAAAATATATTTTGAGAAATAAAAATAAATTAAAAGTTATGACAAATATGTGGAAATAAAAAGTTTATTACATAATTTAACTATGCTCTTTCTTTTTTTTTCTATTAAAATATATTTATTATGGTAATAAGGTTCATCAAAAGTAAATGTCTTGAAGAACTAAATAAGAGGGTAAAGGAAAAAAAAAGATTCTATAACTAAGAATGAAAATTTACAATAAATATAAAACTTTAACTTGATATTTCTATAACTAACATTAAATCATAATCTTTTTGAAATAATTTCAATTTTTTTTTTTTAAAACTAAAATATTTCATAACTTCTATAAATTATTTTTTATTTAAAAATCTTTTATAAAAAAAAAAGATTGGTTAGTAAAACAAAGATATAATAGTTATAAAAATAAAAAATGATTAAAAGTAGTTATAAAATTTTAGATAGTGGTAAAAAAAAAATTTAAAAAAAATAGTATAAAATTGAGTAACATTCAAAATAAAATTAGATATATGGAAACATATATAAAAATAGTTTAAGCTATGGTACCATATATACTATAAATATATATATATATATATATACGCTTTTAAGAGATTATTATATAATGTATATATAGTTTAGTATAAAGTTAAAGAAGTGTTGTAGTTAAGGAGATGGGACAACGATTTGATGAATACTGTTATATCTTAAAATACTTTTTTTATTATTACATCAATATATCTAATTGTAAAGAAAAAAGGTTTGGTTTGAAATATGATAAATCATTGTTAGAGGTACACTATAACGAAACTTTTTTTTTTAGACATCTATGTATATAAATATATTTTCTTGTAATAAGCTAATAATTTAAAAATAAAAAGACTAAATAGAAGTTAAAAAACATTTAAAAATTAAATAAAATATAATACTTTTACATTTCCATGAAATTTAGATATATAAAACAATTGAGTAAATTAGTGATAATTATTAAGTATAATGATATTAGTTAATATCATTAAGAGGAAAAAAATAAAAAAAAATTAATTAAAATAAAGACATACTTTTAGGCAATGTTTTAAAATCCAAACAACGTTCAACTGGTCTCTGTTCTAATACTGCTTTAGGATGCTTTGTCCTAACTGAAACTCGATATATCGTTGAAGGAATGAGCCCGTGTAATTGAACCTAAAAAAAAATTCTTAATATTATTTTACAAAAAAAAAAAAAAATAAAAAAATTTATCATTATAAAATAACGATAAAAGTTAAATTTATTATATTTTTTAAATAATTTTTATTAAAAAAAATTATTGTTATAAGTTTATGAAAAATATTTAAGTGAATGAATCAAGGGACAATGTAATATCAATGGTATTGTTTTATTTTAATTCCTCTTAACTCAATCTATTCATCCGTGTATGTCCTTCTCCCATACATTCATTTATATAATTTTCTTTCTTCATATCATTTTGTCTCTCTTATAAACTGCATATCTTTATATAAATATATAAAGCAACTATTTTTACATACATATACATTTTATAAATAAAAATAATAGTACATGTACCATAATACTAGGCATATATATTGGTTGGAGCGATTCTAGCTTTTGACACATACGTCAAAAACCATATATCCCAAGAAGGAATGTACCATTGAATAATTTTAATGTTACTTTTTTTTTTTAGAAAGAGAAACGTAAAAATGATAACAAACTTTTTTATTGCTAAATATAGAAAAATTTGAGTATAGAAAAAAGGTACTAGTAAAAAAAAATATTTAGTAATGCTACTTTTTTGGATATTTAATTAAAAAAATATATAATATATGTTACTTTTTAGGCTACTTTACTTTTTCTTTTAATCTTTCATCTTTTTAACAAAATTTATCAATTAGACTTAGTTTAAGAACAAAAATAAAATAATGTATTATATATATATATATATATATGGTAAGAAATACAAATAGCTCTAAGAAAAAAAAATGGAAGAATAATGTTTCAAATAAGATAATTTTAATATATTTTATTTAAATTTAAAAGAAATATATAATTATCAATTTTAAAGCATCCCCTACTGCGACTTAAAAATCATTTTTACACTTCAATATTAGTTTCATTTAAATATTTATTTTTTTTTTATTATTTTTATTCTTATCAAGTAAAAAGAAATATCCTATAATATAAAGGAAGAAGGAAAATCAATGTTTAATATAATGAATAGAATTATTTATAAAGTTTTCTTCCTCTTCTCCTTATATATATATATATATATATAATATATAATTGGAGCTTTTTAGGATTGAAATATAAATATATATATTATATAACTACATATTTTTAATATATTTAAAATTATCTTTCTATAATATAAAAGAGAAGGATCTCTCAATTCATTACTTCACTCATCATTAATTTTTAAAAATGGTGTGTGAAAAAATATATTAAAAATTATAATTCTCATTAAAAATAACTTTTTCATATTAAAAAAAAAAAATTTTTTTTTCATTTTACCTGAAAGACTGAGGAAGGGCATACACCAACTTTTGATCCATTTAATAATAGGACATGTTCTGCATTACTATTTGACGGGTACCATGAAACACAAGCACCAACAGGAGTCACATTCCATACTCTTAGATGTTGTGGAGCAACAGAAGCATCTAAAAAAATATAATATTTATAATTATTATAAAATAAATAACTATCTAAATATAACAAAATACCCACCGTTACCAATAGCAATACTACATGCAGCATCTGGAGAATGATTATTTTCTGTAATTGCTCTCACTGATATGTTAACACTTTTCTCTAAATTAATATCTTCTAATAATGCTTTGCATTTATATGAACCTGGAACGACTGCTTTTACAGTACCATCTACACAAACATGGTAATGTGACACAATTGTTGATGAATCTTCTGGTGGTAACCATGATATTAAAACAGATTTTGCCATTCTCTTCTCAACTGTTATCTCTCTTGGAAAAGGCACTACAATATAAGATATAAATATTACATTAATAATTTATTTTATAAATAATATAAACAACAACAAAAATATATTTATAAAACTTTTTTTTTTATTAATATTATAACAAAATATAAATCTAATTATTAAAAAACCCCTAATAAAAATTAAGAGGTATTAATAAGTATATATATATATATCTTCTTAAAAAGTATTTAATAAAAAAAAAATTTAATTAATATAATAATAACAGACAAGTATTTTTAAACAAACCTCTTGGTTGATTTGGCTGTTTAATTTCTTGTACAGTAACTTTACTCACATCTAATGGTGGATATGGGCAAACTGAATCTGGAAATGGAACATCAGCAGTTGAAATGATTTGCCGTGAAAGGGTACTGTATGCAGAAGGATTCCCTCCTAAACTGAGGTTTGTAAGACTGGCAGAGATGTTGGCGGCAAGTTGTTGTTCTAATGAAGGTACCGTATATGTACCAGAAGATAATTGTAAATCATCATTAATAGAATTATAATTATCATTCTGAAGTATATTACGATAACCCGATGCAGAAAAGGCTTTTGTTAGTGTATTTGATGCCGATGTTAATGGTGCTGTAATACATTTATCATGATCAGTAAAATCATGAGTAATTTTTGTATGATGTGGTGGAACATTAACTGTGAAAGAAGGTGAATCCTGAGTAGTTTCTTGTTGATTTCTAGTAAGAGAGTTATAACAACTTCCAATAACTGTAGATGATTGTGTATTAATATTTTGATGACATGAACCCTCCAAATTTGAGGATAATTTTAAGGCTGAATTTTGTAACAAATTTTGATGGTTTAAAAAAGGATTTGAAACAGAAATAGTATTACTTTGACTATTAGTTGGTAAGTATGAATGACTAGTTGATCGCGATATATTTTGAAGTAATGTGTATTCTGGAACCCGTTGTATATAATTAGAAGGCACTAATCCAGATTTGTCGCCATTTAAGGTTTCACCAAAATAAAATTGATCTTCATCCATTGGACCATGAACTAATATATAATCTCCAGGCTGTAGAGCCAATTCTAAATGAGGATTTTCATTTGGTGAATCTCGTAAGGGAATGTATTGGAAGAGTGCTTGGAATACCCTATAAAAAATATAAATATAATTCACATGATAAAATATAATTAAATTATATAAAAATATTATATTATATATTTATAGAATATATAATAATGTTACATATATTTATATACATATAATATTTGTAAAATTATTTTAAAATAACAATAACATAGCATGATATATTATGAAAATAATAAAAGTATATAATTATAAAAGAAAAAAAAATTTCTTTTTTCTCTTTTTTTTTTCTTGATAAATATAATAATTTAGGTAGATTAAATATAAATATTTAAAGGCAAAAGAGAGATTATATATTACATCATTAAAAAAAAAAGTTTAAAAAAAAATATTTAAAATGAAATTGATATAGTTATAATTTTGTTAATTTATTATATATTTATATTATAACTTTCTTTAACAGTTGCTAAGTGAAAAATTAATAAAATAAAAAAGCCATAAATGAATAATAAATTGCCTAAAACTCAAAAAAAAAAAAAAAAAAAATTAAATAAAATAATAAATAAGAACTTTTCTTTTCTTAAATTCTATTGTTTAATTTTTTAATAACATACAAAATTAATTATAAATGGGTAAAGAAATTTTTATTCCCAAATGAGAAGACTACAAGAGAACAAACAATTTGACATTAAATTGACAGATAATAAAGGTTTATCTTTATACAAAATATATAACATCTCACTTCTGCTTCAAAAATGATAAGAACAGGCAAAATGACATTTTAAGTTATTTCTATTGACTTCTAGCATATTAACTCTTTAAAACGTCATCTCCCTATTATACTCATGTCTACATAAAAGAATATGTTCTTCGTATAATCCTCATCTCTTAAAGCTTAACAAATGTATATAGAAATAACGATGGGAGTTATAAAATAGTTTTGCATTTTCATAAAGCAGAGGTTATTATATAGACTTTTTTCTCAATTCAAAAATTCATTCCAGCGCAACTTAAATACATAGAATATATTTTTTTCGGTAGTTGAAATGAGTGTGGTAAAGAGAGAATTAGGTTCCCTAACTTTGTCATTCCATATATTTCTATTTAATGTATATTCAAAAAGTATATGACGACATAACAAAAAGGGTTAATATTAAAGATAAAGACGGCAAGAAAGATAGAAGATAAATTGCCGAAAAGAGTAAATAAAGATTTAACAGAAAATATATAATAATATTATTTTTATATTACCTAACTAAAAATTTTATCAAATTTTTCTTTTTTTTTTTTTTTTACTTTTTAATATACAGTTAACAGGTATAAAAAAAATAATTTTTTTTTTTTATATTAAAAATATTAGTTTATATAAAATAATATTCTTTTAAATATATATAAGAATTATAATAATAAAAAGAAATATATAAGTTGTATGACGGAAGTGTTTCTCAATGAATCCTGGTATTGGAGTAACGCCTAAAAAAATCATTGAGTTCTCAAGTGAAACTAAAAATTAATAGATATTATTATTATTTAATAATATATTATTAATTATTATTTATTTTGGATTTTGTTACACTCAATAATGTTTGTATTTTATATAAAATACCCTTAAAGAAAAAAAAAAAGAAATTTCTTTTTAAATAAAAAGTATACATAAAGTAGAAAAGAAAAATATTAATAAAAAAAAAATTTATATTAAAAAATTAATATAATAAAAATTATATATATATATATATATATTGATAAAATAAAAAAGAAGGATAAAAAAATATATATAAACTTTATATTAACAAAACTGGTGTAATGTCCCGTTTACAGCATTGTCAATATAAGACATATATCACTGTTAAAACTCAACGTCCCAAGTAACTTTTTCCATAACAAATCTAATCTGGCAATGCATTGCTTGATAGAGATTTTGTAACAGAGAGTGTAGTTAGTTTTCTTACATAAAATGTATATATTTTTATATTTGATAAAAAGAAAAAGATGAGCATTATTATAGAAAGTTTTTACTATTCTTTCTAGATATTCAACCATCAATGTTTAAACATTTATCCATATTACTAAGAAAGGTATTTCTTTTTAAAAAAGAGATTTTATCAAGTATTAAAATTAAATAACAATAATCTTTATAGATAAAAAAAAATATTGTTAAAATGTTAGTTAATATAATAAAAAAAAATATAAAGAAAAGTTTTAAGATTATTTTAAATAATAAATTGTCTTATTAAAAAAAAAAAGTATTATAAAATTGAAGGAAAATAACAACTTACAATTAATTATATAAATAAAAATTGTACATTTTTGAACTTTAAAAATGGATTTTTTTTTAATCTATTTGTTGAATAAAAAGTAAAAAAAAATTATAATATATTGAATTAGAATTTTATTTAAGTAGACACTATAAAATAATATAAAAAAAATAACAATTATAAAAATATATGTAATATTTTCTTTATAATTATTAAATATACAATTATTATATAATAGATTTTTAAAAAGTTATAATGTATTTATTAAAATAGTTATTTGAAAACAAAAATGAAACTATATAAAAGTTGGTAAGAAATAATATTAAAATAATTTATAATATTGCTTAGTTATATCTTATTAATATTTTCCCTTAAAATGAAAAAATTCTCAACCAGGGTCAATTTATAAAGAAATAAATAATATTTTTCAATTATATAGTATATGGAAACAATAAAATATGAAAGAATAATACAAAAACATGACCATAAATTATATATGTATTTTTTTTTCCTTCATATATATTTTTTTTTTTTAAAAGTAAAAATATAAAAACAAAAAGCTTACCTTGTATTTGGACCGCATTTAGATAAAGCATGCAGTAGAGCATCTCCAATGAAAGGATTCTGGTTAGTTGAGGACTGGAAAGGTCCAGTATTAGCTATTGAAGATCCGCTAAGGCAATAGTTCATTGCCTGTAGCGGCTAAAAATAATTACACTAATATTTCTTATAAAAGATAATTTTAATAATAATATATATAAAAAATATGTCTTTCTCTTCCTATCCATATGTCCATACCGGTTGACTACACCGTAAATAAACACTTCCGAAGGAAGTTTTTGATGATTGCATAAACTATTAATTTAAATTAAATAGAAATAATTTGAAAAAAGGCTTTTTAAAAATTGTTAGTTTTTAACTTCTTTTTTTTTGTACCTTTTTCTTCTAACTTTTTTAAAAAGTTGTAAGCCTTTGCTAAAATAAAATGAAAAAAAAATATTATATAGTATGATAACTAATATATTTTTTTTAATTAATAATTATAAATGATAAAAAAAAAAAAGTTAAATTTAATATTATAAAATAGTAATAAATATTTAAACTTAGGTAAATAAATAAGATGGTTTCAAAAAAAAAAATAAAATTGTATCAAAATAAATAATAATAAATAATAATAATAATAATTGACAATAAACCTCCAAAAAAAATAATCTTTTATATGTTGCGCTTCAAGACACAATTTTAGCCAAATACCTTATCAAGATAGAATATATTTATAGATACATAGGTAATATTTTCATATATAAAAAAAAAAATAAATATTTGTTTATCAAAATATTCATTTCCTAGAATTTATCCTTATAAATTCACTAGTAGAAAAATTAATTTAAGTAAAGAACCCTTTTTTAAAGTTTATTTTTTATTATTACAAAAAAAAAAGCTTTTATTCTTTTATATATTTAAATGTTTTTTTTTTTTTAATTTCTAAAGATAATTGTGTTGTTTAACTTAAATATATACAATCGAAAAAACAGACCAATAAAAATTGTATGTTTTATTGATAGTTGATGAAGTTGTAATCTTCTTCCACCCTCTATTTTTTTGGAATTTTTTATTCTCTTGATAGTAAAGACAATGCCAATTTATTGGATGGAATGATATACAGGGGAATGGTAATATTTTTTCAACACTTAAATGATAATGACTAAAACTTAATGAAATTTAAAATATATATAATATATTGGTATTTATTTTCAAGAAGAGAAAAAAAAAATTTTTTTTTTAAACTATTAAAATAATATATAAAAATTTAAACATTCTTGAAAAGATCAGGAAACAATTAGGAATAAAAAAAAATGTATACTTTAAAAAAAAAATATGTCAAAAAGAGAATATATAAATTAATTTGTGAATAAAAAAAAAAGAATAAAACTAACAAAACTAAAAGTAAGTTAGATGGCTCATATCTACAGCATCCTTGAATCCCATTATAGCCCTTCAATTGACAGAGAGTCTTCTCTCAACCCCATTATATGTCCCTTTATATATTCATTCTATATTTAAAAATAAATATAAGAAAATAAAAAAGAGAGAGAATTTTAAGGAATATAGGTCCTATCATCATTACTACCAACTCCGTGTGGGCCACTAGTCTCTCATCAACTATGAAGAGAGATATTTTCTATAATTTTATACATTAAATTTTATATTTAAAATACCACATAGCTAATAACATGGACTAATGTATGTAAATACTTATTACAATCATGGCTTTATCTGAAAGTGTTGCGCGGGTACATACTAAGAAATAATATATATTATATGAAAAGCTGAAATGAAGATGTGGAAGTATGGTACATACACTCTTTGCACTATTTGACCCAACCCATAAAGTCTACATATATAATAGTAGAAATTGCCACATCTGCCTTTGGTCCAGTGACTTTAAGTGTAATACAATATTATAATTAACTTTTTGCTTTTTTAATTTTAAAAATTTATTACAAAAAAAAAATAGAAGGTAAACTGTTAATATCTATAAATTATATAAAAAAAATATATATATATAAGCTAATAGTATATAAAATTTATACAAAAATATATAATTTAAATTTATTTATAAATCTTAAAATATATTAAAAAAAAAATGTACATAAAAAAATATTTTCTATTCTACTAAATTTATTCATTTAAAAAGATTCCTTTTAATAGTAAAATAGTAAAAGCACATAAACTTTTATTATTTAATATTTTATGATAAATTTAAAAAAAAAAAAACATCATTTTAAAAATATTTTCTTACCATTAAATAAAAATAATTTATAAAATTGTAATTAGAAGTATAAATATCTCATTAAAATAATGAACAATTTCTAACTAAACTTAAGAAAAAAATATTACATGGTCACCAAAAGACACAACAAATTGTTTGTTAACAAAATTTTAAGAAACAATATAGATAAAAAGTTGAATAAAAAAGTATGTCCTATGAGATTAAGAATGTGAGGTTGATGATTTATTGATAAGCAAAAGGAAAAAACGCAACAAATCTGTCTTTAAGATGTTTTTTAAGAAATAAAAAATATATATATATATAACATAACTTTTAAAATATTACTTTTCTTTAATTTTTTTTTTACAAGAGTAAAATGTCTATTAAAAAAGCTCCATTTTTAAAATAAATATAAACAGAAATATCTAACACCAAAACATATTCATGTTTTAGTATAAAATAGAAAAACTTTAAAATTTGTGTGAAGATTTATATGTTGTCAAGGAATTTTGATGTATCAATTAAAGAAATTTTTATCAACTTTCCTTTTAAAGAGATGTAAGACAAAAAAAAAAAATAACGAAAAAAAAAAGAAATAAGATTTTTAAAAATTATTTATTAGATTTTTACAAATATGTACAAATAAATATTTATTAAATTAACATTTAAATCACAGGGTTGTAATAGGTAAAGTTATATTACAAACTTTAAGTATAATTTATAATGACAAATTCTTTTTACCTTCATGGAAGGATTGATTGATAGGAAAAGACATATGTAAATTAAAAATTTACTAATTTTTCTAAATTAAATGACTAGGTACACTACCAGTAGTTGAAGTATTTGTTCCATACATATCAGAATAGTGTTGTGAGGATGAACAATCAGAGAGTGGAGTTGGACTACCAACCATCCGCCCAATTCCTGAACGTGATGGTAATGCACTACGAAAAAGATTCCAAAATAATGGATCTCTCATTCTAATGTATGTTGATTTTCTTAAAATTTGCCCCAACTCCTCATCTAAATCATTCAATGTAACATCTTCATCAAGTACAGCTATAACACGTTTAGATTTTGAGAGTGATTGTGTAAAAAATAATTGATGTGATGTCTTAATTTGGAGCATATTCCATTCATATTGTATAAAATTTTTTGTTAAAACTAATAATAATGTTTGACTACATTCTAGGAGTCTATTAAGTTCATCACTTATTTGATGTACATTTCCATTATATCGTGGTCCATCTCTATGAAGGAGTGCCATCGTATACTCATCATCATCTAATGGTCCACATAATGTTTTACATACCATAATTTCATCAGCTTTTGAATAACTAACAAAAAGATCAAAATACAATAAACTTTGCCCCTGAGACCATAATAATGTTGATGGAGGTAATGGTGAACATCCTGATTGAGGTGATGTTGTGGAACAATTTAATGACATTGTCCCTTTTTTATATCCTTTCTTATCAATACACCTACGATTTCTTGTTAATAATGATAAACAAAAACAAAATATAGCTAAACAAATACCAATAAAAAGTATAATTAATATTATTAAAAGTAATTGTGAATCTAAAATATTCATCCCACTAAACCATCTAATATTTTTATCAACACAAATTGATTTATTAACTTCAGCCATAAATTGCATCATTGGTATAATAAATAAATCACTACCAAAATTAGGTGAATATGATGTTAAGATAGTTGTATCATTATGCCTAAATGCTTTAGTAACATTTTCAACACAATTTATTTTACTATAATCACTAACATGATGTTGATTATTTACCAACCAATATTGCATCTTGAAACGTTGATTACAATCACATCGAAATGGATTATTTGAAATTGAGACACGTTGTAGACGTTTTTTATTTGAAAGATCCTCTAAAAGATATGGTAAATCAGTGAATTGATTATTTTCTAATGATAATTCATTTAATTGTGGTAATGTATTAACTAAATTTGGATCAATTTTCCTTATCTCATTTTTGGATAAATAAATTTTTCTCAATTTATGTGCTTTAGGTAATGATTCACTATCAAATTCCTCCAATAAATTATCAGATAAATCTAAACTTTCTAAATTTACAAGTGTATTAAATGCACTTTTTTCAACTCTTTTAATTCCAGATTCAGTAATAGAAAGTTCTTTTAATCTAAATCTTGCCAAAAAATCATGACTCCTCAGGACTGGTAACATTAAATTTTTTAAATAAACATGTGTAGCATGTACAGGAATATCTTTTGGTGAGAAACTTCTTAATGCTGAGGCATTCTTTGAGTTACATGTAACAATATTTGTTGAAAAGTCTTGAGAATGATAACAACTACAACCATCAGGACATTTTGAGTTACAGTCACAATTTCCATAGTCACAACAAACACATTCTGGTTCACAGACAGCTGCATATGGGCAAACTAAATTTTCTTTTGTAATTTTTGATAATGTTATTGAATGACCACCTGATAAACTAAAACATGCTGCACCAGAAGCATCAGCTATTTGTATTGGTATGACATTTTGCATATAATATAAATCACTATCAATATCAAATGGAACTTCAACAATATATTTTAAGATCCATGTCATTTTACAGGAACATTTTAATGGATTTTCTCCTATATATAATTTTAGTGCACCTAATAAATGTTGCCTATTCTCTTCTTCACTTCCAATAAAAGCATCCTCACTTAACTCCTCAATATGATTACCCTTCAAATTAAGAAGTTTAAGATTAGGTAATTTAACAAATGTCCTTGAGGATATAATTTTTAAAAGATTATATCCCAAGTCAATTTCTTCAATTGTCTTCGGAAACCTATCCCCATTAATTAATAATAATCTATTATTTTTTAAATTAATTTTTTTAACATTAATCTTGGTACTATCAACAATTGATAACATAACAATACGATTTCCCTCCAAATTTAAATCATGTAATAATGGTGGAATTTCATTCCAATTTAATATTTCAATTAAATTATTACTAAAATCAAGTGTTCTTAAATTTTTTAACTTCTCAATAGCCCCACCATCAGGACCAAAATTATCAAGATAATTATTTGAGATATCCAAAATACTTAAAGAATTACTATCTTTGAAGGCATCCTTACTTAGTTGGGTAATTCGATTATTTTTTAAATAAAGTCTTTTAAGTTTTCTACAATTTGAAAAAATAAATGAGTCTATTGATGAGAGGCGATTGTAACTAGTGTCAAAAGATGTCAAATGTCCTAACTTTGAAAGTGTTAAAAGGGGAATGTTTGTTATTTGGTTATGTGAAACATTGATATATTTTATTCTATTGAGATTTGATATAGATATCGGAACTTCAAGAAGTAAATTTAAAGATAAATCCAATGATATTAATGATTCTTTTTGACCATCAAAAAATGTTGGTGAAATTTTATGTATACTATTATTTGTTAAAATTATATCTTGAAGCATATTACATTTATCTATTGAATTACTTTTTAATTCCTCAATTTTGTTATGTGAGAGGTCAAACTGAAAAAGAAGAAGATTAAAAATTAGAAAATATTTTGACAAAAAGTATTATTAATCCCTATATTTTTAATTGTAATAAAATTAATTCCACCATACAAATAGTAAATGAGTATAAAAAACTCAAATTACAATCTATATTATGGATGTATAAAATTTATTAATTACTCATCCAAAAAGTTCAAATTACTTACAGATTGTAAATGTGTCATATTACCAAAACTATTTATATTTCTAATATTATTTCTGCTAACATCAAGTGTTGTCAACATTTCAAAAGATTCCTCAAATATTTCAAATGGTATTTTAGTAAATTTATTTCCACTTAAATCTAAATTTTCAATTTTTTTTCCCTTCAAATAAACTCCATATTTTTCTTTCATATTATCAATTAACATATTAGAACTTAAATTAAGAGAAATTATTTCTTTTAACTCCCCAACACTAAAAGGTAATTTTTGAATTTTGTTATAAGCTAAATTGAGGTGTAAAAGTTTTTCACCTAATTCTGGAATTTCTCTTAATTGATTATTATGGATTTCTAAATGTTGAAGTAATGGAATATTTTTAAAAACATATTTTTCAATTTTTTCTATTAAATTATTTGAAAGTATTAATTGTTGGACAGAGAAAAATGAACTAAAATCTTGATTCTTAATTTCTTTAATTTTATTTCCATTCATGTCAAGGATAGCCAAATGTTTTAATGTTAGGCATGCTTCAGTACCAAGACTGGGATCTTCTAACAAATTATGACTAACATTTAATATCTAAAAAGAATTAAAATAAAATTAATTTGTTAAATGAGATCTTTTGAAAATTTTATTATTATTATTATTGTTATTATTATTAATATATTTATACTTTTTTTTTTCTTTTCGGTAATCATTATTAACATAATTCACTCAATATGCCATTAAAATAAAATATTAATCTTCTTTTGTTTAAAGAAAGTTTATCTATTATTCTATCAACTAGTCATTTAAATTCTAATTATAATATCCTCTATTGACCTGTTGACTTAGCTTATTATCTTATATACAACTCATGCTGGTTATCAATACTTATAATTAAAAATTGATAATTAAAAGTATCTCCTCTTGACAGGTGTGAATATTAATATAAATTATTATTTTTAAATATATAAAAATATATAAAACTTACTTGTAATCTACCGACATTACATAGTTCTCCAACACTAAATGATACAACATTCGACTGGGTCAGTGAAAATTTTTCCAGTTGACTAATTTCTTTTAAAAAACCCGACTCAATAGATACTGGAAGATGGGTATTAGGATTATTTACATGATCAAGATATAAATTTCTTAATGATTCAAGTCCATAAAATAATTCACCAGACAATGTATTTGATGATGTTACTATACTACAATTATTAATACGAAGATCTCTTAATTTGGTAAATAATTCAAATGGACCTTTACGAGATCTTAAAAATTCCACCTGCCTATTAAATATATTCTTATTTTTATTATTTTCTTTTTCAAAGTATGTTGGTGATGAATAAATATTATGACAATAGATACTTAATGATTTTGTTACATTTGCGGGTAATGTATTTATATATTCTTGGGTTATTTTTTCCCATCTACAATTGATATTAATTTTTTCAATCTCCAGTGCATCCGGTATACATAAACATCTATGAAAAGATTAAAAAAATAAATTATTTTATTATATCATATTTATTTGTTTATTAATTTTTTTTTTCTTATTTATATATATATACATGAATAATTATATAATAGTTGTTTATTTTATAATTGAAGTATCAAAATAATAAACATATAATTTCTCAATAAGGAAAAAAAAAAAAGAATGTTTTATAAGGGGTGACCTTTTTAATTTATAGAATAAGTATAATAAAGGTTGATTACATAAGTGATGGTAAATGAAAGATAATAAGAGTGAGTAAATTAGATATTTTCATGTTCATTGTTATGGATGATTATTGTTTAACATCTCTTTAATTAGCACACAACAATTAGTAAATTTGTATTAAAAAGAATAATGTATTGTAATGAAGGGAAATAATTTACCTATCTATCTAGGAGTCAATTACCCCCTATACAGAAAATACCCGTTATATTAATATATACATATATAAAAGAGAGAATACTTTAACATATTTTAATTGTTTAAGGAAAAATAGTATTGTGAATATATTTTAAATTATTATAACATATTGCCTATATGGTTATTAAAAATTATTTAATAATAAATAATTGTGAAGTAATAGAATGTATGTTAAATATAAATTATAGTTTTAGGTAATTTAAATAATAAAAATGTTACTGTAACATGAAAGTGTGAAATAATATATATATAAAAATAATTTGTTATTATATTATATAAAATTTATTTTTAATACCTTTAAATAATTATATAATAACTAGTAATAAAAAGTAATTTAAATTTACTATTAATACATTTTTAATAAAGAATATCACAAAAGTGAGAAAAAGTTTTTTTTTTTTTTTTTTTCTTTCATCTAACAAATTAGCTATTAAAATTATTTGTTAAAGATAGTAAGTATAATAAATAAAAAGGTAATTACATTAAAAATATTTAAGATATTTTAAATAAATCATCTTTTGTGGTTGATTAAATATATAGAACAGTTAAAATAAATTATATAAAATTTAAAATTAATTGTAAGATATAATAATTAATATATATATATATATTTTAAAAGTAATAAGAAATATTTAAAATAAATTTTTAACTTACCTTTCTGGACAGTTAAACCTATAATCTAACATTGAAATGGATGATTTTATAGATTTAAATAATATCAACAAAAAAATTATCACATTAAACTGTTGATATTTTAGCCTTCTCATTTTTTTAAAAAATATATATAGAAAAAATAATAAAAAAAAAACAAAACAATTTATTAAAATATATTTGAGACCCGTTGGATATTAAAATACCAAGGTTAAATATTTATCTTAGAATACTTTTTGAAATTGCAATAAATTTCTCTATCAATTCAATTATATTCTTTATCTCTGTTGATAGAAAATTAATTATCAAATAAAGTTGTATTCATTTATGATTTCTGTAAAAGAATTATGATTAATAAACATTATTAAAAACAATTAAAAGAACGTTTAAATTATAAAAATGTGGTGGAGATTAATAAAGATAAGGAAAGTTTAACGGGATTTTTATTATTTTATTTGAATTAACAATAAAGATTAGGTAAAGTTTTTATTAATTAAATAAATTCTTATATAAATAAAGGGAGAAAAAAAAGTAAATATATTTCATGAAAAAAAATTTTTTTCTTTATTATCTTTTTAATACTTTATATATTATAATATGATACTTTTTCTTTTTATATGATAGTGATTAAAATATTAATTAATAGAGATGATGTATATATATATATATAATGATTATTATTTACCTGTTACAAAAAGAATAATGATAATGAAAAGTAAGTTTTAATAATTATTTCTATAACAAAATTGGGTAATTAATAATAAAGGATAAGTTTTATAATAATGTAATATAAATGTTAATTTACACTAAAAGATAGATATATTGTAATAAAAAGGGGGAAGGTTAATCTTAATAAGGGCGTGGTATGGCCATAAATGAATTGAAGCTATACATAGATATATCCTTTATATTATAAATTATACATCTAAATACAATAAACTAAAAAGATGGATTTGAATGTTAAGATGATATAGATGAACAAATCTACATATTATAAGGTGTTTATAAGTTAATTGACCATAAAATTGTCTATAACAAATTTCATGAGTATGTTTTTATATATTATAAGATAAAATATATTTACAAATATTTTTTTTTTATAAAAAAAAAGAAGTAAAAGTTACTTAAATAAAAATTAAAAAAAAAAAAGTTAATTTTTATAAATTTTCATAAAATTAAGTGAACTTTCAAATTTAATAATAAAATTAGCTTAAAGGAAAAATGTCAAGAAATTTTTTTACACATTAACAATGTCACAGCAGGTATCAAAAAGTAATGCGCCATTAATGCTTTGATTCTTTTAAGAATCATGAAAAGTGGAAACCTTAAGGTTTACTCATTATGAGAGAAAAACGGCATTTCTATAAGATGGAGCGGTTAATTTTTTTAGTTGTAAATAAAAATTTGTTAAGATTAATTAAATAAAGGAAGTATTTTTTTTGGTTGTGAAAAAGGAAAATTGAAAGATGATAATAAAAAAAAAAGAATTATATATGTATATAAATAATGTGATATTTGATAAAATGATTTTAGTTTAAGAAAAAGAAATGTTCTCCATAAATATAAAATATATTAAAATGAATAGTTAATAAAGAAATTGACCGCAATAATATAAAGATAAGTTGAACGGAAGCCTCTAGGGGATAGTTGATGGTCTTTATATATTAAAATATAAAGAGTCTACAAGTTATGTTTTAAAATATTAGCTTATAGTATAAAAATTGTATTACTTGGTTATGGATTGTCTATTATATTTATAATATATGATAGGCATTTGTTATATATGTTTATAAATATTTAAAAATAAATTTTAATGATACTATCACTATTCAGGGAGTTTTATTTAATGAAAAAGTATTTTCATTGGATATTATTAAAAATTTTTTTCCTCCATTCTAGATGGTGGTTTTTGGATGATTGTATAAAATGATAGATCTCTGTTGTGATATTAAAATGCTATAATATATTAAGAAATGTCAAAAGTTAATAGTAAAAGTTTTTACTTCCAGCTTTTAATTGTTAAACTATTAATAAATATAAACAGAAGTGTGAAGACCATATTTTGTTATAAAAGATATATTTTAATTGTAAAGAAGTAATAAAAATTGATTAAAATAAATGCTGCAATACATTGTAAAAGATGCTAACAGTTGTTTTAGTTAAAGATATTTTGAACAGAAGTTAAAATAATAAAATTACGTTATACAATTGTAAAATATTTTCTAGTATGAGTAATAATTCAATATAAATGTTTATATTTCCTTTTAGAATTGATCAAAAGAATGAGTAATTATGAAGATGTTAATCAGAATTAGGTATTTTTTTTATTTTAAATATATTTTTATATAAATATATAACTAATTAATTGTAATATATATATTAGATAAATAAAAAAAATTTTTTTTAGTTATATTATAAGGTAATAATAAATGTAAATATAAAATTTATTATAAAAACTTCTTGACACATGTATTGAAGATAATTATATGGTAAAAGATTAGATAGGTAAATAGAAATAAACAATAAGTAATAATAATGTAAGAATTATATATGAGACTCTTGAAATGAGGGATCTTTGGCATATTTGAGAATAAGATAAAGGTCTATCAGGATTATACTTGGATATTGGTGGTATTAAGTAACAATAGATGTGTGATGTTATTTGTCCTTGGAATGAAGAGGGCAAATTGATCGTAGTTGAATGATAATATAATGAAATTGATATAATTATTCTATTATTATTATTAATACTTGATATAAATAATTCAAGAATATTAATACATAAATAATGAAGTAGATTAGAAAAGTATAATAATAATAATAATGTAAAAATAAACCAAAAGACAAGAATATAAGAGAAAAAGATTAATAAATATTAAGGCAATTTGCGCAATGAGTAATATTTATACTATAGATTATTATTGAGACAATAATAATAATATATATTAATATCATTTCATATCCCTCAAATAGTTTACATGAAGAAATAGGTGTTTGAGGACATTATTAAAAGTCACTTTTTATATATTCTCAATTGATATTTAACAATAGTATATATATATATTAGTTAAGACTTTTTAAGTTTAACAAGTGTTTCAAATATTTAAAAGATATAAAGTAAATGATTGAGTTTTAGTTATTATGGTAAATAAACAAAAAAAAATAATCTTGAATTAGTTTATAAATTATTGTTTATTGAATCATTTCAAGAGTGAGGAAGTATTCATTCATGTTAGATAGATAGAAGATTACATCTAAAGTGCTTTATTAAATTGATATATATATATATACACATATCAATTATTATTAAAATCTACAAATTATTCATATATTGTTGAGATACATTTTCTATAAAAAGAGAAAAATAACGATCCTGAAGTAAAAATATTGAAATAAATAAAAATATAAAGTGCTTTTTAGTTGATGAAGAGTTGACATAAAAAGCAGATGGTTAGAGGAAAAGAAACAATATGGTTTTAAGATATTTAAATGATCTTTTAATTAAATATTGTATAATATATAGTAATAATTCAATTTTATTAATTTATATACTTTTTTTTTTTTACTACAGTATGATAAATTTTAATTCAAATATAATATATATTGAGGATAATTGATTTTTCTATTAAAGTTTTAATATTAAAAGTATTAATATAAACATTTTAATATATATGCATAAATTATTAAAATATTGTTTTAATAAAATATGAAAAAAGCAATTTTATGTATGAGAAAATAAAAAAAAAAAAGAATGTAGTATTAGATATTTAAGTTTTTAAAATATATTATAATACTTGTTTTATATAATATACCTTAACAAAAAAAAAGAACTTTTTTTTTATTTATTAAATAAATTATTGTACTCAATTTATTAATTGTGGTTAAGTATTATCCATAATATGAAAGTAAATCCTTTAAGCGCATTTCTCTTAACAAGTGTTTTTCTGTCAATCAACACTAAACCTATAAATGTCATTTTATTTGTTTAAAATCTTTTTCACATTTATAAAAATATTATTTAGATAAGGAAATATAGTATAAAAAATGTAAACAATAATAGTTTATTTGTAACAATATCTTTTCATGACAACGGCATATATTCTTTTATAGTAATGTTAACTTATATGTATTATAAATAAATAAATACTGTCAGGAGAGGAGAAAAAGAGAGAGTGAAAAAAAAGAAAAAAAAAAAAAAAGAAGAAGAAACTATTAATTGGATGATTACCTGTTTTCAAAGAAACCGATATCAAAAAGTATATGAGTATAAGTATGTAACAAGATTTGTAAATATAATAAAATTGGATTAGAATTATGAAAACAAAAGAATAAAGAATTTGCCGATATAATATGTCTTTTTTTTTTTTTGGTTGTTAAAGTTAGCATAAAATAATAGTTTGATAGGATATGATGAAAAGAAATCAGGTATTTGTAAAGCAATAAAAAGTTAAATTTATGTTTAAGATAGATAGACATAAAAACAATTTAATTTATATAAATTTATTGATATAAAACAATTCTTATATTTATAATATAGTTAAAAGATATATAAAAAAAAATTATCTCAAAACATTATTAATAGAAAATGAATAGTTATAAGGTGATCTCTCAAAAGACATCTGCTCTCTTGAGAGAATCTTCATAACATAAATTATTCCTACTTCGAATGGTACTTGAGAATATTATTATATAGGAAAAAGGAAGTAACTATTGTATCCGGTATTAAAAAATTGAATAAATGACAAGTCATTATAAAGATTATTATAATAAGATCTACACAATTCTTGTGAATCAGTTGTTTTTGAGTTAATTAGATTCATGAGATTGTATTATAATTAGATACTATAACATAAATACCTCTTCTAAGATACAAAACAAAATTAAAAGTCAAGAGTTGTTTAGTTTATATTATAATACAATAATAAAAATGTAATAAAATATTTATAAATAAAACAAATAAACAAATATATTCCATAAAAAAAAATACTTTTTAAAAAAAAAAAGAAGAAAGAAATACCTATTTTATAAATATTTTTTGGTAAAAATAAATTTACACAGTATGAAAAGGAGAAAAATATATAAATGATTGGCTTTTAAAATACACCGTCATGACTGATGATCACAATGTATATTAATTTAATCCACTTTTAGTGCATAAATACATCAAAATAAATTTATACATATTAAAAATTCATCTTCATTATTTAAATATAATTTATAAAATGGATCTTCTCTCAATATATAAAAAAGATCCTCAATATGTATATATATATAATAAATACTATAAATGTCACAAAATCATTGCCGTTCTATTGAATAATTTTGTAATTTAAAAGAGATGTCTTGAAATTTTTAATTAGAAATGAGGGAAAGATAGTTAAAAATAAAACTAGTTTAAAAATTTTATTTATAAAAAAAAAAATATTAAGGTTATATGTATGATAAGTTAAAATTATTTTAATATGATAAATAAATAAATTATAAGTAAAAAAAAAAATTTTTTTTAAAGAGGATTAAAAAAAAAAGTATATGATAAGATTTAAAATAGAAACTTTTAATGATTTATATGTAATAGTTTTAATATCAAAGGTTAATATTTTTTTTTTGATATAATATGTATTAAAAGATGAAAGAAGATATAAAATTAATGATTGTGGTATGTGGAAGGAAGTTTCAAATAAAATTCATATTGTAATTAAATAGTAATATTGGTATCAAATAATATTATTATTCTTTATATATATATATATAGATACATATAAAATTAAAAATGTACACTACTATAGTTGTGTATTAAAAATTATTTATATTAAAAAGTAATGAAGCAGTATTAATAAAGTGGCAACATGTTCTAATATTATTTTATATCAACTAATTATATGGTTTCAATACATATTGCCATTATGTTTTAAGAAAGATAAAATTGAAGATATATAAATATATTTATTAAAATCTGTTATCATAAATAAGCCGCTTCCAGAAAAAGGATCAGGATAAAATATTTTTGAGAACTCTTATTATTATTATAAAAGTTTACTAATAACTTAATTCACCAAGAGCATGTTTATAAGAAGATTAGATGACTGATAATAACAGTTTAGGAACATAAAAATATAAAGAACAAAAATGAGTAGTTTCAATTGTGTTGGTAAATGAAGTACTATGTGTTAAAATAAGTGAAGTGCATATGATCGGTACAGTTAAATAGATTTAATAATTACATTTGAATGGGAACTATTGAGATTACAAAATGATAAAGTATTCATGGAAAAAGATATTAGCTAGAGATTAATGGAACACATTTACAATTGGATATATAGATTAATAATAATTTTTAAGTTTAATCCAAATAATGATTAGTTAATTAAATAGTAAATAATAAATAATAATAATAATATAAAAAAATATAAAAGTCAATGTTTTGACATTAATATTATTAATAATTCTTACAAATTACTAGGTACAGTTATAAACTTGTTAATATCTTAAGATTTTAAAAGTATCCTAATTAAAGAGTTTTTACCATGATGAGTCTCTTTAAAGTTGCGCAATTTAAAAGAATGCCGTTCTTGTATATCTTTTTTTAAACCATACTTATTCATTCCACTTCATACAGTTCAAAGAAAATGAATAACAGATAATGGATGGACTTTTAGAGGAATGCCGAAGTGATTATTGAGGTAGATTTATATATACTTCACTATATAATAATATACTAATTTATATAAATTTTATTTTAAAGAAAAAAAAAATTATACATATATACATTTTAAGACAATAGTATTAAAATATAAACTTCAATGTTACAAGTATTAATAGAGCGTCGTACTATTTTTCAACCAATATCAAAATTACCAATCAACAAAAATGATGTATGACAAGTTACGTTAAACAAAGATATTATATAATTTTTCTTTTGATGGAAATGATGTATTTTGTCTTTGTCAAGAAATGATAGTGAAGTTATTTTACTATAATCATACATTTTCTATTTTTATTATTTATATTTACAGGTGATAGTTAATAAAATTTTTATTATATAAATATATATATATATATAAAAAGTAACCATCCAAATAAAATTATTTAAAATGACAAAAATAAAATTTTTCATGAAAAATAATATAATTTTACTAATTATATAAAAATATATAAAGAAAGCTTTTTAGATCTTAATCTATCATTTTAAATGGAATTGTTTCTTATCATTAAATATAATTAACATCTTACACTGTCTTCTATAAATATTTTTAAATATATATTTATATGTAACATTACTTAGTAAAATAAATTTTCTAAATATACATTAATTAAAAATTAGGAGAAAATATTTATTTGTATATATATAAAGAAAATAAATACTTATAATTATATTTTGTAGAATGATAATAAATAAAAGTATAATGTAAGAAGAAAAAAAAAATAAAAGTTTAATATACATTTTCTGGAATATAATAAATTTTAGGAATAAGAAAATGAATCATAGTATTATGGACAGGTGCTTAAAAAGATTAAGAAACTGAGAAAGATAGAGATTTGCCGGGCCATGAAAAGTTAAAGAGGGGATTAGAATTCTTGAAAAAAAAAGAACAATTATATCACAAATACAAAAGAGAAATGAAATTAAGTATATGATTACTTTGATTAAAATGTCAAGATAATATTTTTAGAATGTAACTAGGTAAAAGAAGTCAGTAAAAGTAACTGTAGCAAAAAAGTATAATTTTATATAAGACAGGTGGTTGGCATGAAAGATTATTACAATTTTATGTATAATGATGATGATATAACTAATCAAAATATGACCTTCCATCTTAAATATAGTTAACTCAGGCAATTATCAATATTGTATAATATTAAATAAAAAATATTAAAAAAGGATTCTCAGCATGCCTTCAAATTTTAAAGTAACTTTCTAATTAAAACAAGGTTATCAACTATTATTAAATATCATTTTCAAAAATAATTTTATATATTTATTTTTACAGTATTAATAGTGGTAAATAATTTAATTAAGGAATATGTTTATGAAAAATATAATTTATCTATATAAATATATATATATATAAACTTTAAATCTAATACTTTATAAAATAAGTAATAATATAAATATTCTTTTCAATTTTCAAATAAATTTAACAATGTCATATTAAATAATAATAAATATAAATAAAATAAACATCTAGTTAATTTTATTACTAATTGTTAAAATTTATTGCATATAAAAATTTTAATTTAATCAAAATTTTTATCAGAAATGTTAACAAATAATTGCAAGTGTACTTTTATTAAATAACATTAATTTATATGGTTTATAGAAAATATGATAAAAAAAAAATATTGTAAAAAAGAGTAAAAAAAACAGTATATATGTATTGTTTATATATATATATATGGTCATCATATATAGTTTTTATCATTAAATAAAAAGACAACAGTTGATTAAAAATGAATCAGTTGTGGTATATGTCTTAGGAATATTTTATAATATCCTTTTTAATAGATATCGTATTTATTGCAGTTCCATTAGCAAAAATAAAATAAATCTTAATGAAAAATTATTTACTATCTTATTTATTAAATATCCATTAAAAATAAATTAAATTTAAAAGTTTACTCAAGTTGAAATACAACCATAAAATATTAATTATTAGAAAATTTTAAAATCTAATTCCTTTATATATAAATAAAAAAAATATTTTATTTTTAGCATTTTTATTTAATTTATTACTAAAAAAAGAAATCTTTTCTTTTAAATTCATATTTTACATTAAAAAAAGTGCTCTTTTATGGTTGTTTATTAGAAGAAACTTTACCAAGAAAAAAAAAACTCAGTTATGTCTTAGAATGATGATATTCTTTTCTACAATTAAATATATAATAAAAATTATAATACTCAACATTAATATGATAAAATTTTAATAAATAAATTTTTTTTATATTCAATTAATTGTTTATTAATTATTATAATACATAAAATAATATATATTTTAAATGTAATATAACAATAAAATAATCCTTTTTTATAACAAACTTTTTTAATTATATTTTTGAATGACTTTTTTTTTTGCTAATACATTTTATATCCTACTACTACTACTACAACATATGTTTTTATATTATCATGCCAAAGAAAAAGAGTTGTTTTTATATTCATCAATATCTTTTTTATTATTGTATTAAAAAAAATTTTTTTTTTCTTAAATATTATTTTTAAAAGCAATGATAAACAAGCTATAATTTAAATATTTGGTAAAGTTTTTCGTTTAAGTATTCTTTAAATTAAATCATAAAATTTATTTTTTTATATTGAGTATAAAGAAATACTTTGGAATAAAATATTGGATAGGGAATGTACATTTTTAGTTTAATTTTTTTTTCATTCAATTTTAGAGAATTATTGGAATTATTATACAATTATTAAATATAAAAATATGTCACTTAATAAATATTGTTTACTTAAATCACCCAAAAAAGTATGTTTACTTTGTATTAATAATTTTATTTTTTTTTTAAAGATTTTCCAACATTTTTGGAGAAATCTTAATCTTCAAGAACATGCTTCTATGTCATTGTTAAAAAAAAATGGAGTACCAGTACCACCATTTGCCTTAGCTAAAACACCAGAAGAGGCATATAGTATTGCAAAAACATTGAATGGAAATGACTATGTTGTCAAGGCACAGGTTCTTGCAGGTGGACGTGGTAAAGGACATTTTACCTCTGGTCTTCATGGTGGTGTTCATATTGTCTTCTCACCAGAGGAGGCTCAAAATAAGGCATCTCAAATGATTGGTTCAAAATTAATTACTAAACAAACCACTTCTGATGGTAAAATTTGTAATTCTGTTCTTGTTGCAGAGAGACTTTTTACAAGAAGAGAGTATTACTTTTCAATTATGCTTGATAGGCATACAAATGGACCTGTTTTAATTGGATCATCTAAAGGTGGAATGAATATTGAGGAGGTGGCTGCTGAGGATCCTAATGATATTGTGACACTTCCAATAAAAATTGAGGAAGGATTAACTGATACTTTGGTGGAGAAGTTTACCAAAGATATGAAATTTGGTGATAAAAGCTTAGATAAGGCTAAAGATATTATCAAAAAGTTATATGAAATGTTTATGCAGAATGATGCTTTACTTATTGAAATAAATCCAATGGCTGAGGATGTCAATGGAGACATTTATTGTATGGATTGTAAATTTAGTGTTGATGATAATGCACAATTTAGACAAAAAGATCTCTTTTTAATGCAAGATTTTGAACAAGTAGATGATTTAGAACACCGTGCCTCAAAATCTAACCTTAATTACATAAAACTTGATGGAAATTTGGGATGTTTAGTTAATGGAGCAGGTCTTGCTATGGCAACAATGGACATCATTAATCTTCATAAAGGTGTACCAGCAAACTTTTTAGATGTTGGAGGTGGTGCAACAACTGAAGAAGTTACAGAAGCTTTAAAAATTATTACAGCTGAGGGAAATAATGTAAATGCAATTCTTATCAATATATTTGGAGGAATTGTTGATTGTAGTAATATTGCTAAAGCAATCATAGCTTCAGCAAAAGATATCAATATTCCAATTGTTTGCCGTTTACAGGGAACAAATGTAATCACAGCTAAAGCACTTATTGCTAATTCTGGATTAAAAATTTTTTCATGTGATGATTTAGATGCAGCAGCACAATTAGCTGTTAAACTATCAACAATAGTTCAATTGGCTAAAGAATCATCTCTTGATGTTTCATTTGAATTACATATTTGAATAAAGTTTTTATAAAAAAAAAAATGAAAAAAAAAGTATAAAATTCATCTTTTTTATAATTTTGTATTTGTTATTTACAAAAAAAATTTTTCAATACATTTAAAAATTTTTTGATATTATTGATAAATAAAAAGTTCAAGAAAGTTAATTTTACTAAAATAAAAATTTTTTTACAAAGTATATATTTGATTATACTGTTATTCTTTAATAATAAAAGATAAATTATTACTAAGAAAATCTTGTCCTACCATTGTAAATGTCAGGTTGTAATTATTTTTATTAACATAATAAAATCATCATTAAAAAATACTTTTTGGTCCATACTTTAAAAAAATTTATTCATTTATAACTTTTAAAATAATATAGTATATTTTATTAAATAAAAAGTGAATGTCCCTTTTTTTTTAATACTTTAAAAATTAGCCTTCCAACCATTATGATATCAGTGCCATTTTAAACATAAATTTTATACAGTAAAAAAAAAAGAACATTTATTTTCCAACCTTGAAGTAATTTTTCCCTCCATTCCTTATTGTATATTATGTCATTGGAGCTAGATAAAGAACGACAAATAAAAATAAAAGTGCAAATAGAAGACAAAGAACCAATAAATATCACCTTTTTCCTTGTCAATAATATAGAGTTTGATACAATTTTTTTAACCATTCCATATTGTTATTTTATTTTAAAATAAATGATTATATTTTCCCTCTCTCTCTCTCTTTTAATTTTTTTTTTTCTAATCAACCAATATAATAAAAAATATAAGATAAAATTAAAATTAAATTTATTATTTTCTAAAAAAAAATATCTACTAAAAACAATTGTTGTATATAATAATAATAATAATATGAAAAACGATTGACAAAAAAAAATTATATTATATAAATTTAAACATAATAAAAAAAAGAATTTTAATGAAAGAAATATTAATAAAAATTATGGTTTTTGTTTTAATTTTTAAAAATTATCCCCATAATATAAATTTCTCATTCTAATTAAATAATGAATTATTGTAGATTGTAGATTTTTAATCAGTACCAAAAGTTATATTACTTATAAATACCTCTTGAAATTCCACTTGATCAATAATTATTAATAAGTATAATACACACTAGAGAAAATTAAACTAACTTCCTTTTACATAAGTATATATTATGAAAATCAAGAATATTATTAAGTGTACAATATTTTGTTGATATATTATTAATTAACATATTAAACTAAAAAAAAAGACAAACAGTATTATTGATAAGAAGTTAATATATAATATAATAATATCAAGTTAAATAAAATTACTACTTTAACATGTAGAAAGATAGAGGATACTATATAAGATTATGCCTTGATAGGTGAGGTAATCAAAAAACTTGCTCATTCTTCTTTTCTAATATTAATTTTTTTTAAAAAAAAAGTTATCCAATTACCGTACCGGGTTACTGGAGTGAGAGATAGATGAAATTATATGAGAGATAAAAAAAAAATAATAATAATAATGATTTTTAATAATTATATATCTATATTGTTCCTTCATAAATTGTTATTTGGTTGGAGCCAAAACTTCTGAGGTATCGTCAAAGTTGCTAAATGATACATACTGATGTTTAAATTCTTTTTCTTTAAATAAGGTGTATTTTATATTTACATACTATTGAGTATTTTTTTTTCATAGAGAGAGTGAGTGAGAGAAAAGAAGATAGAGAACAAAAAATCTGGGATCATTTCATAAAAAAAGGATTGAAAAAAAATTTTTTTTCTTCATAATTTAATTTCCATATCCTGTAGTTGAATGAGAAAATCCTATTGAATTATTTTCATACATTGATTGTGTATATGTAAAAGAATCCCAATGGGGAAAATTTCCTGATGTAGTATAAGGTATTGTATATTGATTATTTGTATTTTCAATTCCTACAGATGATGGAGATCCTGTACCTACTGTTGATGGTGAGTTTGGTGAATTACTTGTTTGAGGATAAGAATGATAATAATTTGATGAAAAATCATTTCCCTTAAAAATATAAATAAAAATTATCAAAAATTTAAACTTACAATTCTATTAATATTAAAATTGTTTCCACTACTATGTATAAAAGATGATGATGGATTAGAAGTATTAAAAGATGCGTTGAAAGAATTAAAGCTTTCATCGCAAAAACCTGATTCTGGAGTTCTAGGTGTTGTATTAAAATCAGTTGGTGATGGGTATGAGGTAGTTGTTGTGGAGGGTTGATTAGTTGAGAAGTTAACTAATTCCTGTTTAAGTTCACATTTTATGGCAGATGGTGTTGTGTTAATAGATGAGAATGTATTAAAAGTATTATTATACGGAACAAGATTTCCATCATTGTTTCTTAAAGCTATCCCATTATAATCAACTTTCATAGCTTTGCCATAAGATGCTGGTGTCGATATCTCATTACCAGAAACCATAATATTAAAAGGATGTCCCTGACCATTAACAACTGAATTTACATCTGTTGGTGGACGTTTAAAACTTCTCAACATATTATTGAAACTAATTGATGAATTGGTTGAATTATTATATTGAGAGGTTGAATAATCAAATGTTTGATTTTGTGGAAAATTTTGAACAAGTGGACCACCACCTTTTTTATTTTTCTTTCTTGGTTTATATTTATAATCAGGATACTCCTTCTGATGAAGTAATCTTAATCTTTCAGCCTCTGCAACAAATGGAGCTTTTTGATCTTCAGTTAAATTTCTCCACCTCGTACCTAATTTTTTGCTAATCTCAGCATTATGCATTTCAGGTTGATTTTCACAAATTTTTCTTCTTTCTAATTGACTCCAAACCATAAATGCATTCATTGGCCTTTTAACATGATTAGAAGTTTTCTTACAATTTGTAGCATCAGAATATGGTGTTCGTGATGTCTTTTCAACCTAAAAATAAATAAATAAATAAATAATTAAATTAATTTTAAAAAACATACTCTTAATGAACCAAAAAAAGCAGTTGGATCATCATAACTAGAAGTTTCAGATAAAGTTGATTTTTTTGTTGAATTTTTAAATGAAGGTGTATGTTCAGAATTCATCTCTCTACAAAAATTTACCTGACCAGTAGAAGAATCAGAGACTGGTGAATTATCTTGAAACTTTTGTAAAGGAGTTTCAGTAGGTAATACACTATCTACAACCATCAGAATATTACAAAATATTTTGATTTACTTTTATTTTTATAATCTTTAAAATGATATTATTTTTGTTGTTGTTTGTCCTTCTACCTATTAATTGTCTTTAAAGATAAACTCTACAAAATATAAAAATAATTAATTTAATAAGAATATATATATATATTATAATAATGATAATATTAAAAATTAAGACCGATTGATGTGGGAGAAAAGATAGAGATGATTGAATAATATTAAAAGGTGTTAAATTATACCCATTTACCCGAAATAGGAACCTAATTTTGGGGCTGAAAAGAGATTTTGGAAAAAGTTGATGTTGACGACGGCCATGATGATGTCTCGAAGTAATCTCCTATTTATTAATATGGAAGAGAAGGTTGAGCGCAGATGGGTGGCAGCAGCTGGAGATACAGTCGCGTGTTGTGGAAGGTTAATTATGAAGAAAGGCGATGTATGGATATATATTTAGACTATATTTTTGGGTGTGGAATGCGCAATAATTTTGAGCATTCAAATATATAAGAATTATTTTGATTAAGAAAAGTAGATATAAATAAATATACATAACATATATATATTTAATGTATATAATATATATGACGAAAAGATGAATGAATAGCTTACTAGGTTTTGGTAATAGAAAGAGATATGATCAATTGCGAAGATTTTCTTTTTCCTAGAAAAGGGTAATAATGATTAGGTATTGATAAAGAATCAAAAATAATGTGTCACTGGCGGCATTTAACATATTAATTATATTAAAATATATAAATTTTATAATATAAAAAAAATTAATTAAACAAAAGTTCAAAAAAAGTTCACAAAAAAAAAAAAAAGTTATAAAATTCAGGAACATTTTAAAAGATAATAAAATAATAAAAGCTTTATAAAATATTTGACCACGCCTTAATGAAAATAAATTATCCAGAAAAAAAGAGGAGGAGGAGGAGGTATAGAAATTGAGACTTTTAGAGATAGTACAATTGGCCAAACATAATAATAAATACATTTATATCACATATACTCAATGAAAATGTTACTTTCTCTACTAATATAAGAAAAAAGATATAAGAGAAAGTCGGAAAAAAATTATGAAAAACCTTATAATTAAAGCCTTATCTGTTGTTTAAGTTAAAAAATAAAGATGTAAAACATGGTTCTAAAAGAATCAACAAAAAGTATGTTTTTAAGATATCAAATTTCTTTGTTGTAAAGATAGTTTTATAGAATGAGGAAGAATGATATTACAAGGTGAAAATAATCTGCAGTAAATAAGATTTTGAAGTATCTCTCTCTCTCCTTTTGGTAACCCCTACAGAGAGTTTATTTTAATTTGATAAAATCACCATAGGTGGTATAAAGCAATCCTATATTTATATGTGGGATTTCTTTTTTGATAAGAAAAAAGAAATTAAAATGATAATATTTTAAAATAAAATAAATTTTACTCTTCATGTCAAGATGTTTAAAAAAAGTTGGGTGGGAGAAAAAAGATCAAAAGAAATAGAATGTTTCATTATAGTGATTAACAAAAATAAAAAATCATTTTTTCAATTAATTATATAAAATAAGTAGGAAAAAAACTTGAAAAATATTATATTATTATAAAACAAGTCATCATTAGTGTGACGTTTAAAAAATGTTCTGGAAGAGAAATTTAAGAATATTAGACAGGTTTAAAAATTTATAACAGAGTCCCTTGGAACAAGTGGAACTGTTATATAAAAGTTATATTTTCCTTTAAACTATTTTTTTTTATATATATTATATATTATATTATATTACATAATATAGTAATATTAAGGTACATGCTAATAAATAAGTTATATGTATAATCAGAATAATTTAGTAAAAAGGTAAAAAAAAAAAAATTAATAAATGGATGCTCATAGAAAAGATGCTCTATACAAAATATTCTCTTTTCTTATCAATTATATTTGTACCTATTACATGATGGCTATGTAAAAATTTTTGTCAATTTTAGTAAAGAATAATGTTGGCGATAGGTAATCTTATGAAATTGGTACAAATATTAAGTGAAAAATGAGAATACAGGTAGTCCTTATCAAGAATTTATTATATAAAAAACTAGTTTAAAATAGGTATGGCTATCAATGAAAAGGTTTAAAAGATTCTGATAAAGATCAAGCGTGAAACGTTATTATATACAAATTCATTTATTTTATTAACCAATTTTTTGAACACATAACTTAAAATTTTTAACATCGCTGATATGAATAATAGTATAATGATCCATTAAAAATGTTTGTAGCCTTGTATATATATATATACATATATATTATTTTTAAATAGGCAATTACTAATTTAAAATTATACCAAAATAACCTTAAAATTATGAGTATTTTTAAAGAGGGTGGTAAAAATAATATGATGAGAGTAAAAAGAAGAGAAAGACCCGTTAAAGGAATTAAATGTTAAAACCTGGATACATAAAAAAAACTATTTGGTAGGTAAAGTTGGAAGGAAAGGAGGATAAATGAGCCGTCAAAGTAAAGGGTGTTCATGATATATATCAACTATTATTTAATAAAATGAACATAAATTTTCCAAAAAGTATGCATGTGAAAATATTTTAAGACTCTCCTTTTTATTCATGTTTTTTAAAAAAAAAAATAGAACATTGATGATAACAAAGCAGGTGATAATTAATCATCATTATCATTCAAAAGATGCCGACTATCGGCGATTTTTTTTATCTAAATCAAGGGCAATTATTATAAAAGTACATCCACCTATTTGTGATAAATTAACTCATTTTATAATTTTTATCTTAAAATACTACCTGTGAATTTTCTTTTTTTTTACAAACATATTTTAATCTACTTTTTGTGGGGTAAGAAATTTAATAGTCTTAAAAGTAAGATAAGAATAAAAAAAAGTACAATACATTTAAATTTAATTTTGTACCATAAAAAGAAAGCGACAATGATTACACGGTGATTGGAGAAGATTCAATCAGTAAAATTTTAAAGTAATATAATATATTAAAAAAAACTGGACATGAATATAAAAAACAAATCATTAAAATAAAATAATGAGGCAGGAAATATTTATTAGGACCACCGATATTGAAAGTAAGAAGTAAGAATAAAAATCTAGTCTAAAAAAGATATGATCAAAAAAAAAAAAAAGATTTGTCTTTAAAATATGGTGTCTGTATTGGTGAGAATATAATAAATTGATATTTTTGATAAATTTTATTTATATACATATAAAAAAAAAATCATTTTTCATATTATGCTAATAAGGAAGACAAATCTTGACAAATAAACAATTGATGATGATGGATCTTATTATGGATAATATAATATGTAAATAATATTTTATTATTTTTTTTATATTATAAAACAGAATATCTGTTTCAGATAACGATAAAAAGTAGAAGAACCATATCAATTGAAAAACAGAAGTAGAAAATAATAAATGTTATGATATTATTATTAAGAAATTCAATAAGATTTTGTATTAAATTACGTAACAGATATTTTATGTTTTATAAGGACATTTAAATTTGATACATTAATTAAACATTCATTTATAAATCATAATCACACCATATATACTTATCAGATAGGAAATATGTCAACTTTGGGATGATGAAATGAATGAAAAATAAAAAAAAAAATTTATGCAGATGACTGGCATAACAGGCGTCATACGGTGGAAAAGTCATGCAAGTTAGTAATATTAACTTTATTTTGGAGTACGGTGGCTCTTTTTTATTATTTACTTATATATAAAAATAATGTTAATCAGATTATTTATTTAAAATAATTTAATTAAATAAAATTAGAAAGAAGATTTTAAAAAATAAAATTAAAAAATTATGAAATTCACTAATAACTATATCTTAATATCATTTATAACAATAAAAATTAACATAAATAAATAAAGAAGATATACTTTTATATTAATGTATAAAGTATATCTAATATTAAAAATAAGTTTTAATGATAAAAATTATAGTTGCGTGTAAATCTTGAATTCATACAAAATTAATTACATATATATATATAAATATATACTTACTAAATATATAAATATTTTACTAAATAAATAAATTTATGACGTCAATTTTTAAACTTATAGATGACTATTAATAAACTAATATGATTATTAATATTTTCCAAATCTTCAAGAAAGAGCTCCTTCTTAACTCCCGCTGACACCCTGTCATATGTTGTCGTGGAATTTTTAGAAGGTAGTTGATGTTATTATACATACTATAATATCTATTCCAACAACTTTCTAAATAACATATATGAAAATTAAACTTCATTTAAAAGTTAGGAAATGGTGGAAACTATCAAAATTGATATCACAACGCCTAAATATAATATAACTAATAAATCTGGTAGAAATGTCACGCTTCACCTCGTGAGCTTTCTATCATCTGATAATATATTTGAAAAAGTTAAAAATTTTTACAATTGTTGAACTTTTGTCAAGGAATTAGAAGAATAAATCAGTGAAATAATAGTGTTAATTAGCTTAAATTGTAAGATTAATATCTATTGTAAATGTATCATTAATAGGACAGTTGTTTTGAGAATAGTAAATAATAGGAGGACGAGAGTGATTACATGTCTACTGATTTATTATATCACATCATCAATTGTCTATATTTACTTGACAGCTTCAAAATATATAAATAACATTATATATACTGTAAATTATTTTAAGAAAGTAGAAAAATATATATGTGAAAAAGGAGAGTGTAAGGATGATAATATAATATAAAAAAGAACATCCATAAACTAAATATATAAGTTACGTACATTGTATGTCAAACACTATTATATATTTATATATAATATATATATTCATTTCACTATCAATTTTAGGAATGATTTGTTGACGCCTTATAACTTAAAAGTTAGAAAATGTTAAATAGATAAGAAATAAAATAATATAATAATGGCAATAGATGTGTCATCTAAAATAATGAAGAAAAAAAAAAAGAAAGTAAAATGAATATATTGCTTTTTTTAATAATAATTTTTGTTAAAAAAAAAATATTATATTAAGTTAAAATTAGGTGCAAAAAAGAATGATAAATTTAAAATATCAAAAATTAATTTACAGTAAAAAAAATTATGAAATATTTATAATATATGTACTTTTTAAGGTAATGAAATAATTATAGATTTAATTAATAATATCAGGTGTAAGGTAAATTTTTGCAAATTAGTGTTAACAAATAAACAAAGAAAATCATTTCTTGTCAATCATAAACTAATAGATTCAATTTCAGGTGGGTGAAATGGAGGATAATTGAGGAGACACATGTCAAGATCTTCTGTAGATATAATCAAAATAATATCAAAACATTGTTATTACGCAAGGTCTTTTTACTCATAATATGTTATTTCTGGAAAAATAAATATATTAACATATAATTAGTAGTAGTTAATTGGTAAGTTAAGGATAAAAGGGTTAAAATGTCTATAGATGATATATGAAGTAGTTAAAATAATTGTAATATTCAAAGAGGGTAATAAATGTTAGTCATGTTTTGATAGCTAATTTATCAAAGATTGTATAAAAATAAAATTATCCTTTGTCTATTTGGTATATATTCATGATCCGACAAATAACATCCAGTTATGGATAGTAAATGAATAGCAATATCAGTTTATGTTGTGAGTAATGAGCACACGTGCTTTGTCGGAAAAATGGTCATGATAAAATGCCACTTAGTCAAAATAAAGAAACTAATAAAAATGAAATTATATCTGTTACCATTTAATGACTTCGGCAGTTGTTATATATACCTAATATTATACATATAAAAATATTACCTAAACTAGATAATAGTAATAAAAAGTTGAAGGTGATAAAAGCATATGGAGATAAAGACTGCTGACATATGGAATATAAAACAAAAATATTAATAAAAATAAATAAAATACAAAAAAAAAATAAATAAATATAATCATAGGTATTTTAAAGATACACCATAAAGAAAAAAAGAAAAGCTTAATAAAATATGGTATTAATTATATAAAATCATTTAAGAATAAGAAAAACTCCCGCCACTGCTATAATAGAAGAGTTAAATCATCATAAATAAAGTGAAGTATTTTTTGATCATGGTACAGAAATGACAATATATCACTAAATATATATAATTTACTTAAAAAAAAAAAGTGCAAAACATAACATATTTTATAACTTTTTAACAATAATTTAGTTTATATATATATTATCTTTAAGTATTTATATCATTAAGTAATATTATATAATTATATAAATTAATTATAAAATAATCATTATATATTTAATTGAATTGTTTATATTATTATTATATATATATACGGCAAAATATTATTTTACAAAGGAAATAGTGATAATATTTAAATAAATTAAAGAAAAGATTGTTTATAAGAAAGGGAGTAATAAAAAATAATTTGAGAGTTGTCATTAGAATGTTAGTGTCGCAACAATACAACTACTAAACTGTTAACACATAGGATATTCATTACATTACATTTTTATACGCGCATTTATTATGGTAAACCTTTTGATCAAAATATTATTGCTTGACACTTAACTCATTGTTAACATGTCTTTCCTCAAATTAAACAATACTTTTTTTTTTATTAGGGTAGTGATATAATTGATGAATTTAAAATAAATTTATTTCTTATTATATATATATATATAAGAAAATAAGAATATTTTCCTACAGAGGATGGACAAATTTAAATTCTATGTTTTCCTCCAATATTTTAGGTAAGTGATCAGTTAATGGGTTATAAAAGAGGTAAAGAAATGGTACTCTCTCTTTTTAATATATTATAATTAGAAACATTATTTTTAGTTGAAAAAAAAAAGAAATTATTTTTATAATATTGTTAATGTTAAGAAAAAAAAAAATTTATTTTTGTACATTTATAAAGCAATATATATTTATTTTGAAAAAAAAAAGAAAAAAATCTCTTTTTTTTATATTCTAAAATCAGAATGGTAAACTAATTATGTATAATGTAAAATACTTAAAAGGCAGCATTTTGGATGATTAAGATGGAGATTTTAATTTATAATTTTAACGCATTTTTTTAATTTTTTCTTCTGCTATTTCAATTATGTTTCTTAGACCTTCCATGTCAAGTTCTGTCATAAGACTACTAATAGCTGAAGTAATATTATCAATACGATTTTTCTAAAAAATAAAAATATATTAAATTAATATTAACATATGATAATTTCATACCCTTCCTGGACTCATGGAATAACTTCTTGAGTTAAGTTTTCTTTTACTTAAAGAAGAATATTGATGTGAATGATTAAAATTGTCATAGTTTCTACTTTGTCTTGCTGAAATGCCCCCACTTGTAAATGATTCAATACCTGAATTAGGTAATGGATTAACAATTGGATCAACAGGAGTTCCATTTTCTTGACTAAAAACAAATAATAATAATATAATAATAAAAATTCTATACTTACATTTGTTCAAATTGATCAAAAAATTGATAATTTCCATCTGTTGGTGTTAAATCATCCCCAACTTCATAAATTGTTTCATTGTCATCCAAAATACTGTGCATTGAATTAAAGTTACTTGAAAGTCTACTAGGAATCTCAATCATTGATTTTGACATCACATTCCCAATTCTACTATCATTATTTTTAGGATGTGTTGAGATGTAGGATGTTGTCATAGTATTTTGTGTTCTACAACCATTACTTGTACCAGTAATATTTTGTTGTTGACATTGATGTAACTGGTGATGATATGAATGATATTCAGAGGATGCTAAACTTCCTGAATGATGTTGAGAAATATTTTTTTGATAAGGATAAGAGGTGGTTGTTGAGTCTATTTTTGTTGAATTAATACCAGTCATATTTGAGGGTAAATACATACTTTGAGACATCACATCTACATTTGATGGAGACATACTTTGTCTTTGTCCAGATACACTTTGATAGGATGAAATAATATCAATTGATGGTGTATTGGTAATTTCATGAAGTAATCCTCTACCATGATCCTCCTCAGAAACACAACGATCATCTAATTTTGTTAATGTTGGTATTAATCTTACAATTGCCTTTCTATAGTCAAGATTTTTAGTACAAGGATTCTCATCAATCCATAAAACTTTTAATTTTTTTAAATCTTTTAACCAATCAAATTCATGAAAATCTTCTATCTCATTTCCTCTTAAATATAATTCCTCTAAATTTATACAATATTTTAATGGTTCACATGTTTTTATTTTATTCCTTGACAACGATAATACTTGTAAATTAACCATCTCTTTACATATAGAAATATCATCTATTTCACAACCCCTAAATATAAAGTTTTTAAATAGAAAAAAAAATAAATATTTTAAATAAAATATTTACCATAAATTAATTTTTTTTACCGTATCAGTACTGCATCTTGTTCTACTATAAATGATAGCACTAGTAAGTTTAACCATTCTTGAAAAAAAGTTTTTTTTATCTAAAACAATTAATAATTAAATTTTGAATAAGTTTAGTTTTTTTTTAACTAAAAATAATATTAATAATACTATAAATAAAATATAAAATTTATTCATAAAATTAGTTTTCTTTTTTATATTATAATAAAAATAAAAAAGAGCATTTGAAGAAGTTCTTGAATGAATAATCTTCTTATGAAAGAAAATATTTTCAAAAGAAGAGTAATATATTGGATAATACATATATATATATTTATATGGATATGAGTACTAGCAGTACATTTTAAATAGACATATATAATATACATTATATGTATTCAACAGTATCAGTTAAGTTAAAATGTAACTGAAGTTGTAGCTTACATATACATATGTATAGTTTTGATAACAATATTTTATATTCAATAGTAAAGAAAAAGATAGAATAAGATAAGGCGGAAAAGTAGAATAAAAATACAATTGTAAAAAAGAATAATATATATAAAGTTTAATTTTTTCATTCTTTTATATTAATACCGTTAGAAAAACATTATAATTGCAATAAATATATTTCAATGTATAAATTTAACAACTAATTTAAAGAAAAATGACAAAGTATTTGTATGAAAAAATAAATTTAAACTATTTTAAAATAAAAAAAAAGAAATATATTTAGAAAATATTTAATTTTTTAAATAAAAATTTATTAAATTGTTATATAGACAATAAATGGCATCTTGACAAAATATATATTTTTTAATTACCCGTTTTTTTTAAAAAAAAAAAGAAGAAGTTTTAAGACTAATGACAAGAAAAAATATATCATATGTAAATGGGAATTCCAAGTACATACTTGTGAATAGATAGACAAATGAATAGCAATGTTGTGGTGAGAGATATAAGTATAAAATTGAAACTAATTTAATGTTGGAATTTTTCTATCAATAAAAAGGCCATAGCCATCTGCATAAATACACATATTTTATGGTTTGCCAATTTCATCATTTATATATTCTGAAAGAGAATTAGGTTTACTCATGAAAGTTGTCTTAGTTGCTAAATAAATCAAAAGATTTGATGAATCACGCCTAAGTTGAGTTGAATCAAAATGCTCCATTAACCAATTTTTGAAATGTCCAACAGATTTTTCTTTGGATTGACAACCTTCCGATGGAAGAGATTGACCATAAGAAGTTACGGAGTTTCTCATTAATTTCCACATTAACCAAAAACGGTAATCTTTTCGTGTTTGTTCTTTGACATACCTATCAAAAAATCTTTCAAATTGATGAGCAATTGAGGTAGATGATGTTTTAAGTGCTAAATTTGATTTTCCTGAAGATGGCATATTTTCTTGAAAATTTTTAATTTTATCATTTAATTCTTCTATCTTTTTATTAAGATCATTAATTTCTTGTTCATTGTCAGTTGTTTTTTCAACTAAATTATTAATATGTTCAACAGATTTTGCCAAAACAACAGCATTTGTAGTTTTAAGACCATTATTAAGATTAGGAAGAATTTTTAAAAGTTGATCAAATCCATCTTTTAAAGCATTTCTCCTATTTTTTTCTGCATTTAAATGTAAAATTCTTTTTCTTGTTTCATGATTTGTAAATGTAGTATCACAAACAACAGAATTATTATTTTTGGGAGTTGAAGGAACTGAAGAAAAAGCATCATCAGAATCATAAATTTCAAACTTAACAGAACCCATTTTACATGATTTTTTAGATTTATTTTGTTGTTCAGTTCTAACATTAAATGATGTTTCTGTTAAACTACTTCGCCTTTTTCTACTTTCAGATGCTTGTGGTTTTAACCAAGTATTATCTTTTATATATTTATCATTAAGATTTGATGATGATCGAGATAAGGATGATTCTATTGGTGTATCATGCCATTGTTTAACATTACTATTTAATGGTGGTGAATCATTTGTACTAGGTTGAAACATTGGTGGATATGCTTTTAAGGCTCCTTTAGATGGTGTACCAGATCTTGATACCATTGATGGTCCTTCCATTTCACTACCAACTAATCTGGTAACACGTGTTTTATCATTATTTCTACAGGTAACATTTGACAAAATATTTTCAATTTTTGATGGTGGTTCAATAATATCAGAAATATTAAATGATGGTGATGGTGAGGTATTTTGAAGAATTGAAAATGAACTATTTTGGGGATTCATAATTTGTGAAATATCATTTATTCCTCTATTTCCATTATTACTCCACCATACTTCTGATTGAGGAATATTTTGTTGAATAGTTGATGGAGTAAAGTCAATATTTTTATTAAAATTAATATTATTAGAAAATCTATTATTTTGTAAATAATTTTGCCCACCACCATTATATAAATTATTATTATTATTATTATTTCTATTAAATCCCACCTGATTATTATGTATAAATGATTGTGGATAATCAAAATTAGAATTAGGAGGTAATGTATGAGGACTAGATGCTGCTGCAACACTAATAGTTGTTGATGTTAATGGTTCACCAAAAATACTATTACTTAGTGGCATAAAATCATGTTGTTGATTTTCCATACTTACTGATTGCATACCATAAACAGCTTGTGTATAATGTGGTTGTTGATGCATGTAAGATGATATATATTGTGTTGCAGGTGCATTTATTGAATGAGTTGTTTTTGAAGGTAATTCTCTATTATTATAACTAATTACTTCACCTTGATTACCATATATTGGAGTTTGTAATGATGATCCCATCTGATTACCTTCACTTGTTGGTGGACTATATGTAAAAGTATTATGAAGATCAAAAAATTCATGATCATTACTCATAAAATCTTGATATGATGGCATAATACCATATAAATTTGGTTGAATTAAATCAGAATTTGTACGCATTGTATTTCCACATTGATCTTCAAAATAATGACTATTTAATGTTTCATATATTTGATTAGATATATCATTTTCGAGATCATCATATCCATCATAATCAAAACCATTCATACTAGACATTGGTGTTAAACTTTTAGTTCTTATTGTTTGTGGTATTATTTTATAATCAATGCATCCACATGATTTTTTTTGTTTTCTCTTCTCACAACATCCAACATTTTTTTTTATTTCTAATTTTCTATCAGTTCTCCATCGTTTGTATTGAGCTCTAACAGCAGCAATTTTTCTTTTCCAATACATTCCCTCAACAATACTACCCTCAACTTTTGCATGAGTTGTATCATCATCTGGAACAGCAAAATGCCATATTGGAATTTTTTTCTTTGAATCAGCTTTTTTATTTTCAAATTGAGATTTTCTAAATTCATGATAACTCCTCCAAATTATATTATTAAGGCGTATTCGTTGTTTTGAATTAAGTTTCATACCATTAAAATTTTTCCATTTTGGTGTTGTCATTTTACTTAAAAAAAAAGTTTTTTTTTTTATTTATATTTATAAAAATAAAACTTACTCATATGCAGAGTTAAGACATTTTTTTAACTTATTTAATGTTATATCTATATCAATTGATTTTGAGTTATTTGGACCAAATTTATAATATGTTACACTTTTTTGTCCACCATCTTCAGAATTATAACTTGTAGAAATAACATCATTCTCTGTTTGATCTAATTCATTATCAATCTCAACTGATGGACCACAAGATTTATCAGAAAATAAATTGTCAGAATGAACATAAGATGTCATAAAATGACCCGAATGTATTGTTTCTTTAGACATATTTAATAAATAAGTTTCACATTAATGCTTAAACTGTATATATTAGTAAAAAATTAAAGATAGTATTATATAGAAATAATATTAAAATTAATCGATAATATTAACATGAGTGATAAGAATAGTAATAATCTTTACTGTTTTATAACAATAAAAATATTATTTAATTGTTTGATAAATTAATAATTTTTTAAGATAAACATTAATTAGTAGTGTATATTTAATGTATGATATCTTATTTAATATATTTTTTACTAAAATATTAATTAAATAAAAAATTTTAGAAAACAATTAATATCAATTTAATGCACACGTGTGTGTACTTTCTTGAAAGACACACAATCTCGGCCACGACACTAATAATTTATGTTAAGTTTGATAGTAATAATTCAAAGGGTTATCTATCCTTTCTACAACGGCTCCTGAATAGAACGTTTTTGTGTAAAGTCTCAGTATTTATAAAAATATGAAGCTAATAAAATATTATAGGTATGAACATCTATTTAGTTAATAATAATATGTATGAAAAATAGTTTTTAATTAGACATTTTTTTATATAATAATAGTAATTTATCACTGGGGTTGTTAAAATTCATCCCAAAACAAGAAATATACGTGACATGTATAAGAAATATTGAAAAACTACTTTTAATAATTATTAAAAAAAAATAAAAGAAAATATTGCAAATACAAGAAAATTAATTTAATATAAATTAAATATTAACTCAATATTAATTCATTTTTAAAATAAATTATCATGTTAATTATTTAAAAAAAAAAATACATAATATAATATATAATATGATGTAATTTAATTAGAGAATATTTACTAAAAATAAATAAAAATGTTTTAACTAATATTTAATCATATGGTAAATGTTAATTTTCTAACATATTATCATAGTTTACATTGATATATATCATGATTTCACTACTATTAATAGTTGATTTAAACTATGAAAATTCATATATTATATAAAACAATTGTAGTAAAAAAAAATTTTTTACATTAATCTTAAATTTTAAAAGTTAATAAAATAAAATAAAATAAAAAAGTCAAATGAAATAGTACTTTTTTAATTAGGTATATAATAGTGGTAAAATAATTTTTTTTATCAATTTAAAGAAAAAAAACATTAAAAAATTTCAAGAGATTATTTGATTTTGATATGCTATCTGAATTTACTAAATTTTATTTTATATATACATATTATAAAATGTTTTAAAATAATTTTACTTATACATAAAGTATTAAATATTTAGTTTATAATTTAAAAATACTTCTGGTATAGTAAAATAGTATAAATATAATTATATTTAATCAAAAATAATACTTTTTGTGATTTACTATAATAAAAGTATAACTTTAAAAAAGAACATTATTATGTTATATACTAATTGAAAATAACAAAAGAAAAAAAAATACATATAAAGAAATTATTATTAAATCTATATTTATGTAAAATTTTATTATTTTCAAAAAAAAAAAAATGTTTTTAGTAAATAATAAATTTGATTATAAATATCACTAATATTATTATTCAACTTTTTATCAGCTATTTTAAATCAATTGAAATAATTTTAACTTTTTTACATAATTCTTCTTATCAAGTATAGAGAGTATATATATATATATATGTATATATTTAACAAAAACTAAGGTACTAATACTATGTTAAAAATATAGTATATTTTTGAATTAAATATCAATGGTAGTAAATGATTAAGTGAAATAAAAATTTTTCAAAAATATGATTAAAATTATAAAAATGAATTATAGTAAAGTATATATATGTTAATAAATTTTATTAGTATTTTATAATGGTAAAAAAAAAAATCATCAATTATAAATTATATTTTATGTTGTTACAATAAAAGTTATGTGATATTTTTTATTAATAAATAAATCTTTCTTTTTTTTTTAATTTTAAATATAATTTCTAATTAAATAATGTACTGGGTAATAGTTATAAATAGATTATATGTTGCTTCTTTATAACTTAATTTAATACTTCTTCAAATAAATTAAATATATAAATAGAATAATTTTAAATTATTTAATAATCTGCTTTGATTATATTGTATCTGGTCATTTTAAAATTGACAAAGTAGTTATATATCATATATAATATTTAAAATTATTTAAGGACACCAGAAATGTCATAATTAATAAAATTAATTATATTTTTTAATATTTTAAAATAAAGTTAAAATCATAATTAATTTGATTTCTTACTAATTATATTTTAAATTATACCAAATCTAGAAATATTTTTTAATGTAAATTTTTTATTTAAAAATTGTAAATTATAAAGTTATAAAAGAGTAACTTTAATTTGATATAAGAATAATTTTTAAAACATTTTAATAAAAAATATACAATTAAATAATATATTTGATTATTAATATTTTATTTTTAAACTTAAAACATTATAATTGTAAAAAAGTGTAAAAAATAAATGGCTTTTTTTTTAAAAATATTTTTTAAAATCACTACAATATTCACAATATAATTTCATAATAAAATTTTATTGAACACAAAACTTATTAATTGAAAGGTAATCTCTAAATAATTAACCTTAAAAATAAAATTATATAATTTAAGGTAACCTTTGATTATCTTTTATTAAATGATTTATTTTCATTAAAAAGCAATTATATATGAAAAAGATTTTTTTAAAAGATAAGTGACAAAATTTGATACAATATTGTGCATTCCAATAATTTTATAAATAGTTTATCAATATCAACTGTAATATTACATTGAAAACATAAGTATTTATATATGAAAAAGTAATCATATTTTTAAAAAAGAAATTATTTTTTAAAATATTTTTTATTCTAATATTATTTTCTTATGTAATACACAAATTATCAGGATGTTATTCACATTTGACATTAAGTTAAATAGATAAAATAAATTTAATTTATATTATTCACTATTAAAGTACATGTTTTTTTACACTTTTAAGAAAATAATATATTTGTTTTGAATACTTTTATATTTTTTAACCTAAAATAGAGATATATTTATAGTATTAATAACAATAATTTTAAGATGCAACTCTTATCATTATTTTCTATATAATCACATTATCTATTTCTAAGAGTATAAGATTAAATTTTATCATTTTTTTTAAAAACAATTTAAATTGCAAGAAAAATAAACATTATTTAAATATAATTTTATATTTATATGATACATCAAATTTTTGAACATTTTAAAAATGTAATTAAATAAAAAGTTTAAGTAATTATTATAGAAACTTTTTAAAATGCTATTAATTTATTGGTTGGAGAAAAAGTTTTACAAATAAATTTTACAAAAATTACACCCAATTAGTATCACAACTCAAGTACATTTTTTTTAGTATTTTTCTGTTTTGTTAAAACCATTTTTTCATTGGTGTTTTGTCATTCTTGAACCAAGATTTTAGCTAAAGTTTTACTTCAAATGAATTTACCAAAGTAACTGTTATCTTGTTGTTTCTTATTTCTTTATTAAAAATCTTCTGTATCCTCTTATTTGAAAAAAAAGTGATATGATCAAACATATTCTTATAAGCTTCTATTTAATGTAACATGATTTTGCCAAATAAATTAAATAATTAGTTGATTAAATATATCTTTTAAACATACATTTTTTGATACTTTAAAAAAATTAAATATTAAAAAATCACGTAATTTTCAAAACTTGTATAATAAAATTTGTTTTGTATTCAGAATCTAAAGTTATAACTTTGTTAAATAAATATAATATACTTTAATGTATTTTTTAAATCATTCCATTTTGTCTAACAATGACTAATAAGAAAAATAAAATAAATTTTTAATAAATTATTAGCTTACAATTTAAGATGAATCATTTTTATATTATAAAAATAAACTCATTTTTTTATATCTATTTTTAGAAATAGAAACATTAAAGTTTATATTTTTGGAGAATCATTTTGAAATGAAGTCATAGATAATATTTCAAAGTAAATTTTAAGTCAGAATCTTAATGATGCTATTTTCAAAAAAATTGTTAAGATACCTTTTATGTGAAATTAAACTTTTTATTATTAAAGTATGAATAATTTTCCAAATTTCTTTTTTCTATTATTATGTCTTCTAAATTTTATTCCAAGACTATTGGTTTTATTTTTTTGTGAAATTTCAACACACTGTTATGAAAAGTCTTTATAAAATTTTACGGTATTTTATTCTAATAGATTTTTTTCCCAATTATTTCGATCTTTTCTTGTTTTGATGGAATTGCTCAAAAATTATTTTATATTTCTTATCATTCTATTAATTAGTTTAGCGCCTAAAAGTACTGGTTAAAAAATTTCATTTCTGTTAGAAAAAAACACAAAAGTTTTATAAAATAAACTTTATTTCTACAATATTATAAATTAATAAGTAGTATAATAATCAAGAACAACTTTGTTAAAAAGAAAATGACATGTTTTTGGTACCCTCTTTTCGAGCATAGGTTTCATTGCCGGTTTCTTCTTCATTTCTCTTACCAGACTGTAAAATGGTTTGACTGCATGAACCAAAAAATGATGTCCATCTTTTCCGCATCCACGTTCCAAATTTCTCTTAAAGCATGGAATAAAACAAGAAAGTGATTGACAAAATTCAGTAAGATTTTCAATAAATATTTGTGGATTACCAGAATGCTTTGCCATTATTTTCATAGTACGCCTTTGAAACATGTCATCAATTTGATCTAAAACATGACATCTGCCATCACAAGCTAAAAAAAAATAATTACTTTAGTCAAAAAATTATTTAAAATTACTTTTAGCAACAACACTGAGCTTTTCATCAAGGCAAGCTGAGTTTGGTGTTTCCTTTTCAGAACAGAATGAACTTATTCCTTCAAATGCAAAGTTATACACCACTTCATACGGACAAACATAGCGATCTTTTGTTGTGCATTCCACAAATTTATCATACTCCTTGCACATAACTTTTGTTGCATGGTTAATAGAAGAGTTTGTTAAAGCATCATACAAATTCACAATAAATGAATTCATACATTTTTGCATACATTTTGGAGCACCAATTGCATTGGTCAACTCTTCAACAGTAACACTAGTTGAAGCGAGGGATGTTACTGTTAACAATCCAAGGAGAAAAATGGCAGAATAGCGAAAAATCATTAGGAATGTGAAGATACATTATTTTCAAACGCTTTTATATTGTACAAAAATTGACCTAGTTTTTAATGAATACTAAAGTTTGATTATTATTTGACGTAAATCAATCTAAAAGTTTATTATAAATGTCAGTAACAACATAAAAAAATAGCCTAAAACAATAACAATAAATTTATATAGAATCGGTAGCTGCAAGTCGTTCTTTTTCATGCATATTTTCAATAGTTTTTTGCCTCTTAGAATCAAAGAATTTTCCAAACCAATCAAGATGTTCTCTCTTCTTTGCCGCCGTCATATAAGGATTCTTAGATAATCCGACACACACTAATTCCATAAAATGTGCAATTGATCCAGTTTTAGGGAGATTGTATTTTGAGAGATACTTTTGTAAAAAGATATGTTCATGGAAGCCAACTTCTAATTCTTCCCCTAGTTCATATTCGTTATTAATTGGATATGGCCATAATTTTCCTTGCTTTGTCCATTCGATATGTTTTTCAAAAATATTTCTTGGTCCTACACCTTTACAAACCAAATTGGCTTCTTTTAAATTCCATTCACGCCAAAAATTGAGACTTCGTTCTTCAAAAGACTTAGTGTCCTTAAAAATATCTAATTTTAACGAAGTTTGTTCAAAAATATTAGGAACAGAAGGGTTTACATCAACCTTAGGAGGTAGAGATTCAGAGAGATCTCCTAGATTTTGTTCGGAATAAAGGTTTTTTTCCATCCATTCAAAAGCCATTTTGAAAAACTTCCCTTCCTTCGCGTTGGTTTCCTTTTGAATTTGTTCAAGAACTGCCTTCTCTTCTTCACCTCCTTTTAATTTTGCTTCTCTACGTTCTCTCAATTTTTCTTCCGCTTTAGCTACACTATTTTCTGCTAATAACCTCGCTTCCTCATGAGATTTTCCAGATTGGTGAGCTAAATAAAAAATTTCTTTCCTTAAAGCGACAATTGCTCTTGTATCCTTTCTAACCTCAGCAAATTTATTTAACGGCTTCAACTCAGGCTTTACATCTAAACTCCCTAACAAACCCGCAATTTCTTTATCATAAAGAATCTCTACAGTTTCATGACCAACAGCTGTATTAAAAGTTTCTTTTGCTGATTCTGTAAGCCTACTCAATATAGATAATCTCGTTTTTTTTTTCTCTACAGGATCATTTTTACAAATATCATTTGTCACATTATCTAGTGCTTCAGCTAATTCTTCTCCTATTATATCTTTATCTTTTAAATTTGATCCATCTTGCGAACACAAAGCACGATACTGTGTTCTTGTTACCCCAAAGACATTTCTAAATACTTTTTTAAGCATTTTTTTTTGCTATAATAAAACAATTAAAAAAGAAAATTTAAACATAATATATATTCAAGGTAATAAACCAAATCATTTAAAAAAAAATATTAAAAAAATTAAACTCTATTATATCGTAAAAAATATCTTCCTAATAGGATACATCGTCCTCTTTATCCTTTAACAAATTTAACTCCTTTACTAATATTCTTTTGAAGTTCTGGTACAGCTTTTGTTACAAGTTCTTGCTCATAAGATGAGATCTTTCCATATCCTAATATTTTTTCAGCTCCATTTGGTCCAAGTTCAACTGGTGTAGAAAAGTATTCAACACCCTGAACAGCGTTTGAAGCTACGTAGGTGCATTGAGTATTTTTTTTTCCTTGAAGACCATCAATAAGTGATTGTGTAAAGCGGGCTCCAGCAAGTGCCATAGAAAGTGTAGCTGATCCTGCTCCAGCTTTAGCTTTGACAACTTCAGTTCCAGCATCTTGAATACGTTCAGTTAAAGCTTTAATTTCACTGTCAGAAAAGGTAGCTCCTTTGACTTGGGAAAGTAAAGGTATAATGGTTACTCCAGAATGTCCTCCAATAACAGGGACAACAGTTTTTGTTACATCAAGTCCTTTAAGTTCAGCGACAAAGGCTTGAGCTCTTACAACATCAAGTGTACAGACTCCAAAAATTCTCTTGGGATCATAAACTCCATTGTTCTTCATAACTTCAGAAGCAATTGGAACAGTTGAATTAACAGGATTTGTAATTATAGCGATAAAAGCTTTTGGGCATGTTTTGGCAACAGCCTCAACTAAATCACGAACAATTCCTGCATTGACATTGAAAAGATCATCACGGGTCATTCCTGGTTTACGTGGTACACCAGCTGGGATAACAACAACATCAGCACCCTCGAGACATGAAACTAGTTCACTTGGTCCAGTATGAGCAGTAACTTGAGCTTTTGAATCAATATGAGAAAGATCAGCAGCAACTCCAGTGGTTCCTTGAATGTCATAGAGTGCCAATTTTGCAATAGCTGGATTATTTTTAAGTAATAAACCCATTGGTTGACCAATACCACCGGAAGCTCCTAGTAAAGCTACTTTTGGAGCTGAAGCAGTATTGCGAGTAGCTGCAATTTTTAATCCATTAATAGCAGTATTTAGTAAAATGTTTGACTTAAAAGACATGATAATCCTAAAAAAAAATATTTAAAATATATGAAGAATTAAAAAAAAAAAAGAAAAAATGATAATAAAAAAAATACAATTTTGTAAGAAAATATGAATTTATGACAATCGATATACGTGCATATTTGCCATCTAAAAAATTGTAGTGAATTCATCTACATTCACAATAAAAGCAATTTTTTTCGTCTTAGGATTAATTTTAAAAAAGTTTGGTACAATGATCACTAACTTTTTTTCAAATTCACTCTTCTTCCTTATCAATATTCTTAGTATGTACTTCATTTCTTTGAGTCTCGTTTATTGTTAAATCGAATTTTGTTATAATTGAATAAATCCTCGTACCATAAATATTTATTATTAATTATATTTTTTTTTAAAACTATTTAAAAATTTTTATAGGAGGTCCACTTAAGGTGTATATATTACCAAGTTTTTATTTTTATAAGGATGTCAGCTAATAATGATCTTTATTTTGAAGTTTTATATTCAAATTCCCATTTTCTTATAATTCTCAAAGAATCACAAACAATTCGTGACATGAAGGAATTGCTTGAACCTTTGTCAGAATTTTCAAAAGATGAAATGAGCTTATATAAAAAATCACAAAATGAAGATAAAGATTGGATAAAATTAAATGAAAATGTTTCCTTGTCAGATAATGGTTTTGATACTTCAAGAGCCTCACCACAATCTCCTGCTCAAATATTGATAAAATTGAAAAGCGAAGGAGATATTGTAAATGTTGAGTCAGTATCGTTGCCTCCACCTTTACCTGAAGCTATGCAAACTCCACGTGAAGAAGAGTCATAACATTTTTTTAACAATCTTCTTGTACTACTACTAATTATTTAATCATAAATTTGTGTAAAATTGTAGGAATTCTATTTATTATTTCTTATTATCTATTAAAATTTTTATCATTTTTTTTTCTTTTCTGAATACTTTGTTTAATCAAGGTTATATTTTATTTAACCTTTTTTTCTTTCTACTTTTTTTTTAGAATTTAAATGGATAAAAAGAACAAATCTGGAAATTTAAGAACTAAAAACATAAAAAGAAAAAGTAATAATAACGGTCATAATTCCGTAGGTGGAAAACAATTAAAAATCCAAGACAGTGACGTTAGTCTTCATAAAAAATTAGCTGAAAGTGATAGTGAAGCGGAGGAAGAAAAGGAAGAAGAATTGGCTATAGAAGAAAGCGATGATGAAGTAGACTTAGTTATTAAAGATGATACAGAATATTTTTCTAAGCATTTTTATAAATTACCTAGCATAGAAGTACTTACAAAAATTTTAGAAAATCCTGAAGAAACAATAAAAATTCCTCAAAAATTGCCAGGTTTTCAAAAAACAAGAGTGGTTCAACACATTCGATATAAGGAGGACAATTTTTTAGATATTTCAAAACCAATAAAATTAGATGATTTTGGATACTTTCCTACTATTATGGAAAATTTCAAGTTTGCAACTAAAAGTCAGGGTTTAAGTGAGGTAGAATCTTCATTATTACAAGTGATGGGACGTTATTGTGATCTTTACTATACATCATTAGCAAATGACTATCAAAATGTTTATCTTCTTCATATTATAAATCACATTCAAAGAAATAGATTTTTAATCATAAAAAATATTGAGAAATTAAAAAATGCAAAGGAGAAGGGTCTTCAAATAACTGATGAGATGATTGATGAATGTAGAGATCAAGGATTTACAAGACCAAGAATATTGATAGTTGTTCCATATAAAAAATGTGTTTTTGAGATTGTTGAAAAATTAAAAAATCTTATGTTTGGTGAGAGAAAATCACAATTTTTAAAAGCTAAAAGATTTGAAAGTTTTTATGGAAGTCAAGATTGTTCTTACACACCTAATCCTAAAAATCCAAATAATGTAATACGTACAGAAGACTATATTTATAATATGGATGGTAATATAGATGATGACTTTAAAATTGGTATTACATTTTCAAAAAAAGCAATAAAACTATTTACTAAGTTTGATGAATCTGATATGATTATTGCTTCTCCTCTTGGACTTACACAAGCATTGATAAACGCTAAAGAAGCCGGCCACTATTCATTTTTATCATCAATTGAAATAGCTGTTTTTGATAAAATGGATATTATTCAAATGCAGAATTGGGAGAATGTTGTAACTATTCTAAATAATTTAAATACACAACCAGATGATATTAGTTATGTAGATATTACAAGAATTAGAAATGTATTTTTAAATAATCAAGCAAAAGCTATAAGGCAGACTTTAATGTTCTCAAGGTATGATTCTGCTGAAATGAAATCTGCTTTTATTAAATCAAGTTATAACTATTCAGGATATATCACTATTACAGAGAAATCTAATGGAATTTTAAATGATATAGAAGTTCCTGTTTCTCAACAAATTAATCGCATAAAAATAACTAATCCATGTGAAGATCAATCTGTTAGATTTAAATTTTTTGTTGAAAATATTTATCCAAAGTTAGAAAAAGGAACATTAATATTTATTCCAAGTTATTATGATTTTGTTCAAGTAAAGGCACACTTTGTGGCAAATAACAAAAGATTTGCTGAGTTAAATGAATACTCTCCAGAAAATAAAATTAATAGTTCTAAGATACAATTTAGTCATGGTTTAAAATCTGTTTGTTTGATGACAGAAAGGTAATATAAACATATTTATTAAAAAAAAAATTAATCATATAATATATTTTAGATTTCATTATTATAATCGCTATCTTATCAAAGGAATAAAATGTCTTATATTTTACCAATTACCACTCAATCCACATTTTTTTACACAAATGATAAATATGTCAGAATTGGAAACCCCTTTAACAACTAAGATAGTATTTTCTGATGTGGATTCTATACGTTTATGTAATATTTATGGAAATAATATGACAAAACAATTAATAAAATCAGAGAAAAATTATCATGCTATGTTAAGCCAATAGTTATAAAAAAATACTTAAAATTTTGTTGTTATATTTTTTTGTTGAATTTCTTTTTTAATAAAATTACTGTTTTAATTTTATAGTTTTTCCAGTTTTTTCTAATTGTTCTTGTATTACTGATGAATCTAATGTTGTGGTAACTTTTACAGTTCTTGAAGCTACATCTGTTTCAACAGAAGAAACTTTATCTAGAATTTTTTTAATTATGTAAATATTTTTAATCTTGACAAACCTCCTAATTTTGATAATACTTTTTTTGCTGCATTTGCACAGCCTTCACATGTCATATTCATTTCAAATACAAAATTATTAGACATTATAATTGTAAATCTAAAATTATAGTACAAAAAATATTAGTTGTTAAACAAGGAAATTTATTATTGATATAATATTGTAAAACAATAAATTTTATTTAAATATGTTTAGCACATTGTATAATACATATTTTAATATTTCATTGAATAATGATAAGAAATTTAGTTATGTTTGATGTGTTTATCATAAGAAAAAAAAATTGCAAGCTATACATTTATCAAACACATTATTTATTTCATCTTTGGATATGCTAAAAATAACAAGGAGATATATAAATAATATCTTGGAACGAATGATTGAGTATGTGGAAATTAGAGTCTAATTAGCAGAATTATTTGAAGCAGTTTTTGTTTTTTAGAAAAATAATATTTTATATAGGCAAGTTTTTGGTATTAAACTTTATAAAGTATAATGATGTACATAGTAACATTATAATAGTTAATTAATTTTTATTTTATTAAATAATTACTTTAAAATTTATTATGAAAAAGCATAAATATATTTATTTATTATAAACTTTATATTAATCTAAATTAATAAATAATCAATATAAATCGTTACAACTAACTATAAAATAACATTAAAACTAGTATTATATGATTTTCCTTTTAGATAAACATGTTACCAGATCAGGAAAAATTAAATAAAATTGCATCACACTGTTATAAATTTTGGGCTGAAATATTAATTCAAGAACCTCCATCAAGACCTAATAGTTTAATGAATGATCATAAAATTATTGTTGAGAAGTTAAATGAACTAAAAAATATACTTTCTTCTAATAGAGAAAAAGACAATTTGGAAATAATTAATCGTGAAGATAATTTAACAACTTTTAAAAAATGGTGTAAAGATGAACAGATATTTTTTGATAAAGTTGATATTATTAAAATCGATGATAATAACTATGGTCTCGTTTCAACAGAAGATGTTATGGATAAACAAGTTTTAATCAAAGTTCCTCGTAAGGCAATTTTTTCAATTGATACAATTCATGAAAATCCAATTTATAAGAAAATTATTGTTAATGATATATTATTAAGTAACATGAATAATGTAGCTCTTGTATTTTTCATGTGTATTGAAAGATTAAATAAAGATTCGAAATGGCAGGATTATTTTAATATTCTTCCAACTAAATTTACTACACCAGTAAATTATACAATTGAAGAACTTGAGTTACTCAAAAATACAGTAATTTATGAAGAATCTTTAAAAACATTTCGTCATTTTGCTCGTCAATATATTTATTTCCTTCAAAAACTTTATGATGAATCATCAAAAGATTATTCAAAATTAAGTATTAGATTGGAAGACTTTACATTTGATTTATTTTTATGGGCTGCTAATAATGTAACAACTAGAATTAATCATATTCCATCAGAAAATGATCAAAAAAGTATACCTTGCCTTATTCCACTTTTAGATTTTTCTAACCATTCTGATGATTCAAAAAATATAGTTGATTTTTCTATTGAGGATAACTGCGCTGAAACAATTGCTGGTAACGCTTTAAAAAAAGGAAATAATATAACAATTGTATATGGTAATAGAAACAACTACAGTTTATTTTTGGCTAATGGATTTTGTCTTCAAATACCTGGTATTAACGATGTGTTCAAACTTAAATTATCTTTTCCATCAACTTTTATTGAAAGTGATTTTAGAGTAAGAATCTATCGAAAAACAACAGACATTTTTACATGTACTCATGATGATTTAATTCCTGAAAATTTGCCATTATTTTTAAAACTTCTTGTATCAGGATTGCCACAAGATATAAATTCTGAGGATACAGGAAAAAAGGCAAAAAAATATCTATTTGATAGATTGAACCTTTTAATGAAGGCTACTTATTCAAAAGTTGGCGATGATTTACCAAAAGATATGCCTTTTACTTTAAAACAGATTCATCTTTATCTTGCATCTGAAAAGAGAATAGTTTCAAAGATGCTTGAAAAGCTTAGAAATATGGAAACTTTGTAGTAACTCATTGCTAATTTTTATCTAATAAACATTATATTTAGATTTATAAATTTTTATTCATAATTATAAATACACGATAATACGATGAAATAAAAAAAAAATTTTAAATTATTTACTTAGTTCTACAATTACTTTGATATAAATCACCTAAGGATAAGTTTCAACAAGCATGCCTACACCATGGCCTCCGGCGGCACAAGCTGCAATGACAGCAAATTGACCTCCTTCTGCCTTAAGACGACCTGCAGCGTGGGACATAAGTCTTACACCTGTAGCTCCAAATGGATGGCCTAATGATAATGATCCTCCCCATAGATTTATTTTTTCCATTGGAAGACGACCAAATTTGCCATTTCTTTTCATTTCTGTTTTACAGAAAAATTCACAATCCATAGCATTTAAGTTAGCAAGAACTTGTCCAGCAAAAGCCTCATGAATTTCCCAAACATCTATATCATTTATGGAAAGACCATTTTTATCTAAAAGTTTAGGAATAACGTATGCAGGAGAAAGAAGAAGTTGATCTTTTGGATCCTGAGCGACATAAAGATAATCCCTAATGTAAGCTTTTGGTTTGAATCCTTTTTTTAAGGCAAACTCTTCGGAAGTGAGAAGAGCAGCAGAAGCGCCATCAGTCAAGAATGATGCATTACCAGCAGTAATAGTTCCATGTGGTTTAATAAATGCAGGCTTCAATTTAGATAATTTCTCCATTGGAGTTATTCTAATTCCATTGTCAAAATCTATTGTTTCAGATTTTTTTCCACCAACAAACATTGGAGCAATATCAGTTAATTTACCCTCTTTAAAAGCTTTATCTGCTAATGTGTGGGATCTAAGAGCAAAATCATCTTGTTCTTGTCTAGATACATTGAAAGCTGTTGCAAGACGATCACCACTTGTTCCCATAACTTCTCCTGTTGTATATTCAGCAACAGCTGGTAATTCAGGGCTAAGAAGATTTGAAAGAATAGTTTTTCCTAATTTCAATTTTTCTGGCAAACTTTTGGCTTTTCCTATGGATAACATTGCAGCTCTTGCTTTTCTGTTATACCTAATTGGCACATCAGACAATACTTCGACACCTCCGGCCAATCCAGCTTCACAATACCCAGTTTGAATTTTTGTTGCAATATCGGTCATTGCTACATTAGATGAAATACATGCCAATGTTACTGTATGACAAGGAATTTTGGATGGAAAACCTGCAGTTAAAGCAGCTTCTCTCGCTACATTTGAGGTTTTTGGTTCTTGAATAACAGTACCACAAGTAATATGTCCAATGTCAGAAAAATCAATTTTTGTTCTACTAACAATTGATTTAAGAGCATGTCTTTGTAAATCAACCGCCATCATGTCTTTAAAAACTGTCCCTGAAACAGCAAAAGGCGTCCGGACACCATCAACAAAAACAACATTTGGAAGACCTTTCTTTGGAAGTTCTTTTTTTGAGGCAAAATTTCTTACAATTGTGGGTACTACAGAACGAGATCTAAGCATGATAAATTTTTAAATCTATAAATAACCTTTAAAATAATACAATCAAAAAATTTTTAAAAAGAAATAGTATTAAAAATTTGAATATCACAATCTTAATTACAAATGTCATCATTATTTTGATATTGTTAATAGTCATGGGTTAATACTGACCTTTGAAACAAGATGATAGACATGTTAAATTAACAATTAAATGCTGTTAAAATATTGTAGTTTGTAGTAAATAAATATTACTATTTACTTCATAAATGATATAAATTTATTTGTGACACAAATTGTCTACGTAAAAATATTTCAGAAAAAGTAGGTAGACCTGATAACAATTCATTTTCACTAATCAAATAGCTGTAAAGATATGCATTATGCGTTAAGGTAGATTAAAAAAAACTACATTTTATAGTTTGTAGGAAGTAAAGATTATAAAATAAGTAAAAAAAAATAATATGTTGAAATCATAATTTATTTTTTACTTAATGTAACTCAGTAGTTGTTTCTAATTATGTTTTTGGTAACTAATTAAAATTAAACAAACAACTTCGAAATTAATATTAAATGTGGTGTATTTACAATAATCAATTAAAATAGTATAAACAAAATATCGTAAATGTTTTTGTTTTTTAAAAGCGTTAATTAATATTAGAAATCACTTTGACTGAAGATATTGCACTCCAAACTTCTTTTCGTTGTAAGATATATCACTTTTTAAAGTTTACAAACAAATATTGTTTATTTTTAACATACTTTTTCATAAAAATATGGAGTCGAGAAAACGTCTGGACATGGAGTAGGTTGAAACATATCATTCTATTTTTATGTTTTTAGTTATCTTTTTAAAGACGAAAACAATAGTGATGATCCAGAAGCAAAAAAGGCTAAAAATGATACAGATGACGAGGAAGATCCACTAGATGCATTTATGGCAGGAATAACAGAACAAGCTGCAAAAGATGTTAAAGAATCTGAAGAAAAATCGAAAAATATTTTAGAAAATAATGAAGTTAGTTGCAGTAGTAGTAGTAACTACCGAATGGATATTGAAGAAGAAGAAGATTCGGAAGAAGCATATTTTAAATATCTAAAAAAATATGAAAATCAAATAGAAAAAGAAGATACTTTTTATGAATATGATGAAGATGGTAACATAATTGCTACACATAAAAAAGAAATGGAACTTTTAGAGCCTGTTGATCATTCACAGATTAATTATAAACCATTTGTTTCAGATATATATATAGAACATGAAGATATATCAAAACTTACTCCTAATGAAATATATGAGCTAAGGAAGGAGTATAAAATTCAAGTTTATGGAAAATATACAAAAGCTCCAATTGTGAGTTTTGGACATTTAAGTCAAAACAAAATTTTATTGTCAATGATAAGTCACCATAATTTTGAAAAACCAACTCCGATTCAAGCACAAGCAATACCTTCTATTTTGTCTGGAAGAAATGTTTTGGGAATTGCTCAAACAGGTACAGGAAAAACTTTGGCATATGTATTACCAGCTATATTACATGTTCTTAGTCAAGATGAACGTACAAATGATATAGGTCCAGTTGTATTGATTGTTGTACCTACTAGGGAACTGGCGCTTCAAGTTTTTACAGAATGCCGTAAATATGGGCGACCATTTGACATAAAAACTGTTTGTGCATATGGAGGTGGAAATAAATATGAGCAGACAAAAGATTTAAAAGAATATTCTGATATTGTTGTATGTACTCCTGGAAGGATGATTGATCTTGTTAAAGATGGAGCTACAAATCTTCAAAATGTTACTTTTCTTGTATTTGATGAAGCTGATAGAATGTTTGAATGTGGTTTTGAAGCACAAGTTCAAACTATAAGTGATCAAATTAGGCCTGATCGTCAATGTGTAATGTTTAGTGCTACATTTAAACATAAAGTTGAAAAATTAGCATTGAAAGTTTTATCTGATCCAGTCAAAATAGTTTGTGGTGAATTTAATGAAGTTAATTCCGATGTTTCACAACATGTAATTGTCTTACCAAATACTGATGATGCTAAATGGAACTGGCTTCAAAAAAATATCATTAAGTTTCTTAGTTCTGGTAAAGTAATTATTTTTGTTACAAAAAAAGTAGATTCAGTTACAATATATGAAAAACTTAAAAAAGAAGGTATCAAAGCTGTTTTACTTTATGGTGATCTGTCACAATTTGAAAGAAATGAAAAAATACTGGCTTTTCGACAGGACATTGATTGCCTAGTTGCAACAGATGTAGCCGCTAGAGGATTAGATATACCTAATGTAAAAACAGTTGTTAATTATGATGTCCCTAGACAGTATGAATATCTTGTGCATAGAATTGGTAGGACTGGGAGAGCTGGACAAAAAGGAGATGCTTATACTTTGATGACTGAAAATGACAAAAATTTTGCCGTTGAAATGGTTAAAAATTTTGAACTTAATGGTTATGAAGTAAGTGATGATTTAATGAATTTGGCATTAAAAGTTGAAAAATTTTTCAATGAAAGAGAAAAATTTGTTAGTAGTGTTAAAGTTAAAGCAAAACTAAGACCTGGAATAGGTTTTTCTAAAGATAATTCAGTAACAAAAAAAACTACAAACGATGCCAGTTTAAGAAAAGAGATCAAAGTTGCTTCTAGTGGAGCTAAGTATGTTCCAGGGTTGACGAAACAGCAAGCTGTTAAAAGTGTTTATCAAAAAACATTTGGCATGTCTTTTGTAAAGGCATCCAAGCCAGAGGAACCTGATGTTGGTCAAGATTCTGTTGAATCTGATCCCCGGCCAGAATGGAAAAAGAGACTAGAAGAAAGGGTTGCAAATATAAAAGCAGAATTTGCTTCTAAAAAACAATCTTGATATTTCGGTTTTACATATTTTTTTTATTATTGACTACACAAATGTCTACGTAAAATAAAAAAAAAATATTTAACAAATTATATATTCCTACTAAAATAATTTCATTTGAAAATTGTTTAGATTTTCAAAATACTTTTAAACATATGTATAACGGCATTAAAAAGTATTAATTTTTAACCTATAATGTCTTTTAACCGTGTGTAGAAAAAATAAACAACTTAAATCAAATTTTTTTCATGTTTCATGAGATCTTAATTCTTGATTCATTAAAAAATTACTTAGAATTTAGAGTTCAATTAGATGATATTTTATTCTATACTTTGATAAGTATACATGTAATATCATCAGGTTTTCCTCCTTTAGTTTTATATCCTTCTTCGACAGCTTTCAAACTAAATGGGGACATGTAATCTTTAGATAACGACAATTGCCTTGCACACAATGTCAATGAATTACATATATTTTGTAATGCTGCTTCATCATTTTTATCTATCGATGCTAGAAGTTTATTTATCATTTCTTGTGGTACATTATCCCATAATCCATCTGATGCCAAGAGAATATAATCACCACTTTCAACTTTTATTGCTTTCATTTGAGCATGTTCTGGAGTATCACCAATAAAATCTCTTCTCCCTATAAAAAATAAAATTGATTAATGAAATAAAAAAATTGATTTTACCGTTCATATCAGGTGGACTACATAGTTGGTATGGAGCATTAAAATAATGTACCTGTTCTTTACTTTTATAAATAACTTCATTATCTCTCCAAACAAGGAATCCCGAATCTCCAAGATTAGCTGAATATAATACACTATCATGAATAATTAAGACACAAGCTGTACTACTCCCAATTGGTCGAGGGTCTGATGTAAATATAACTTGTCTAAAGGCATCATTTAACAATAAATCAGGTCTTTTTGGATCAAATTTTCCAGCTTTTGCCAATTCATAGCAAAACCTCATAAGAGTTGAAGAAAATTCAGATGGATCTATACCATGTCTTACCCAACCACCAACACCATCAAAAACAGCACTAACAAAAGCTGAATTATCCTCAACTTGTATTGAGAAACAAGCATCATCACCAAAATTTCCATAATTATTAATTTTAGATACTTTTCTATTAAAACCTTTTGGGATTCCACAACATGTTGATTTAACTGTATCGATTTTTTTTGAATTAGTCACACTTTCATCATCAACTTGACTTGATATAGCTGCAGCAAAGACAAATGATGGAATCCTACCCATAGATAGCTTTTTAGCTTGATATCGTAATTGGGGACAACGAGTTGTACCAAATTCAAAAAAAATCCTAGTTGCTTGAAATATTGTTTTACGTAGCATTTTTGTCTATGTTATGACCCCTGAATTACTAAAGAATAATAATAAATTAATTATAAATATAAATAAAAACTATATATATATATAAATATAGTGTGTTTTAAAAATAAAAGTACTATATTTTAATGTGTACCCCCATAGAATTATCGATTAACAATGGAGTAATGGAAAAACGACTTATTGATAAAAGAGAAATAGTAGTTGCTATATTTATTATTTATCAAGTAAGTGGATGCAAAATAAACTTTATGTCAGAGAGTATATAAAATAATAATTTAGAGGGGGGTTGTTTTATATATATTATTATTAGAATTTGTAGAAAAAAAAAATTTATATAAGTAAGTGAAATAATATAAATTAAATTCTCAAATAGTACAAATAGTATTTAATTAAATAAATTTAAATTTTAACTATTTTATATTTCAAAGAGAGCACATTTCCAAAACATAAAAATTGTTAAATGTAAAAAAAAATTTTTAATTTAAAATATCTAAAAGTTTTACTATATTTATTTCAACGAGTTATTATTTAAAAAAAAATAAATATTTGTTGTTTAATAAATTTTTACAAACTTTAAAAATAGTGAAAAAAAAAAATATGATTATAGCTTGTTTTTTTTTAAAATAAGAACGGAGACATATACAGCATTATATATATATATGTGTTTATAACTTTAAGTATTTGTAATAACATGTAATAAGTTAATTACTGTATAAATTTCTTTTTCTTCAAAAATCAAGGTTATATTTGTTCAAGAAACGGGTTAAACTTTTACTTTGAAACAATGTTATGTCAATATAATATATCGATATTTGATGTTTATTTAAGCTATAAAACAAATTGTTGCAAAAATTATGTTAAAAATAATATTAAAGTTAATATTTTTTTTTTTTTAAAAATTAAGAATTAAAAACACCATGAAATAAATTGATTTATTCTTCCTTTTTTTTTTACTAAAAATTATACAAATAATTTGATCTAGTTTATATAGGTATTTTAAAAATAGAACACATTATATGATAGGTAAGTTTTAATAATGTTGTATAGATAAGAATGGTAATCATTTAAAGGGAGAATACATACAACTTATAAACTAATTTAAAATATTAATTTATATTTATATTATTTTGACAATATTCTGTTATATTTTTAAATAAAAAAAAAAAGATGAATGAAGGATTAAATAACATTATTATGAAAAAAGATGGAAAATGTTTCTGGATAATTTTTAACAGACCATCAAAAAAAAATGCTATAAATTTTCAAGTTAGTTTGTTATTTGTCAAATAAAAAAAAATTAACAAATTTAATCTTAGATGTATGATTTAATTTTAGAAGCATTAGACAATGCAGAGAATGATCCAGAGATTATGATGACAATATTTACTGGAAAGGGAGAATATTACAGTAGTGGAAATGATTTTTCAATGAATAGCTTTTCAATGCTGTAAGTAAATACATATATATGTATATTTTTTTTTATCTAACATTTATTTTACAATGTGACAATTGTTAATTTCATAACAAATGTTTTTTAGGGTTGATAATCCTAAATTAAAAAATGTTTATGCTAAATTAGTTGATAAATTAATAAATCATTCCAAGATATTGATAGCATTGGTAAATGGTCCAGCTATTGGTATTGCCTGTACAACATTGACAATTTTTGATCTTGTCTTATCTTCAGATAAAGTAAATTTTTATTAGAAAAAAAAAACAATAATAATATTATACAAATAAATTTTAGGCATATTTTTATACACCTTTTACATCATTAGGTTTATCTCCAGAGGGATGTTCATCATTCTTGATGCCACAAATATTGGGGTATCCTAAAGCTGCACAATTAATAATATTTAGTCATAAAATGAGTGCCGAAGAAGCTTATATAGGTGGATTAGTTTCAAGTATTTATAAAGATAATGAATTTATGAAAAAATGTACCGAAAGAATTAAAAGATATGAAAAAACTTTATGTATGGATTCAATGATAACATCTAAAAATATGATGAGAGGTAAAACAATAAGAGATAAACTTATGGCAATAAATAAGTATGAAAAAGAAATATTAAATAAACAGATGGAAAAAGAGGAGTGTCAAGTATTTTTAATGGAAAAATTTATGAAATCAAAGTTATAAAAATCAAACAACTATATTAGAAAATTATTTATATTAATAAAATTTAATTGTCAGGTGACTAAAATTAGAAAGAATGATGAATAATAAATAGTGTTGTTTGTGAAAAAATTGTTTTAAAAATGAACTATGTTTTAAAAAATAATACCTATTAATTAAACACTTTTAAAAATATTTTTTATTACTGATTTGACGTATGTTATATATTTAATATTTCTACTAAGTTTAATTTGTATGTTTCTATATAAACAATAATTTTTAATATGTAATATAATATTAACTTTAAAAAAAAAACTATAACAAAATAACATGTTTATGTTTATAGTGTATGTTAATTTAAAAAAACAATTTTTTTTTTCTTTAAAAACAAATATGGCATTATTTAGAAATTATTTCAAATTAAATTAGAGCATGTTATTAATGATGTAAAAATGATTAAATTAGACAATTACAAATTTTTACTACAAAAATTTATAATTGTATAATTTGACATTTTTTACTGCAAGTACAATTATTTTTTATGTTAAAAAAAGATAACAAAAATAATTATTTGTAAAAATTTTTATTGAAACGTTTTCACACACTTCAGTTGCTTAGGATAAAGTAGCAAAATAATAATATATATAAAAAAGCTTATTAGCTTTTTGTTGTTGTTGTTAATATATTACTGTTCAACATAAGTAAATTGATAGTAGTCATTTTTAGATTTTTGTACACTACTTGCAACTGTATCTATTACATCCAATGATTCATTATATTCATTTATCATAGATTCATAATCTGTTTCAGAGTCACTTACCTCCATTCCATTAGCTAATTTAGATAAACTTTGAACAACTTCTAAAAAAAAAAATAAAAATTTTAAATTAAAAATAATATAATTTAAAAATAAACATACTTTTAAAAAAATCATCATCATTTTCACAGGCTTCATCAATTTCCATAAATTGTTTAAAAACTTTATCACATAAATCAATTAGTATAAGTGATATTCTTGATGCTCTTAAAAATCTACTCATATCTTTGATAGCTGTTGGAAATAAAACTGGTGTAAAAAGAAGAACAATATCTGTATATGAATCTGTCAAACTTCCGGCACTTTGTTTAGCCAGATTATTTAATGATTTACAAATAAGATATGTAAATTGTCTAAGAAAAAGTGGTAATGAAGCAATAAGACCACTAACATATAATAAAGCATAATCTAATGATGATGATAATGTAACTGATATAAATTCTTCATTGTCATCTGCAAAAATTCCACCCGGAAATTGTGATAATATTTCCTTTAAAACAGATATAATAACATTTGGATCAACTGTATCAAGTTCATTTTTTTTACTTATTTTTTTTTTTTTTATTAATTTTAATAATAATTTTTGAACCTCTAAAAAGAATATTTTATTATAATTTTCTTTTTAATAATAATAATATTAATACAAACCTGGAGTTTTGACATATCTTACACCTAACCTTTGTTTTTTTTTATCATCAATCTTTAAATCACATACTGTTGCAAGAAAATACTAAAAATAAAGAAAAAAAAAAAGTTGTAATTAATAAAAACAATACAATATAAATAATTAAAATAATAAATTATAAGTTAAATTCTAGAATATAGTAATAAAACTAGTTATTTATTTTAAAAAAATAAAAGAAATAGAATTTTTAATAAATTAAATTTTATTTTATAATAACTAACCTGCATAGCTGGTTGTACAATTAATTCTGAATAAAATTCAGGAGATATTTTATTATTTGTAGTTAAATTATATAAAATTAATTGTTTTCCATCATCATAATAAGTTGAATTATTATCAAAAATTGTATTCTCAATATTTACCTCTTTATCATTCATTTTTGATAGTGATTTAGAAGAATGTGCATCTAGAAATGAAATACTATCAATAATAGAATTCAATGAAATAAGGCAATCCATCTCAACTTTTTTGTTTTCCTCTTCTTCTAAGGTTATGTCAATATGTGACATAGTTTTAATAATAGACTGTTTATTTTCTATATTATTTTGACAATTGTTATTATTGTCGCAATTTTTGTCATTTTTACTTTTACATTTTTCATTTCTTTTTTTGTTTTTTTTATTTTTTGGAGGCATTTAATAATATCTATAAAATATATAGTAAAAATTAATTTAACATGTTTTTATAATTAAATTATAAAATAATAAATTTCTTTGATTAATTAAAAAGAAATTAATTATAAGAAATATATATTTTATAATAAAAATTTTAATATTTAAAATAGAAAATTATTTAATTTATATTTAATAAATAATATAATAAAGAATGTTATAAATCTTATAATAATAGTAATAATAATAATAATAAGATATACATAAAAATTTTTATTTAAATATACAAAATGATAAAACTTATTTTGGAATTGAAGGACAAATGTATAGTAAAAGATAATAGAAGAAAAATATATTTATAAAATTAATGATGTTATTATAGAATATAGTCATTTAAAATTCTTTTTAATAAATTTCTATGTTATTTAGTAAGTATTATAAGGTAGAAAAATACTTTTATTTTATGAGATAGAAACTATCATTATTAATTGAATTAAATGTACTTTAATTAATAATGACATGACACATTATTAATCAGTACAGGTATCATTATTTAAATAATGTTTAACAATTTATTTTATAAAATATATTTTGTTATATATAAAACAATAAAATTTATTTATATTAAATATAAAAAAGAAACAAATAATATTAATTTTTATACATCATCAAAAGCTCTCTGAGCGTATCTTGGACATATTATAAGAAGAATAAAACTAGTTAAGGCTGTTAAAAATAGGACAAAAAAAAAGAAAAATCTATCTAAAATTAGGGAAACACGATGCCATTCTTCTCGGAGGCGTTCCATATCAGATTCATTTTTTATTTTTGTCCTAATAACATCAAATTCATTTGTTGCAATTGTTAAACGATAATTACCATTATCATTTCCTTTAATATTATTTATTTTTGAAGGAAATTTAATTGCTAAAATTTTACATAAAAAAGTAAAACATAATTTATGCATCCATTTTGGTACTTCTGTAACACCATCACCTTTATGTTGCATATTTAAAACTAATACACTAAATCCTACACTTAATCCTGATATACCCATCATTGCATTTAAATATATAGCTATTAAAGGTATTGCTTCTGATGTTTCAGGCATACTTTCTGCAATATTAAAACTAAAAACAGAATAAGCAAGGAGAACAGTCAATCCTAGTGTTATTTTTTCACCACTTTCACATGGTAAAATAAATTGAAATAATGTTAATATTGATAACATTCCACATGGTGCTATTATATTATAAATAAAATATAACATTCTTCTTCTTAAATGTAATTCAAATTTAATTGATGAATAAAATCCATTTCTTTGTCTAGTATGATTAATTGTTCTATTATTAACAATTTCCCATTCTCCATTTTCCATAAATGAATCAATTGTAAAGGCATTCTTACCTTGTTCTCTATTAACAATCAATACCTCAAGTTGACTTTTATCATAAACCCAACTTCCTAATTCAATAAAACAAATGTTATCTTCAAAGGGAAAAAATCTTACATCTAATTTACATAATGAATAAACTTTAGCTGGTGGTGCCCATTGCATTTCACCTTTATAAGTTATATGAAGATTTGTATCAACAAAACCCCTTGAAAAATCTCTTGCATTATTTATAATAACAAGATCTGGTGTCCATACACAACTTGTTGGTAATGTTAATTTTGTTATATTACCAAAATCAAGAGGATCCCAACGAATTCTTTCATCATTCCAAAACTGTTCAACCCATATATTAACTTCCATTATTTGATTTCTTTCATCCTAAATTATTTATTATCAATTAAAATAAAAGTTTTTAATAAATTTACAATATTAAAAATATGTGTTAATGTTAATCCTAAAAAAACTTTTACTGATGTTGTAGCATTAATAACAGGTCTGACTGCCTTATCATAATTATATAAAATATATTTTAATAATCTTCCTTCATCATTCATAATTTCATCATTCATCATAATATCTCTATTTAATTTATTTATCATATCTTTACTAAAAGATTCTGGTGGTAGGCGATCTACAAAATTAATATAATATAAAATTATTTAATAAAAAAAAAAATAAAACTTGCATGCATCATTAGCACAAGGATTACCCCAATCTTTTTCAGCCAAACCATACTCTTTAGATAAAATTTTGTGTGACAAAGAAAATTTATGTAGAAATAAATAAAATATCAAAATAGTTGAATATATTAAAGTTTTATATTTAATCATAATTACTATAAATACCCACTTCAAATTTTTTTAATAAAAAAAAAACTTTTTTTTTATTATTATTTTTAAAAATTTATTAAAAAAAAATAAAAAAAAAAAAAAGGATAAAGGTATACTTAATATTTAAGTTAAATAAATCCACCAACACTCTGAAAATACCAAAAATAATATAAAATTTTTAAAAACTTTTTACAACACATATTTAATAAATATTTTAAAACCAAAATAGTTTATAAAAATTATCATTGTAGAGCTTATTTTTGATTGACAATTTCCTTATGTTTAATAATAAATTTTAATAGAAAATTTATTTGTTATTTTGGTAGTATGTAATATTAAATTAAAAATAAATTTAATAAGAATCAAGAAAAAAAAAGAAGAAAATATTAGATAATTTTATTTTTAATGAAACATATTATATTTTTGGGACAAGAATTGAAAACATTGAATGGTATATTAGGACAAAATGTATCACTAAAAATTTATTGAATAATTGTATAAAAATGATTTTTTTTTTAAAATATATTTACAATAAATAAAATATATTTTGAGGAAAAAAAAATGGTTTTAATAAAATTTTTATATCTTTTATAATATTTATATTAAGTTACTTATTGTTCTTATTTCTTTTATTTTAGAATGTATAAATGTTAACAAAAATAGATGGATATTCTCTTTTGGTATTTGATAAATTTAAGAACAGATTTAAAGAATGGCATTACATTTTTTACTATAAAAACAAAATATACTATTTATAATAATATTTTTAACATAAAAGTATATAGATATTTTTGAAATAAATTTAGTTTCCAAATATTTGAAAATTATTTTAATTAGTATAAATAAAATATTGTTTATTAAAATGAAAAAAAAAATTTTTTTTATTTAATCACGGTATTTTAAAAAGTAAGATAAATTTTTAAGTGCAAAACTGTATATTAATATTAACAAACAAACAAAAATAATATTTATCCTTCAAATGAATTTACTTTTCTTTCTGTTTTCAAGGGAATTCTATATGTAATAAATAAAGTGATATACTTTTAAATATAAAATGAAATTTATTCCTCAAGGAATTCATTAGTGACAGTGGAGAAAAAAAAAATTATTGGTGAACTAATTCAGTAATCTTTTTTGTCTATATATGAATAAATTTTTTAACTAACATTATCTACTTAATTGATACATTATTCTTATTCTTTTTATATAAGTAAATATTTCCATTTACAACTAATTTTTATTGTTAGCTTCAACAAATATTAGTTAAATTAATGCCTATTGGTAGGACATAAAATTTATAGATATATTGTATAAAATTTTTATATATATCACATAATATAATTAAATAGAAAAAGTATATGATAACAATTTATTTCAATAAAAACTTCTTTTATTAATATAATTTTATTTTAAAATAAAAAATTTTCATTAACTAACATATGTTTCTTCTTTTTATATAATTAAGTTATTTGGAAAAAAGATTTATTGAAGAGAAAATCTCACCACCACCAAGGCATTCATTTTTATTATAAAAAACACAAAACTAAAAAAAATAAATAGATTTATAATAATATTATTATTTTAAATTACCTGTCCATTTGCCACAGATTTTAAATAATATTTTAAATCTAATTGTAAAAATTTATCATTTAATTGTTTTATTTGACATTCCACTGGTGGATGATTTCGTTGAATTAAACATTTAACATTTGAAAAATTAGAAATATTATCATTTATAAATGTAGTGTTATGGAGAATAAAAGAATTAGAATATAAACTACTATGATTAGATCCACGGCATACATATACTGTATTTGTTTCACTATCAATTTTACTTACAAATAAACCATCATGACACTGATATATTTGGTGGGGGAGGCGAACTCTTTTACCAATTGTAAAATTATGAATACCATTATGTTGTGTAAGTATATTTTTACTTTCAATTTCAATTATATTCCCTATTTTTGGTTCTACATAATTATCCAAAAAATTATTAAAATTTTTTCTTTTACCAATAAAACAAATCCCCATACTTTCATTTTTATCTAATAATCTATCTAATCCAATATCATTAGCAATTTTTCTAACATCACTTTTAAGTAAATTCCCAATTGGAAACATAGATCTTCTTAATTGTTCCTCTTTTAGAGAAGCTAAAAAGTATGTTTGATCTTTGACAGGATCAGATGCCCTTAATAATCTAGCTTTTTCTTTACTATTATTATATATAATTTTTTCTAAAAAATTTCCTAAACTATTTTGAGCATAATGACCGGTAGCAACATAATCTATATCAAATTTTTCTTTACAAAATCGATGTAATTCATTAAATTTGATTATTTTATTACACATAACATCAGGAACTACAGTTCTACCTTTTGTATAATTATCCAACATATCCACAAAAATTTGATTCCAATAAATTTTGACACAATCTAATTTATGAAATTCAATTCCAAATTTATCACATACATATCTTGCATCTTCTTCATCTTTAACTTTATTACAATTAGAATTATCCTCTTCTAATGGATCCCAATTATTCATATATACTCCAGTAACTTTGAAACCTTTTTTTTGTAATATGTATCCTGAAACTGCACTATCTATTCCTCCAGATATAGCACATACTACACGCCTACCATTCCTAAACATTAGTTAAAAAGTTAAATAATAAGTTAAATTAAAGTTATGTATTTTAAAAAGATTGGAATAATGTAGTAGAATTTTAAAATATTATTATTAAACTTTTTTTTATTTAATTTATTATCAAAATGAAAACAAACAAAAAAAAATATTTTTTATTCTTGTTTTATAGATTTTTCCATCTTTTTTTCATCTATAATTTTTTTATTTCTTTTTTTAACTTTTTCTTTGATATTTTCTTTTAAATTATTACTAATTATCATACTTCCTAATATAGGACCAATCCAATAAACAACAAAATGACCAAAATGTGATAATCCTTGACAATTAAATGTACAAGACCAAGCTATTATGGGATTAGCATACATTCCAGTAAAATTTAATCCACCAACACATACAGATGCTACACTCATTGCTGATAAAATATTGGCAATCATTGTATTTTTAACATTCTTATTAATAAATTTTAAAATATAATATATTCCAACAACACCTAATCCCTCAATTAACATACCATTTAAAATAGAAACATTTAAATGACTATGACAGGTTGAATTTATAAGATATTCATAGTATGATGGATGATTAATAAATGACCACCAACAACGTGCCACATAAAAAGAAAGAAACCCCCCAACTAGTTGAGTAGATAACAAAATACAAAACCATTTTTTATCTTTATTTTTATATAACTGTATTACCAATTGACTTGGGTCAGCAAAAGCCTCCCTACAAAAATAACTATTTAATAACTCAAGAAATGTTATTTCTATAAAAAAACCAAATATTCCATAATGTGTCAAAACAAAAATAACATCAAAAGATGGTGAACATATTTGAATTGTACCAATTAACTGAAAAAGTTATATTTTTTTTTAACTTTAAAAAAGAAAAATATATTAAATAAACATACTTCATAAAAAATTTGACTATAATAATTTTCTTTACTATAAACTTTATTTAAAAGTAGTTTTAAAGAATAACAAAATATAAAAATAAATATATAATAAAGAAAAGAGTATTTCCAAGGTTCCATTTTAAAAAATATGTCTTTTAAAACTAATCTATAAATGGGTAAAAAAAAAATGGGTATATATAATTTTTTTTTATAAGATGTTTAATATTTTTAAAAATAAGTATGTGCAATTAAATTTTTTTATATATATATTAGTATATATTTTTTTTTAATATATACTTTTTATAAAACTTGAAATATAATTTGAATAAAAGTAATTTATTTATTTAGTCAATAAAAATTATTTATACAAATATTAATAATATAAAAAAAAGAGAAATTAAAGTATAATTATTTATTATTTTATACAAACAATTAAGTAAAAGAAAGTTATGTTTTAAACATTTGTTTTATTAAGAAAAATTTCTTTACATTATATATATATATACAAATTACGTTTTTATCAAAAATGTCACGTAGTTATATGATAGAACAATGAATATGTATGAATAAAAAGATAAAATTTAGTATTAAATATGGTTTCCAAAATTTTTTATTAACTACTATTAATCAGTGCTATATTTTTGTGTTACACTACATTCTGAAGATTCCTCCTCATCATAAGTTTCTTCTTCTTCTTCATCATAATCCTCATCATCACTATTATTTGTATATTTTATTTTTAAACTATCACTTATCATTTCATTGTGAATTATATTTTCATCTAAAAGTTTTTTATCTTTATTTACATCTATTGTAAAAGTAGTGATTATGTCGTTTTCAATACTTTTTCCATCAGTAAAAATATTTTCTTTGCTTGAATTTATCACTGTTTCTTCCGTTGTGTAATAATCATCTGATTCTTTATTATTTACTATATCCCTTTCAATGTTTTTATATTTTTCAGGTAAATTTTCTTTGTTTATTTTGTCATTTGTTAGTTTACCATCAGATTCCTCCTCATCAAAATTTCCCACAACATAATGAGCAATAATTGGAGCAATCCAATAAACTAAAAAATGTCCAAAATGTGAAACACCCTGGCAGTTGAATGTACAGGCCCATGCTACAATAGGATTAGCATACATTCCTGTTAATTGTATACCTAATACACAAATTATCCCTGATGAAATGGCATTCAAAAAGATATTCCATGTCTCATCATTAATATATTTTTCTAGTATAGATCCAATATATTTAGCTGAAATTACACCCATAGCCTCAACAAACATTCCATAAATTAATGTTACCGTTAAGTCAGATTCACAATTTTGTTTACTAATCATTTCATTATATATTGGATGAAACTCAAAACTCCACCAATACTTTGCCAATTTAAATGATGCCAAACCAGCCAAAAATTGTGTCATTAACAATATACCAAACCATTTCCATGATTTTTTATTTAAAAATTTTTGCATCAAAAGGCATGGATCACCAAAAGCATCCCTCAAAAGGTAGGTATTACAAATTTCAATAAAAATTATTTCAATGAAGACTCCTGTCATTCCATATGACTCAATAACTAAATTTACATCAAACATCGGAGAACAAATTTGTAATGTACCAATAAACTAAAAAATATATAAATTTTTCACCTAAATTGATATAAATATTTTATACCTCAAGGATAATGATAATAGAATTATGCTTTGATTTGTTAAATTTTGAAAATTGAAATCTTCCCAATTCACATAATAAAAAAATGAAGGCATAAAAAAGTAATGAACATATCCATAGTCGCATTCTTTTATTTTTCTATAAAATGAAGTAAATTTCTACAATGAATTTATTAATTTTTTAATTATATTTTTTATATATATTTTTTTATTCAATAAAAAATAAAATTTTTTTTAATTATAAAAAAAAATTGTAAGATGTTTTATAATATTTTAAAATAATATATAGTAATAAAAATTATCTAATTTGTGTATAATAGATAAAAATAAAACTATCTATAAAATATTTCTCTAATTATTGTTAACCTCACTATGTTATTTTGTTCTTAAGAAATAAAAAAAAAAAAAAATTTTTTTTAATTTTTTCTTAATAGGTTAATCTTGGCAGAAATTTATAAATTGTAATATAAACAAAAAAAAAATAAAATAAAAGAATATATATATATTTTTATATAATATTTAGCTAAACTTACTAAGCTTTTTAAAATTGATCTTTGTGACTTTTCAACTTATTTCTTAAATATATATCAATGAAACAAATATAATTGATTTGTTACAAACAAATTTTTGATCTTATACCCATGTTTTATTAGATAAACCTGTGATAATATAACATGATTATATATAATTTTTAATGAAAATTTTTAAGATAAATTAATGAAGTGAGAAAAATAATTCTTTATATATTTGTATTTGTTTGAATCACAAAATAATATATATTTAACATGTTTTTGTCACTTGAATAATTGAAATTATGAGGGAAAAATTTAATATTTTTTTTTTTTAAAACTATGATATGAGTTTAAAAAAATAAAAATGTAATTTAATATATTCATGATAATATAACGAATATAAGTTTCATAATTTATTAAAAATAATTAAAACTGTTTTATTATATATAAAAAAAATAATATATATATAAATATAAAATATTATTGTTATGTCAAGAGGATAAAAAAATTTCAACTAAAGAAAAAAATTCCTAACAACAACATTCTTCTTTTTTTTTTTAATTTGCAACATTTGCCAAATGTATAAAAAAAAAACTTTTTATTTTCTTTTTTAAAATAATCAAAAATTAAAAAGCAATTTTTTTTATTTTTTAAAAATTTTAATACATCAAAATTAAATAAAATTTTATTTCTAATTATGTTGATTTAAACGATATCATAATTATTGTATGGCAATAAATGTTTCTAATGATATTAGTGATATAATTTAATTGTACATTTTTTTTTGTATACATAAAAAGAATTATACTTTAACAAAGAATGTTTTTAAAATAGGATGTAATTTTAGTAGAAAAAAAATATCTTTTTATTGTTAGTAACACTTGATGTAATGTAATCAGATTATCTATATATGCCTTAAAATTGCCTTCTGATTTTAAACATTTTAAAAAATTTTCCTCTGTTGTTTTATATTTGTTTTTATAAAAAAATATTACTACCTTTTATATGAGTAAAAATTATTTTATTTCATTTTTAATTATGCTTTTTCTTATTATTTTATTCATTTGATATCAATTATTATATTTCTATAATTTTTAATTACCATTTCTTTTATTTTTAACAGTATATATATTTTAATTATTACCGAATATTATAATATTTATTTATAATAAATTAATTTATAAAAATATTTTCATAAATTGTTATAGTAAGTTTTCATAATTATAAAAGAAAAATAAGTTTATTTTAAAGTAGAAATGAATAATAATTAAAAAAAAAATACTTTAAATAGTAAAATGAAATGTGATATATTACTTTAAACTGCCTTAGTAATTATGCAATTGAAGTGAAGTGGTAGAATAATTCGAAACATAAACCCCTCAATAGTAAAAAATTATCGCCATTTTCTTTAATACATATAATTTTAGTTTCTTTGTGAGTATCTTGTCTTTTACAATTACATGCTTATGAATTAATTATCTTTTATGTTTTTGATAAATTATACTATATATTAACCAGTATGTTTTTCTTTTTATCCAAATTTAGAATAATATTATGAATATAATTGTTTTTTAGAAAAAAAATTTTTTTTTTACTAATTTATTAGTATTTTAACTACAAAAATAGTTATTTTTAAAATAAATCTACTAATTGTATTTCAAGAGTACTATTTAAAAGTAAAACAAAATTTGTTATCTTTACTTTGTTATAAATTTTTAAGATTAATGCATTTAAAATAAATTTTATGTTTATTATTTAAAAATTTGAACCTTTGAAATTTTCTTTAAGTATACCTATGAATTATAAAAACCAATCTTATGCTTAAAAAAATGTATGGTAATAAATATTGTATACATTAAAAAAGAAGTATTTAAAATAAGATATAATATTAAGTATTACCAAAAATAGACCACTAATAGTTTTTTTTTTGTTATCATACACTTCAATAATTATAATGAAATGTTAAAATAAATATTTACCAAAAACTATCAAATTAATTATTCAATTTTTTGTTATTTTTGAACATTATGGCACAATTTTTATTTCATGGTAGAAAAAATAAAGTTGGTTATTAAATAGTTCATAAATATTAAAAGAATTTCTTAACATGACTACATTTTTAAGTTAAAACTAAAATTTATAGTTAATAACTTATCTTTCTGATATGTCAATTTATATTATTATTTCTATTTAATTATATTTTCTACGTAACACATAAAATAATATCATAATAGATTAACAATAAAAATATAATTAAAAAATATTTAAATATATGTTAAATAAGTGGAAAATTTTTAAAATATTATATAATAATTAGGTAACTTATGGTTAAAAAAATTTATTTAAGCAGTTATTAACATTTAATGTATAATTTTTGATGTTGAATTTATAAATATTATATTTTAAAAAAAAAAATTATCAATTTTAGGAATACCTTAAAAAAACTTTGTTTACATTTTTAATATATTAATTTAAAATCATTTTAAAAAAGAAATACCCATTTGCGCAAGTTAAAAAAAATATACTTATCTATCTATCAATCTATTTAATGCTTCCTTAATATTAATATTAATATATACAAAAAGAGATATATTTTCAAAAAATTTTTTATTTATTTTATATTATTTCTTGACAATTTTAGTATAACTATGTTTTTGTTAGACTAACAATTTAATAATAATTTAAATTTACATCATTAAATAGTTTATGAAGTTTTTAAATTTTTTTTTGAAATACATTATACGATATAAAACTTTTTTCTTTTTCTTTTTAGATTTTTTTTTTTTTCGTTTTTTTTATTTTTTATATTTAATTTAAAATGAATTATACTATACATGGAAATGATTGTTTACATAATATGAATCCAAATCAACTTCATCCAATAGTGTATACAACTAGTAATTCTTCATATGACAGATTACCACTTCTTAGAAATCAAGGTAGATCACTTTCAGCAAGAGAATATGAACCACAAAAATCTTTTGATTCCTTATCACCAAATATGTATAATATTTCTAAATCTTTTGAGAGTGATGATAATAATGATTATAATTATTTCACAAAAGAGTCTAATGAACTTAATCGTAGTACAAAGAAGTCAAAAAGTGTTGGTAAAACATTTTATGCTAAATATAAATCTCAACATCAATTATATGAAAAGGAAGGATTATCAGTATCCCGTTTAACAAGTCTCGGAAATGTTTCACCAAGAATTTTACCCAATCTTCCCAGACAATTTCCTTCTAATTATAATATAAAACGCCCCTCAGAACTTAAATTATTTCAGTACGACACAAGTAAGTTATTTATTAATTTATCACAGAAAAATTTTTATCTATAAATATACTATTTGCGCAGTTTTAAAATTATCTATCCTTATTTTTTAATTAAATTTGCCCATCCACTTATTGAAACCATAATATTATCATATATACTTTTTTTTTTATTATTATCTATCGTAACTTAAAATGAAATGTTTTATATCTTAAGTATTGTTCATATTAGACATCTAATATTTATACAACATTTTTATCAAATTATTTTTTTATATATGATTTATATTTCTCACTATATATTATATTTTTTTTTTTCTTATCATAATAAATATTTAATAATTTTTCTTAATTTTTTGTTTTGATATCTTTTATTACCTCAATTAATAATAAATTCTTTAAGAATCATAAACTTCCGTATTTATATTTAATAAGTGAAATATAACGTTTATATATTAATAAATTTTTTTATTAATAAATATTATTAGAAAAATTTATATTAAAATTTAAATCTTGCAAAAAAAAAACAATCTTTTTTTTTTAAAAATATGAAAAAAAGGAAAGTTTTTTTTTTTTATATTAAAAACAATACTATAAAATATAAATCAAATTTGATACATTATATATATATATATTCTATTAATTAATATTAATTTATAAAATGAGAAATGTAAAAAGGCAATTTAAAATATTTAAGTGATATAAAAAAAAACAAATTTAACATTATATATATATTTTTTATTATATATTATTAACTCTGTAAATTATTTATTTTAAATTATAATACTAATAAAACATTTTTAGCCACCAATCTAAAACAGAAATAAATACCTTTGTTTACAACATTTTTTTTTTTTTCATCTTTTTATAATTAAATGTCATTTCAAAAGAACATATATAATTAATTACCTCTGTTATTAGTAAAAGGGTATATTTAATTATTCTTGTGTGTTTTTTAAAAAAAAAAAAATACAGATAAATAAATTACTTTATATATAAAAATTCAGTCAAGGCAAATGAATTTTTATGGGTATATAATTTTACCAAGGCACATATTATATTCAAATTATTTGATTATTTTATTGATAAAAATTTTTATTTTTTTTAACATTAACTTTTAATAATATAATTTTTTAAGAATAGCAATTAAAGTTTTAATAATTATTATTAAGATTTTATTTATTTAATAAGTATATGTTATTATTATAATATGATTGTACCTTTATGTAATATTAAATATATTTTTTTTTAATTTTATTGTTAAATTTAATATTTAAAAATGCACTTTTTTTTCATGTCACTAGAAGCATTAATCATTGGAACTTTACTCATATTTTTGGAATTACTTTTTTTTTTTAATATCAAACAAATGTTTAAAGGTAAACAAAATTTTTTTTTTATCTTTTAAAGTTAAAGAAATAATTGAGAGTTAATTCATTTATATATACAAATTAAATTTACATTAATATATATACAGTATTTTTAAAGATTAATTTTTTTTTTCTGTTATCCTAACAAAACAATCTTAACGAACTTTAAAATTTAAATTGTACACAATATTTTTTGTGCAATTAAAAAGTTTATTCTCACTAATGTATATCTTTAATTTAAAAAAGATAATATTAATTAAATTTATAAACATTTTTATTAAAAAAAATTCTTTTTTTTTTAAATTCTTTATCATGTACACATTTTAAAATTAATTTTTTTTTTTGGCTTTAACATATAAGCTAAATACCGAATATAATATAGTTAATAGCATTTTATGGAATTGCTTAAAGTTAAAACAAAAAAATTTTGTTTTAAAAAAAAAAATATTATCCATTTAATACCTGTTTAAAAAGCAATATTTTAAAGTAATTTTTATTCTTTTAAGTATTTTATTATATTTTATACATGGGTGATATTGTAAAAAGTTCATTTAAAAATCCACATTACATTATATGCTTTTATGAGATAACATTTGAAATAAATATACAATATGTCATTATGTTATAATTTAAAGTAGAAATAGAAGTTTAGTTTTTATTTTTATTTTTCTTTTATAGTTTTTAAAATGATTTTTTCAAATATACTAAATAGTATATAAAAAATAATAGTAACAAATTTCCATATTTAATTAATACTTCTTTACATAATTAATCATACTATAATTTTTATATTATTTATATCTATTGTATTCTATTTTTTTTAACAAAGAAAAAAATTTTTTCAATTTATAAAAAAAATACTATATATTATAGCTATGATTTTTGATACCATCGGGATGTTAACATTTTTCATTTAGTATTAAAAGTATTACAAATTTTTTTTTTCCTTAAATACTTTGATTAAAGCTATATATATTAGCTTTTTTGAAACATTGTACTTGTACTTTTTTTTATTAACTTTGTTTTTGAAAATTTGAAAATTTTTTTTTAATATATACAATATTGTGTACTATATTCGGATATATTTTCAATTTTATTTAGAATACAATTAATAAGTGAAGTACATATATAATTTTGTTATGTTTTAAATTTATATATTTTTTTTCTTATTTACCGAGTATATTTATTATAACTTTTAGTTATATTTTTAAGTTATAAAATTTCTTATATTAATGAATATATATATATGGTAAAATTTTGTTAAATTATTATTTAAAATTAAAATATTTACTAAAATTTTCTTCTTTTTTTTTTTAGCTGAAAAATATAACTCAAAAATAGGAGATAAACAAAATTATTTTTGGAATAGAAATTCATTATATCCAAAAGCATCTTCTAAAATAATGAGATCAACATCTTGTAAGACGACACCTAGTCGAATGAGATCCATATCACCAATGAACAATGATGGTACAATAAAATGTGAACCAGAATATTCATCCTTCAACAATTTAAATATTATAGATTTTCTTTATAATGTTCGTTCACATGAAGATGAAGGTAATTTAAATGATAATATTAATCAAAAATCATCATCAAATGTTTTTTTAAAAAAAGCTACAAGAAGTGTTACAAAAAAGATAGCACAGGTAAGTGATAAATTTATTTCTCCATAAATATAAAAATATATTAAATATTAATTATTTATATTAATATAATTAATACTTTATTACAAATTATAAATAATTTAAAGATGATATATTTTATCACTTTTGATAAAATTTCTTTTTTATAATTACATTTTTAAGTAAAATGAGATAATATATTATAATAGTTATTAAAAATTTTTGTATATTTATTTTATTATAATGTTTCTTGCTATTTATTAATATTTGCTATTAATGTATGAATTAAAAAATATAAAAGTACTTCTTAGTATAAAATATATATATCTTTTTTATAATAATTAATTTAAATAATCTTTTATTACAAGAAATTTATGTTGTTTTGACTAGTGAACTTATAACAAGTTAATATAATAATAATTTTTTTATTTTATTTATGTCAAGTATATAATATAGAAAAAAAAATTTTTTTTTTAAAAAAAAATAATAAATATATAATGATTAATTTTCATATACATGGAAAATGTTTTATTTTATTATTAATACATTTTTAACATGATTTTAATGCTTTTCTATTTACAAATATAGAAAGTTAATATTTTTTATTTTAAACAATCCTTTAATGTACTTCTTACAATGTAATATTTTATTATGTAAAAGTTAATGAAAACTAGTAGTATATTAACATATTTTGTATTTCTTTATAAGCTAAAAATTAAATTTTTATGTTTCATATGGTAAAAGTTTTTTTCTTTTTTTTTTACAACTATGTTATAAATATATAGGATATTTTTATTTAAATGTACTTTGTAAATACAAAGATATTAAAAATTTAAGTTTATACCTGTTTTGATAACCTATTTCTATTTAAATATTTTTATTTTTTTATTTTATTTTATTTTATTGAAATCATAATTTAATACATTATTATTTGTTTACTTTAAAAAAAATTCAATTGCTATTTAAATTAAGAGAAAATAGTTTTTTTTTTACTTATTATTTACTATCTTTTTTTTTATTTTGATTACCTACATAATTATCTCTTTTTACTTAAATAATGAACTACAATACATAATAAAAGCAATTCAAATTATTTTGTAGCATTAAATTTTTTTTTTAATCATACTTTATAATAACCTTTTTTTTATAAAAAACATTTAACAATAAATATTATTTTTAGTATAAAAATGTGTAAAAATACTTTGATATCAGATTACTTTTAAACATTACAAAGTTTCAATAAAAAAAATATTTATTTTTACTTAACAATTCTATGTATTCTTTTAAATACATGAGTTAATAAATAAATATAAAACTTAGGAAAAACTATCTTATTTAGAGTAAAATAATATATGGATTAAAAATAATGATAATTGAGATAATCTAAATATTTTCTTTATTGAAAATATTAATTTACCCACGCATTGATTATCTTTTACCTTTAAAATATTTTGTAGTTAGAAAAAGTTATAGCTACACAACTTTAACAAGCTACTTTTTAAGAATCCACTTATAAATTAGGCGTTTAACTAAACTGTAATGAATATACTTATCACAAGATCTTTTTACATATGTATTTACTTACTCCGTTTTTCAGTAATAATTTTATTAATTTAACTTTATTATAAAGCCCCTATTCAAAAATATAAATTTTGTAGTTTTTTTTTTTTTTTGAAATTTTTGTTACCATTTATCTTAATATATAATTTTTAGATTAGTTAAATTTTTTTTTCATTTTAATAGTTACTTGTTTTAATATTTAATTATATATTTTTTTTATTATAACATTGAACTTAATTTTTGTTAATACATTAAATAATAATAATTTACTATATTATAATTAAATTTTATATAATATATATTTATAGTTAAAAATGGGCCAAAAAGAATCAAGATTACAAAAATCTACAAATGAATTAAATTCTGGTTTTAGTAATTCATTTGATAATTCATATATTGAAACAAATAAAATAGAACAAAATAAAAAACATATCAATAATTCTAGTCGTACAAATAGTACTAATTCAGATGATTCTTATATAATAGATAATAAACCAACAACCAAGACAGGAAGTAGTGGTAGTTTAAATATTTTTACTAAAAATAAAAATAAAAAAAACGACCGTAGAATTCAGAATGGGATAAGGAGTTCCTCAGCTACATCAAAAACTGCCACCAACAAAAGGAATGTCTCACCTCCAAAATTAATTGCATTAAAAAAGATAGCCCCAATATCATCATCAAGTCAGGAAATTATTAAATATTGTATGGAGAACGCAAGAGGAGACATTGCATCGAGGATTATTTCAAGGATGGCTCACAAAAGGGAAGATTTTGCTTTATTTATAACAAATTTAAATACAGATCAATTGAATGAATTTACTGGAGCACTTAGAGATTACATGAATCAAGTATTAAAACATGTCCATTCAGCAGACAAAATTCGTGAAATTTCAATGCAATTTGGTATACTTCAAGTCTCAAGAAGAGAATGGGGTTTTAAGGCAGATTTTTTTGCCTGTATGGCTAATTCAATTACAACAGAGTGTGTTTTTCTTGATGGTGCTGCTCATCAACCTACAGAAGCTATTGAGGCTTGGGCAGAGTTAGTTGAATTAATGTTTACAAATATTAGAGAAGGATACTATCAACAAATTAGATACTTAAGAAGAAGATCACAATGTTTTTCTGGATATTTTAGTCAATCACAAGAAGTATCAACATCATGTGAAAATGTATTGGATGATTTCAATTACCTTGATACTATTAATATTCCACATTCATCAAATGACATTAATCATAAAAGATTTTTTAAAGATAATAAAGAAGTAAATTATAAACATCCATGGACAATGCAAAGGCAAATGTCAGAAAGTGGTTGCTATGGTGAAAGACCAACAAATTTAAGAACTCGTTATAACTATAACAAGGATAAAAATTCTCCAATTGAACCAGTTATGTCACCTGGAGTTATTATAAATATAAAAAATTAAAAAAATTTGTATTATTTTATATAATATTAAAATAATATATACATTTTTATTTAAAAAAATAGTTAGAATTATATATAATAAATTTTCTATGTCATTTTATTTTAGGCACTCAAATAATTTTATGTACATTGTAAAAAATTTTTTCTTTTTCTTTTTTAAAAATAAATAATAATGATAAATAATAATAAAACATCTTCTATATTTTTTATTAAAAATTCAGTTGAAAATCTTAAAATAAGGTAAGTTTATGTTTTTTTTTTTGATATACATAAATAATTAAATTAGAGTAACAATTGAAAAATTAGGTACAATACTTAGTGGTATATATCTCTCAAATAATGATTCAAAACCAATGACATCAGGTACAACTTCAAGTAGAACTCAAACATCAATAGGTAGTGGTTTTGAAGATTATACCTCAAATTATCATTATAATTCTGGAAATGGGCAGGGAACAAGTCAAATAATTGAAAGAACCAGTTTTTATTGGGGTGAATTATTAGAGAATAACTTTAGAAATGAGGAAAGTTTTAACATTAGTAATGATAAATCTTTGAATGATAATGATGAATATGATAATAATAATATCATACAAAGAAATAGAATATTTTCTATTATTGTAAATAATGAAACTTCTTCAACTTCCTTATCATCTATTGAGGAGAATGAATTTAAAGAAAAAACATTTTTAATACGTAATGCTAAAATTAAACCTATAAATTTAATAACAAAAAAATCAAAAATAATTGATATTCCAACAGATAAACAAAAATTTGAAGGTAGACATGTAAATGGAACAAAAGAAGAGATGATAATCAAAGTATATTTAGGTACCAATGATAAATATGGTAATAATTATGATGAAACTCAAGAATTTACTGTGGCAAATTTATTATTAATAAATAAAAAAATGTTAATAATTAATAATATAATTATAAATGAAGGTATGAAAATTCAAGGTAAAGATGGTTTTTATAAAATTTTTTTTGAAATAATTGATACGGTAGTACTTAGTAAATTAAGTCATGACAATGAAAGTTTTACATTATTTTTGTCTGATGATGATAATGATGAAAAATTATATAATGAGATTGATAAAAAATTTTTTGCAAATATTTGTTATCTTTTAACAATACAAAAAACAGAATTATTTCCATATAATGGTGTGTATGTTGAGTATGTTATTGAATTACCAGAAAATATGTCATTAACTACAAAAGATAACTCAATATTGATGGGGAGGACTCATGTTTCAAGAAATAATTATAATGGTGAATCATATTTTTCATTTCCAATTGAATTGAATTGTTTATTACAATTAACTGAAAAATTTTCATCCTTTCCTATGATATATTTTAGAATTTGTTCAGAAGATGAATATAATTCATTTCATATTAATGGATATACATCAATTTCTCTTCCATTTCAATCTGGACATTATAATCATATACTAACTTCCTGGTGTCCAATTGAAAAAGATTCAAATTATAGTCAATTTTATAATTTATTTCTTGGTGAGTCAACAGATATTAAAGATGTAACAAAACAATTTATTAGAAATAAGACTTGTTCAAGTACAATTGGTATTCAAACAGAAAGTAGAGGTAATTTACATTTAACTGTTTCAACAATTATTCAAAGTAAACACTTAATTCTTAATGATGAAATATCTTCATTAAAGTATTCTGTCATAAACAAAGGATATCACACAAATTTATCATTGTATATGAAAATTAAAAAAGTTTTGATTGATTTTGAAAAAGCTAGAAATTCACTTTTACTTTTAAAAAATAAACAAATTTAAAAATATTAAATAAAAAAAAGTTTTTATAATTACATAGATAATAATTTGTTTATATTTTATTATACTAAATAAAGCTTATTTTGTTTAGTAGGAATTATTTAAAGCTATATATAAGAATTTATATTAATACCATATTTTTATTCGAATTTTTTTTATTTTTTATGCCCAAATCCTGATAGTACAATCCCATGAAGCTGTACATATAGAGGTACCATCAGGAGATGTTCGAAGGCATGAAATACGATTTTCGTGACCATATAAAACAGATTGACGGACACATTTTAAACTATCCCAAACACCAACACGATAATCACCATAACCAGCAAATAGTATTCTACCACTTGTTGAAAAATCTACACCATTTACAGGAAAAAGTATAGAATCTTTTTCATAAACAGCAACTTGTCTATCTGCTCTTAAATCAAAAAGACGGCATGTTGCATCATCAGATCCAGTTGCAAAAGCATCACCATTTGGATGAAAACGTATTGTATTAATATCAGCTTCATGGCCTTCAAAACTTTGAACACATTGACCTGTTCTAATATCCCAAACAAGAACATGTCTATCAGCTCCACCAGATATAAATACATTTCCAGTGTCACATTTTGGTATATCAATAGCAAAAACATCTCCTATATGTCCATGAAAATTTTGAATCATCTGTCCTGATTCAACATCCCAAATGGCACAGGTTGAATCACCACTTCCTGTCAAAACAAGATTATCAGAACGTAAAAACATACAACATGACATATAACTAGTATGTGTAGCAACAGATCTTTTTTTTTGAAGTATATCATCTTCAAATGATAAAGGTACAACGGAACATTTATTATCTAATCCACCACATGCAATCATTTGTCCTGATGGAGAATATGCACATGCCATAACCCATGTAGTTGGCATTGTTAATGCATGTTCTTTATTTGTTGTGAATCCATCCCATACAATTACTTTTCCATCTTGTGATGATGAAACAATATGCCTTTTATCTTGTGCCCAATCCATACATAATACTTTACTTGCATGACCTTTTAAAAGTCTTCTTTGTTTTATACTTAAATGACTTAATGCTTCAAGTCTTTCTGCTGCTTGTTGGACTAAAAAAAAATAAATAAATAATGATTAAAAATAATAATATTAACTTACTTGGAACATCATTTAATTTTGCTCTTTCTGCATCTAATTTTTTTCGTAATTCTTCAGCTTCTTTTACTAAAGTTTCTAAAATTTCATTTGTTTTTGAAGATCCATCAGTAGCTACGTTTTCTGGCATTTTTATTAAAATAATATTTTGTATACAAAATATAATATAATTGAAAAATGTTTCAAAAAAAAAATATTAAAAAAATTGATAATTTATTATCTTATTTATTAGAAAATTTATCTTAATAAAAAATTTTACAAACTATCAATATCAAATATAATTTTTCATTTATCAAAATAACAAAATTGAAAAATTGAATGAAAAATTATATCAGAATCAATATTAATGCAAAATCTTAATATACAATTCCACTATGTATGTGCATAAACTTTCATTCTATATAACTAAAAATTTTAAAGATAAATTTTCTATCACTCACTATCACTATTCATTCTAACTCTCTACTGCCTCTTCCTATTATTCTTTGCTTTCCCTCATTCTTCAATAAATTATTCTCAAATACACAAAATTTACTACTTTCTTTTCTTTTATACAAATAAACTACTGCCTATATCTAGTAACACAATTAGTATATTTAGTAGTTAATTTAAAAATATATATTTTAACATTTTTTCATTTTTATATTTTAAGCATTACCATTTAAACTAAATACTTCAAATAACCATAATAAATATTAATATTCATCTTATTTTTTTTTGAATAAAAATGTATAAACATATAAACAGAAAAATAATATTAATTTTCAATATAAATAATTAAATTATCTAAATTAATTTACATACTCTCTTTCATATAATTATAATATTTTTTTAATATATTTTTTAATGTTATAAATATTAAAAAATTAAAAATATACCATGGTAAACTTTTTTAAATTTTATAAAAATATAATATAGTTTATTATATAATAATTCATGATAATTTTTATTAATGATAACAAAATATTATGGTAAAGTAAAACTTTCATGATTTTTTTTAAAAACATTATTATGGATGACGACGGAAAATGATGGATTTTCATTTGTATATTTGTTAAAAAAAATGTCTTAAATTTTTATAACATTTTTTTAAACATTTTATAAAAAAGAGGGATATTGCTTAAAAAAAGATGTAGAATTAAAAGAAAAGAAGGGAAAAAATATTTTATGTTATTGAAAAATAATTTTTATCATACTTTATTATTATCTTCAAAAGGATTAGGAACAATTATATATTATAATCTAATGATAATATATTTACATTTTATGATAATTTTCAAAATATTACAAAAAAAATTTTTTTTCAAAAGATTTTATTTTTTATTTGAATAAAAACATAGTACAAAGTGCATTGTAAGAGCATATAATTATGATAATAATATGGAGAACTTATTTTGAGACAATTACAGGAAATATCATAAATCAAATGTATTTAAAAATAAAGTATCAAAAATATTTAAAACGAAGAAAATGTTTTTTGATGTTATAATATTGAAATTTTAGATAAAAAAGAAAATTTAGATATAATTTTCATCCAAAAAAATAGATCATATCTGGTAGTTCAAATAAGTTTTGATATTTTTTGTGAAAAAAAAACTGATTTTAATTCTTTTTTGAAATTTTAAAAAACAAAATTTTAATATTGATATTAATTTGTTATAAAAAAAAAACATTATCAATTTTTAATTAATTATAGTTGTCTCCAATAGCAACATTTTTTTATGGTTGTAAAGATATTTGATAAAATTTATTTAATATTATCAAGAAAATATGTTTTAAAAATGGTGAATAATATTGGAGTGATACAGTAAGTTTTTAAAACTTTCAATATGTTTACAAAAATCAAGATTTTGTTTAAAAATATATCGATTAATTTAACATTAGTTATTGATAAAATAGTTAGTAGAAAGAGTGTGTTCATGGAAACGTTTTAAGGTATCAATTTAAAATTTTTATGATAATTGCATAATGTATAGTTAAAAAAATTGTATATTTATAAAAAATGAAAAATTGGTCATTTTTTATGACAAGATAAGTCAACTTATGCCTAAAAAAATTAAAATAAAACTTTATGGGTTAGAACAATATGATACTTTATTGAAGAAAAAATATAATATAATAATTATATTTTTAAATTATAGAAAGTTAAGATGATCACTATTTTTAAAAAATAATTAATATGTTATTACAAAATAATTTTGGAAACAAATAACAAATTAAAAAATTTTTTTCATCAATAAATTAAGTTCTTTTATAACTATGTTAAACTTTGTTAATAAAAAAAATAAAATTATGAACAAAGAAAAAATATATTATCATTTTACTCGCAACATACCAGCTTTATCCTATAAATATAATATGAATACTGTTAAAAAAAATATTTAAAGTAAACGAAACATATTAAATGACTTTCTCGAAAAAAAAAAATTCTTTTATATCGTTTAATTTTAAACAAATATTACTTTAAAAATAAAAATTTACTCAACAGAATAATTAGTAATTCAAATTATTTCTTATTACTAATACTGATATTAATTATTTAATAAGTATATGTAGAAATATTATCATAAGAAGAAAGAAACAAAATGATTTAAGTGGTACTGATAAATATTTTTATACTCCTACGAAGACGCCATTTTTATAGCTGGTGAAATGATAACAAAAATGAATTTATATACTTTATTATACAATAAAAGTTTAATTTTTTTTAGGTCAAATTAAGACAGTTATATAAAGATAATTTTTATTTTTGAATAACAAAAAAAATGGAGTTCTATGTGATTAAATTTTTTAAAAAGTAATAAAAAAGTCTGGTAACATAAAACTGCAAATTCTTTGTAAAAAAAATTAATAAATATAATTTTTCAAAATATTTTTGATTTAAATGATTTGCCAACTAATAATAATTTATTATTTTCATATTAAAATAATGAAGAAAATTTCAGAAAACAATAAAATTTGAGAAATTGAAAATTAAATAATTGTATCAAAGATTATTTAAATAAAGTAGATGCAATTAACACAATTTTTTATTCAAAACTGTGACTCCTTTAAAAATATACCTTAAAAAACTTTTTTTTTTAAATAAATCATTTATATTTACAATAAAGACATTGTAACTATTTCAATATAAAATATTTAATACTTTCTGGTTGAATAAGTATGGCAGTTCAAAATTATTATGATAATAAAAAAAAACCACTTCAAAATTATGCCTTTAGTGAGATAATAGTTAGACAGTAAATATTGATACTATTTGATCATATTTATTTTAACATTTTTTCTAAAAGAAAAGTGTTAAGTAGTATTGAATTTTATATGTATTGCATGTCCAGGAGACACATATTGCAATAGACATTTTCTTTTCCTTTGTAAAAAAAAAGCTTTTACATTTTCATGTCAACAGGATTTTACCCACCTGACAAATAAATACTACACGCAATTGTTAAATTCCATATAAACTTTAAGTGAGTTAATGTATCACAGTATCCCCATACTTCTTACTCTTGCAACGAAAATAAAGGAAAACAACACTGTTGTCTTACCAATAAGCTTAATAGTAATATTTTTTGTTCAAATTTTCTAAGAAAAAAATAATCTAATTTCTAGTAATTTAATAAATATTCTGTTTTTTCCTTGACATTTAAATTTTTATATTAATTAGCCTTTAACAATGATACTTTGATGCTAAAAAAGTATATTTGTATGAACTTAGATATTCAAAATTATGATTTTTTTATATGTTCTTTTTTTTATATGTATAATATTTAGTGTTATATTACTAGGATATAATTTTAGATAATATATTTATTTTTTACAAAAGTACAAAAATTTCATTTTGAAACTTACTTCATATAAATTTAAATTTCTTTAAATTAGGGTAAATTAAAGAAATTTTTAAATTTATACTAACAGATTAAATAGGTCTTATTAATTAAGTTAATTCTCTTTATAATCACATTTTGGTAGTAGAAAATTTTACTTAAACATTTTCTCAATCTTGATATTATGATAGATTGGTAGAAGTGTATAGTCACCGCACCTTGTAATCATCCTACTACGAACTTTTTGGTATTTGGTTTACCATGCTAAAATGCGGAGTTTTTCTTTATTAGTTTCTAATTGTTTCTTCCTCCTCTTATCTATTGTAATTATCTACTTGGAAGTTACGAGTAATTGTTATAATTAATTTCATATATTGTTTTATCCATACGTCCAATCAATACATATTATTATTTAAATTTTTTAGGGGAAAGGTTATTATTTAATTCTCACTTTAGTGCCTTGACAAAAGTTTAAATAATATACTATTTGTTTCGGCAGTATACTTTCGTCGTCAGAAATAGTAAAACAACCGATGATGTCTTATATCACTCAATCATCTGTTTATGGAGATGTTAATGAAAACAAAAGTAGAGATTATTGGGACTACGAATGTCATGCAATCACATGGGGTAATATTGAAAAATATGAATTAACTAGAAAACTGGGAAGAGGAAAGTACTCAGAAGTTTTCGAAGGATTAGATACAGAAAAAAATGAAAGAATTGTTATTAAGGTACTTAAACCGGTTAAAAAGAAGAAGATAAAAAGAGAAATAAAAATTTTAGAAAATCTCAAAGGGGGTACTAATATTATTACATTACTGGATGTTGTAAAAGATCCTATATCAAGAACTCCGGCTCTAATTTTTGAACATGTTGATAACCAAGATTTTAAAGTAAATTCTTAAAAATTATAGTATATTTATATCATTTTTTTTTTTATTTTTAGACACTCTATCAGACACTGACTGAATATGACATTCGTTATTATTTGTTTGAACTTTTAAAGGCTCTGGATTATTGCCATTCTCATGGAATAATGCACAGAGATGTTAAACCTCACAATGTAATGATTGATCATAACAAGCGTCAATTAAGACTAATCGACTGGGGACTAGCTGAATTTTATCATCCGCGTCAGGACTATAATGTACGTGTAGCTTCCCGTTATTTTAAGGGGCCTGAACTATTAGTTGATTATCAATACTATGATTACTCCTTGGATATGTGGAGTTTAGGGTGTATGTTAGCTTCTATGCTTTTTAGACGTGAACCCTTTTTCCATGGACATGATAATCATGATCAACTGGTTAGAATTGCTAAAGTTCTTGGTACAGACGAATTATATGCATATTTGGATAAATATGGGATTACTTTGGATAATCGTTTTAATGACCTTCTTGGAAAGTATGTTATTTTATAAGTAATATAATATTAATATAAAATTTTTAGGCATGCTCGCAAGCGCTGGGATCGTTTTATTCATAATGAGAATAGTCATCTTGTTACACCGACAGCCATAGACTTTCTCGATAAACTTTTAAAATATGACCATCAACAACGCCTTACAGCCAAAGAAGCAATGGCACATCCATACTTTGCTCAAATAGTAATGGATAATGAAAATAAGAGAAAAGGTACCATGGATGATAGCATTAAGGAAGAAGTAGTAATGTAAATTATATATCTGAAAAATGGCTTAAATTCAAAATATCAAATTGAAATTTTTTTTTTCTTACTCTAAATTAATTTTTTTTATTGAGGATAAATAACAAAAATATAATCAAGCAACTATTTTCTGTGTGTATATGTTAATTTTTTTAACAAAACACAGATATAGCGTGTCTGCTTATTTAGTAGTAAAAATGATTTTTAATGCCATTGTATTGTCTATTTTGTTTCCACATTTATAACAAACTGATTTTATTTTTCCTATATTCATTTTGGTCTTTTAAAATGTATGGGTTTATATCTCAAATGCTTATTTTTTTTCTTTTTTTTTAATGTTTTTGAAAAAAAAAATTTTATTCAGTTCGTTTTAATAGTAGTATATTAGTATGAATGTTTTTACTAAAAGTGGGAAGTTTATTTGGTCTTATAAACGATTTATTTCAAATACATTTCCGAAATTTGCTGGAAGAATTCCTGAATCGGAGAAAATTATGTATTTACCATTATATTTTGATGCTCAAGCAACAACACCAATGGATCCCAGAGTTGTTGATGCTATGCTTCCATATATGATTGATAGTTTTGGTAATCCTCACTCCAGGACACATTATTATGGATGGGAAAGTGAAAAAGCTGTAGAGGTAGCAAGAGAACAGGTTGCTAATATAATAGGAGCTGATCCTAGAGAGATTGTTTTTACATCTGGTGCCACAGAATCAAATAATATAGCAGTGAAAGGTATTGCTAAATTTTACAAAGAAACTGGAAAAAATCACATTATAACAGTAAGTACTGAACATAAATGTGTTTTAGATTCATGTAGAAGTTTAGAACATGAAGGTTTCAATGTCACATATTTGCCTGTAAAAAAGAATGGTCTTATTGATATGGAAATGTTAGAAGAAAAAATGACTGATAAGACATCACTTGTTTCAGTGATGGCTGTAAACAATGAAATTGGTGTTATACAACCACTTAAAGAAATTGGTGATTTGTGTCGGTCAAAAAAAGTTTTCTTTCATTCTGATTGTGCTCAAGCTGTAGGAAAAATGCCTATTAATGTTAATGATATGAAGATTGATCTTATGAGTATAAGTGGTCATAAAATATATGGACCTAAAGGTGTTGGGGCATTATATGTTAGAAGACGACCTCGTGTTAGGTTGGAATCTATCATTTCTGGTGGTGGACAGGAACGAGGTATGCGTTCTGGTACACTTCCAACTCCACTTGTTGTAGGAATTGGTGAAGCTTGTAGGATTGCTTATAATGAGATGGAAATGGATAATAAATATATTAAAGTATTATCAGAAAGATTAATAAAGGGAATCCAAGATAAGATTCCAAATGTTTATCGAAATGGAGATGATGACAAATGTATACCAGGATGTGTTAATCTTTCATTTGCTTATGTTGAAGGAGAAAGTTTACTTATGGCTTTAAAAGATATTGCTTTATCTTCAGGAAGTGCTTGTACCTCAGCAAGTCTTGAACCCTCTTATGTTCTTCGTGCTATTGGTGCTGAGGAAGATTTAGCACATTCTTCTATTAGATTTGGCATAGGAAGATTTACAACTATTGAAGAAATTGATTATACTGTAGATAAATGCATTAAACATACACAAAGACTTCGAGAAATGTCTCCATTATGGGAAATGGTTCAAGAGGGTATAAATTTAAAAGAAATTAAATGGACTCAACACTAATACATTGTATATATAATTTTAAAGATTTATATTGATTTTTTATGTAAAAAAATTTTTTTTGAAAACGTTTAGGGATAAATTTATGTTTTTTTTCAAAATGATTAAATATTCAAAATTTGTATACATCGTTAACTTTTAGTTTATTAAATTAGTTCACCTGATATTATGTTATTTGTAGTAATATTTTATACTAATAAAATTATATTATTTATTTTAAATAATAACTTAAACTACTGATTATTTGTGATATATTTGTATACAACATGTCTATCAACTTTTTGATTATAAATAATACTCTCATAGAGACAACTTAGTTTTTATAAATTAAAAATTTTTTATCATATTTATTATGTCATAAAATATTTTCAATATTATATTTCTCATAATTTTATATAGCACATCTTCTTGTTTATATAATATATATTTTATTTTCTCAGAAGAAATTATTTCAAGTTGAAAATATAATCAAAAGGCATTGAAAATATTTTAGAATAAAACTTTGCTAAATGTAATTAAATTAATGCAATAATAATTCTATAAACAATTACTTCATTTAAAATAAATTACATAACTTAAGTATTAAATTAATATATTATAAATATTAAATTTTAATTTTTTAATATTATGTACTGTAGCAAAAAATTGTTATATTAAAAGTAAAGCTTAAACAAAAAAATTTTATCAAAGATTGTTATTTTAAATGTCTCATAAGAATTAGTTTTTAATATTTCTTATAAAAAAATCATATATGCATAATTTTAATATTCTATATATTTTTTTTGATAGAAATAAATAATTTAATATTAATAATTAATAAAATTTTAAAATATTATTTCTAACAATTGCATGTTGTTTTTGTAAAAATTATTTAAAATGTTTTTAAAAAATTGTAAAGTAAGTGTAATAATAATTTTAGTATTTTGAAAAATTTAGACAATACATTATTAATATTTATCACTAAAGATATCACTTTAATTCCTCTTATATTTAAAATATATATTTTATAGTATAAATGCATTAAATTTAATCTAAAAATAAATTTTAATTATAAAGTAATTTGTGTAAAAAATAAATATTTATAAATCTGTTTTTAATTGCAATTATTGTTTTTTTTTTTTGACAACTTCATATTAATAAGTAAGTTTGTATTAATAATAATGTTTTTGTTATTTTTATTTTAAAAAAAAAATTAAACCGGAAAAAAATTTATTTTTTTTAAAATTTAATTTAAAAAATATTAAACTTCAGACACTTTTAATCATAATTAAGTTATTTTTATCAAATTTTACTATTTTCATCATTATTTATTAATAATTTAATGTGTATTTTAGATAATACAAATCATAAAAATCCAACATAACGTGACAAACAAAATCTTAATCTTGTTTTAACTAACATAATTATATAGTATACACGTATGTTATCTATAATTTACCACAATAATCACCTTAAATATGTTTATATTATTTGATCCAAAGATCAACAGATTATAAAATAAGTTTGTTGATCATATTAATAATTAACAAGTAAATAGAAAAATTAAATATTAATTCTACATGATTAAAGATACTAATTTACTGATAGGCATCAAATTAAATATTCACAAATTGGTAGTTTTCTATAATGGGTGTGTTCATTCATAATGCACGATTTTAACTATAAAAAATTTTAGTATATAAAAAGAATTGTTTCATTTTAAATATTATAAATAAAAACATATTAAATTATAATATTTTTGTTTTTGTAGATTAAAATTTTAAAGTTATAAAAAAATATTTATTTTCTTTTTTTCTTATACTTTGTACAATTCAAAGAGTAATTCTTTTTATTAATGATAAGTTGTATAATATTATACTATTGGTTAAAACATTTTTAATATAAGTTAATTTAAAATTAAGTTTATAAGATAAATGTTTCGTGAAAGAAAAAAAGTTTTTAATCTGTATACCTATTGTCTATATGTTCATATAAAAATAGTTTAAAATTATATATAATATAATTTCATCATTTTTTTTTTTATTCTAACATAATAGAGATATCTCTTTCATAGAATAATACTTTCTCAAAATACTCAGACATTGTTAAAATGCTGTTATTTTAATATAACAACAATTTGTCAAAAAGTTATCACAATCTAATGACATTTATTATAAACTATTAAAACAATTATTTCTATTTGTATTTTTAAGTACAAATACACTATCATTTTCTTATGAGACAATATTCACGTGAAAAGAAGCTACTAATTTATAAAGTTATTCTCGTGAAAATAAGATTAAAAATTTTTATTTCATGTATATAAAGTATAATTCCTTTAAATATTAGCTCTTTATCAACAATTAAAAATATAGTTATATTATATTACTTAAAAAAAATACTTATGTGTATGTTTTAAATTAAAGTGTTGTTTATCTCCTTTGTTATCACAATATTAATCAACATTAACTCATCAAAATTTTGTCATTTATCATTATTAAGATATTTCTTTTATAAAAATGTATATGTCATATTAAAAGATCTTAAAATTCTTATCATTAATTTTACTTATTTTATTAAAATTATCTGTTTATTGGCAATATTAGATAAGATTATTTTTTACCATTTATCTTTATTTTACATATATTAAGGACACAATCATTATTCTTGAATAAATATAAATTATTTTTTTTTTTTTAGAAGTAAATTATGGCTCTAAATTTGAGACAACAATTTGCTACAGACAAATCTATTTTCCATAAATTTATGGAACTTGACATTGGTGACAAAGTTCAAGCTGAATATATATGGATTGATGGAACTGGAGAATTTCTTAGATGTAAAACAAAAACTCTTGACTTTGAACCAAAGCATCCTGATGAACTTCCAATTTGGAATTTTGATGGATCATCAACAGGACAGGCATCTGGTAAAGATTCTGATGTTTTTTTAAAACCAGTTGCAATTTTTAGAGATCCATTTCGTCTTGGTAAAAACAAATTAGTTTTATGTGAAACATATAATAACAAAATGCAACCAACAGCAACTAATAATCGGGCAAGGTGTTATCAAACTATGAAAAAAGCATCTGATTTAAAACCTTGGTTTGGTATGGAACAAGAATATACACTTTTAGATGTTGATGGGCATCCATTTGGCTGGCCAAAAAATGGTTTTCCTGGACCACAAGGACCATATTACTGTGGTGTTGGTACTAATAAAGTATACGGTAGAGATATTGTTGAAGCACATTATCGGGCTTGTCTGTATGCTGGAATTAATTGTTCTGGAACAAATGCTGAAGTAATGCCAGGACAATGGGAATTCCAAGTTGGTCCATGTGAAGGAATTTCTATGGGAGATGAACTTTGGATGGCTCGATTTATTCTTCATAAAGTTGCTGAAGAATTTGGTGTTGTGGCATCATTAGATCCAAAACCAATCCAAGGTGATTGGAATGGTGCTGGTTGTCATACTAACTTTTCTACTGAAAAAATGCGTCTTGATGGAGGATATCAAGAAATTCTTAGTGCTATTGATAAACTTTCTAAAGCTCATCGTGAACATATAGCTTATTATGATCCATCTGGTGGTATTGATAATGAAAGAAGACTTACTGGTCATCATGAAACTGCTAGTATCTCTGAATTTAGTTATGGTGTTGCATCAAGAGCAGCCTCAATTCGTATACCAAGACAAACTGAAGTTGATCAAAAAGGATACTTTGAAGATAGAAGACCATCATCAAACTGTGACCCATATGCTGTAACTGATGCTATAGTACGTACGTGTTGTTTAGATGTCAAAAAATTATCCAAAGTTTATACACCATTAAGAGCTCAAGCAATTCGTGATGCTGTAAAAGAACAAAATGAAAAAATTGACGAATAATGATTTTATAATGCACTTATATAAATTAAATTTATCTAAAAAAAATATTTCTTAGATTTATTTGTATCTTCATTTAAAATTGGCTATTTTTTTTTTATTAAAATAAGGTACTATTTTTGATGTCGTCTTTGTTAAGTTTATTTTTAAGAATGTGTTTTTAATGCATTTGTAATTACTAAAATAAAGAATAAAGTACTTATTGATAATTTTTATCTATACGTAATTTTATTAGTATTTTGTATTATCATTGTCTAAGAGTAATAATGACAGGAATTTATTGTAAACAATTTATTATCATCATTTGTAATAATGTACTTGGAGTATTATTTAATTTTATTTCAAATATTTATCAAAAAATAATATAAATTTATTAAAAAAAAATAACCATATTTTATAATATTTTAAATGTTTCAATATTTTTGAATGATATTAATGGAATGAAGTATATAAAAAAAATGTAGTTTGTAATATATAAGAAAATTTTATATTTGAATTTTTATAAAAACTATATATCTTATCTCAAATAATTTTCTTATAAGATTATGTTAGTTTATAAAAAAAAATTATTTGTGAATATCCAATTTTATTATTTAATATTATTGATATTTCTTATATTTTGAAAGCAAATCCAGCATTCCTCTGCAAGTATCTTGTTGCTCCCAGAAATTTAACTACTAACTAGTTAATTAACTACAATAATTCTTGTGGAAATACATAAAATTTTGTTTTACTATTTTAATTGATTGCTTAATATTTCTAAAAAAAATTTTTATTTAAAAAAAACAACAAAATAAACTTAAAATAATTTATATACTTTTTTTTTGTAATCATAATTACTGTCTTATTACGTCTATCACTGATTTATATATGTAAATAAATTTAAAAAAATGTTTTTTTTTATCTCTAGTTTTTATTATCTGCCACTATATAATTACATATGAAGCATTTGATATGATTAGAAAAAGAATTTATTTTAAAAATTTTTAATATCCAATAATTTTATTACTTGAATTTGTTATTATAATTTATGTGCTTATAAAGTTTAATTATATTTTGTCTGATTTAAAAAAAAAAACTATTATTATTAATGTTGAATATTAAATTTATACAATAAAAACACAATATCTATCACTTTCCATTTTGTTATAATTTTAGAAATAAAAATTAGCCAAGAGGAAATTTATATTAATGTAAATAAGATAATTTAATTTATCAATACAAAATTTCTTATTGGAAACATATTCATAAGTGTGTATTGTAAAAATTTAATTAAATCAAATTGTTATTTTTAAATGATAACAAAATTAATAAAAACAAATCATATAATTAAAAATTTATTTTCAATAGTTTAATCAAAAGAGAGAATTGTTGCTTTTATATAAATTAAAATTGATTTAGTTTTTTTTTTTATATTTATAGTAAGAGTACAAAACTTTTCTAACGTATCGTTAACATCAACTTTTGTTTTTTTATTTTCTTCTTTTTTTATCCTTTTTTTGTATGCTATATAAATATCAAAATAATAACCCATTTTCTCAAAATTTCAATTGTTTTTTGAGACAATGTTTAATTCTAACAAACTTATAAATTTGGTTTAGAAAGATTTTTTTATTTTAAAAATGTTAAAAATACATTGGGAAAAGTTTATTACCTTATTAATTAATATCTTTTAAATTATTATTCGTTTAAAGGTTAAAAAAACCAAATTTGACTTTAAAAGAGTTATTAAAAATGAAAATCATGTCAATAATTATCAATCTATATGCTTAAAAATAAAATATTTATAATGTTGTATTAAAATTTCAAAACAATTTTTTGTAATTTTTTTAATATATCATTATTATGTATTATTTTTTTTAAAGAAATAATTTGAAATGCATTACATGATCACAAAATAAATATTATACATATTTTTCATATTTCAAGAATGTAGATTATTATACTCGAAGTATATATTAGAATGCACTGTTATACAAAAGTAAAAAACGTTTTTTTTATTTTCTAAAGTTATATTGATAAAAAAATATTATCAATTTCCATTTTTTATAAATAATCATATTTTTAAAGTAAAAAAATTTATCACACAAAGTATCGTTTTTGTATTGAAATGCGTGATGCTTCTGTATATGTAAATGTTAAAAAAGTTATCACTCAATAACACTACTATATATTTTTTGATAATAAGTTGAACTATTTTTTTTATCGTATTACAAAATTTATTTCTTAAAATTTTGCTAATTAGTAAAAAATTAAAGAATATATTTTTACTTTTTCTTTTGCTTGCACAAAAATGATCTAAGAGAATCAAAAATGAAAGTTTTTGGATACTTTATGGTTTTTATCCACCCCTATTTTAAAAAGTTATAATTCACTTCAAAATTTTTTTTTTATGATATTTGGGAGATGATTTTTTTTCCAATACATCCACGTTACTTAAAAAAATTAAAAAAAAATTTTTATTTTTTACACAAAAATTCATAAAAAAAATGGATGTCCCTTAACATGGACTCAAATTTATTATTTTTATTCTTTTTTCGCCACGCGGATTCGTACTTGTAGCTTTCTAACCTGCTCCTCTGTGCAAAGTTGGTTTTATCCACCTCCACTGTAACCTCTTTTCTTTCTAAATTACTGTCTTCCTGTTTCTCCATAAAAACGCAGACTTCCCTCAGAAGACTGTTCCAGTCTACAGTCGTACTTGGAGACAGATCCAATTTTTTTTTCATTCTTTCCCCAGACGATTCTTTATTTGCCCAAAAATAAATGAATAAAATTGCCGTTTTTAGTGGCATTTTGGTTCCCTGAAACCACGTTCCGACCCGTACTCCAATTTGTTTTCTGCAGCTTCTAAGACTGCATCTCCATCTAATCACCTTGCCGAAAGAAAGCTTCATTTCGTGCCCATTTTCGCATTTTTTTGAATCAGGAATTAAACCATGTTTTTGAAGAAATTCCACAGCTTTTGATTCATTTGTGACGGATTCATCAAGTTGAAAAGAATTCATTTTTTATTACTTTACTAAAAAAAAAAAAAAAAAATTAGTAAATTTTATCCAAAAAAATGATAAAAATAGATAAAAAATGAATCTAATATCAAATACCTCTTGTTTCCCTTACTCTTTTAGTTATTTATGCAAAAAATTAGTTAATTTACATTTTTATTAGTAAAAAAAATTTTTTTTTAACTCCTTTATATCATTATCAATTACCAATATGTTAATTTATATGCAAAAAAATTTTTATTATCATTAAATTACATGAAATTAAAAAGTGGTGGGCATCTAATGAAATAGTACCAAAATTATTTATGTAGTAAACAAAAATAGAGTAAAATGAAATAGAAAAAAGATTAAAAAAAAGTAATCAGAAGTTAAAAAGTATTTAACTGATAAAAAATTGATAAAATTAACATATATACACCAATTAAATAGATTTTATAAAAATAATAATAATTATATTTACAGATAACTTCAATAAAATTGTTTAATACAAATCAAATATCAATTAACTTTTTCCTTATTTTTAAACAAAAAAAATTCAAATTTTATTGTTTATAAAATCATCTATTAAAATTCAAATATCAATTACCTTTTTTTTATAACTTTAAATATTAATACTTAAAAATGACATATAAAATTTATTTTTTTTATTAATTTATAATAATTATTGCAATTTGTCATATAATATTTTAATATGCAAAAAAAAAATTTTTTTTATTCATTTTTAAAAAAATCGGAAAATGAAGAAGGATAAAACAATTAACAACCGTTTTTCTCTCTATGAAAAAAGTTCCTTTTTCAAACTTAACAATTCGACAGATATCTTAAGAATCATTTATAAATAAGTTCATACTTTTCGAATTCAAAATATACAGTTGTATAAAAAATTTTTGTAAGATTTGTGATATAATATTAAAGAATGCTAAATTTAAACATTTTGGTTTTAATTGTAAGATGTTTCAATAAGATTAAATTTACAAAATTATTTTACAATTAAACATCTAATAGAATATATTGGCAAAAAGGTAATTTCTAACTTGGAATAAATTGTAAAATGTTTTTCACAATTCAATATAAATATATTAACATTTTTCATAAAATATTAGATATTTGATAAAGAATTGGTTAAGTTTGAAGAAAAAATACATAAAAATTTTAAGTAATGTATAATTTTCAGAAGTGAAGAAAGTTTAAAGTTTATTAACAGTGTAATTAAAGACAATTTTATTTTGTCTATTTAAAGTAATGGAAATATTTAATAATTTTTCAATAAAAATGATTAACTATTGATTCCAATTTTATCAAAAATGTTAACTTTTAATTAATTTAACATATATTAAATAAATTTAAGAAAAAAAACTATTTATCTTTAATGTAAATAATAATTATTATTATTTATTACAATAGAAATTATTATAGTAAGATTAAAATATTATTTTTATAAAATAAAAAAAAGACTTACGCCACTAACGGTTCCCAGGAGGTCTCCCATCCAAGTACTAAGATAGCTCGCAGCTGATTCACTTCGGAGATCGGACGGGATCCGGTGCATTCAGCAGGATATGAGCGTAAGACACTACTACCACTTTCTATCTTTCTCTTTTAAATTATATTTATCATTCTACACTGCAATGTAAGGGTTGATAATTATATTGAAAATTTATACATACAGATATTGTAATAAAATTTTAAAAGTAATTCATTATTGATATAAGTTATTATTTCAATTTTTTTTATTAAAATTACTTTTTTTAATTGTTTAATTTTTTTTTCAAATAAAAAATTAAATAAATTGTAAAATGTAAAGATTTTTAAATATGATAATAAAATTATTTTATACTAGTTACAAGTAAAAATATTAATCAATTTAAGTCATTTGTTCATTGTTGTAAAAAAAGATTATTTAAAGTTTTTATTTTAATTAAAATTAAAAACACAATATTTTGTGTGTACTCGTGACAAAACAATTCATTATAAAATGATATTATAATATATAAATTATTGATTTAAAGTTTTTTTCTCTTCTTCAAGTAATGTTTGTACTAATTTCATAAATTTATCATATATTTCAGTATTTACAGCAACTATCCGATTTTTGAAATGCTCATAAAGAAAAGATAGAGCAAAGAAAAATTGATTTGGAGTTTGTACTGCCTTGTAGCGACGTTGTCTGACATAATCTAAACATTTAATAGGATCGAATGATTTTTTTAATTTAATCATATCAATCATATAAATTATTAATGCAAGTGTACCAGTTCTTCCAACACCTGAACTACACTGAATCATTAAATAATCATTTTTGTTTAATTCAATTAATCTTTTATAAAATCCATTGAAAGATTTTTTATCAGAAGGTACATCTAAAAAAAATAATTTAAAAAATGCTTTTAAATTAAATAAACTTACTTTTATTAGGCCAATTTATATAATGAAGTAGTTTAAAATTTTTTGTTTTGTTTGTAGACAATTGAGTAAGAATACAATCATATTCATAATAACATTTATTCTTATCAAGTTGACCACCTTTATTTGCAAGTGAATAATTTTTAGAATTATTATCTTTGAGATTTAAAGAAAAGTAAGGATAGCATTTAATTTGCTTCTTTAATTCATTTTCATTAATAAGAACTGCTATTACTTCAATCTGATATTTAAAAATTATATCATATGTATCATCAACAGTTTCTTTTAATGGTGCCTAAAAAAATATGTTATATTAAAAAAAATATTTATAAATTCTTACCTGACACATAATAATTTTTCTTTCTTTTTCTTCACCATATTTATAAATCATTTCATTAGCATGAATAAATTCTTCAACATTAGTAGAATCTTCTCCACCAATATTTATTGAATTTCTATCAAAACATGAAATTTCTGGATATCGTATCTTTTTTTTTTTTTCTGTTTTAAGAATAGCATAAAAACGGGAACATTTTTTGTTTAAAACTTTTTCATTAATTATTTGTGTTTTAATAAATCGTTCATAAAAATATCTTAATTTTCCATAGTCAATCAAACCAACAAATTTTATAAAACTTTTAATAGAACTATCTTCATATGATTCATAAATATCAAATTTATATTTATAATTATTATATTGTTCAGTAAATATTTCTCCATGATTTATTAAATCAATGAGCATTTGTTTTTCCATAAAATATGAGATGAGAGCTTTAATAATATATGTATATTCTATAGCTGAAATACTTCCACCATAAAAATTTTCACGAATATTTTTTATAATTATCATTGGATTTGTAGAATTTACATCTTTTTTCATAACTTCAAAAATACAAGAAAAATACATAAATATATAAACACGATTGTCAGGTTGATGTGAAGAATGAATAAGAATTTTACCATCACCTGTATATGGAGAAATAACATCATATAACTTGGTAAGATAAAAATCAGATTTAGGAATTTCATGTTCATCCCAATTATTAACATGAAATAAAGTTAATTCTTTTGGTTTTCCTACATTTACAGTTATTTCAAATTTAGTAATTGATAAATGAGAAGCTTCATCTACTGATAAATTTTTTATAAATTGAACAGTTACATTTCCATATTTTTCTTTTTTTTTAAGCCAATAATAAAAATTTTTATCATCAATTGAAATATCATTATCTGGTTGATCAATAAATGCAACAACTACTTTAACATCTTCACGATATAATAATTCCCAAAAATAATTTACTTTTTCTTCAGTTGGCCCATCTGATATAATATATTTTCTTTCTGGTGATATATTATTAATACAATAAGCAGTTATTTCTTCATTAATATCTTTAAAACAATTGACTAAATTTTTATTAAAAAGAGAGATTGTATCAGTAAAAATTTCTTCACCACCTTCTTCTATTTTTTTATATTCAAAATTTTGTACACCATCTGAAATATATTCTTTTTTTATACCATTTTCAGAATACGTTTCTAGGTCTTCTTTTGATATTTGATCCCATAATTCAAATATATTAGGATATGTTTTTATAATTTTTTTCTTTATAATAATTGGTTTTATTAATTTAATGTAACAAAATACAGAAGCAATTGTTATAATGGTAAGAATATTCAAAATTATTCCAATTATAATTCTGTATGAACTATCAGCTTCAATATTATCTTCGATTTTTTCAAAAATTAATTTTTTCATAACCGTCATTTTTTTATTCTTTTTAGTTATTTTTTTATTCTTTTTAGTTATTTTTTTATTCTTTTTAGTTATTTTTTTTTCATATTCTAATACATCACTCATTGGTATTAGTTTATATGCCTCTTCTCCTTTTTCATTTTTTCCAACATATATTTTTTTTGCACTTATAAATGTTTGTGATAATTTAATTATTCCAGTTGGAGTTTTGTAATGACAAATTAAATTTATTTCAAAGTTTGTTACATTCTTTAAAATAATATAATCTCCAAAACGTTCAAAATTATCTTTTTTATTATTAATAAATTCATTTAATTTAATAGTTTTATTTTCATAAGTGAGAGAATCAAAATATCCATATGTGATTCCATTAATACTACAATTTGGTTGAATGGTCGTTTCATTTGCCAGATATAATATGTCCTGATTTGGAAAGCTATAATCATCTACCATTGGTGCAAAATAATAAAATTTTGTTACATATTTATTATATTCAGTTGTTGGATAGAGGTAACTAAACTCTAATATTTTAAATTGATGTGCTGTGAAATTTCCAATTATCATTTCATCAGTGTTTGATATTATTTCTAACCCTGTTTTTTTGTATTTAACTTCTCTCTTTAAAATTTTTTCACCTTTATAGAAATTAGGAACATCTGTAGACATTAACTCAAGTTTTATATTGAATATTTCTGTCATGTTTTTTAGTTTAATAACATGAATATTAATATTATTTGGAGATACTGGATGTTCTTGTCCATTAATTTTTATTTCTGGTTCATCATTAATTGCTCTAATAATTGCACAGGGAGTTTTTAATACCGATTCAGAATTTTCTTCTGGTACAACAAAATAGTAATACAATTTGTTGGCATGAGGTAATTCATCTGTTTGTGTCAATTTATTTCCATTTAAATTGAGTCGTTTCATATTGCCTTGTTTATCTTTGATAAATTTAGCCACTTTAGATGGATTGTTACCACAATTATTAGGTGAAGGAAGCGTCTTTAATATTTTCTCTTTCTTTGCACTTTTTAATGGTCTTGGTTCATACTGCCATTTGAATTTGTACTCCCAGAGAGAGTAGTTATATGTACTAGCACCTATATATATGTTAACCCTTCCACAAGTGAGTTTATTATCTAAATTTTTATCATATACATAGGGTCTCCAGAAACATTTTAAACTTTCAGTACAAATTGCTATTTCTGACATCACAGGTGAATCATCTATTACAAATATATCCCTAGAATCCGAATGTCTGTAGGATGAGTATGGACATTTAACAAAGATTACATCTGATTCAGATTTTAATCTGATAGTAAATGGAAAGTCATACCTATTGATTGTCTTAGGAATTGGAGAGAAGAGATTCCAATCTACAGTTTCGTAAGAACAAACGAAAATTTTAGGCAGCAGCCATGAAAATGTAAGCTGGTATAAAACCAGAAACATTATAGAACCTTTTTTGTTAAAAACACGACATTTTAAATTACTTTTTTAAAAATAAAAATTTGAATGTTATATTGAATTATTTAATATTATTAACCATATAATTATTATATAATATTAATATTTAAATTTTATCAAATTATACAATAAAAATGTTTTTAAGTGAATAAAGAATTAAAAGTTAACTGATTTGCAATAATATTATATCCAAATTATATATATTTTATAAGCTTAGAAAATATGATATGTTCAAAGAAATATCAGAGTAGAAATAGTAAAATTATAATTTAAGATATTTGTTTTAATTTTTTGTTGTACATATTTTGTTATAATTACAATTAATCAAAAAATTGATATATTATAAATGTTTAAGAAAAGATAATGTTTTAAATAAATTAAAGTAGAAATTTATTTAATTTAATGACGTTATAAAAAGTTTTATTTGTAATAAATTTACTAAGTTTAAGATTATATTTTTATTGGTTCAGCTAAATAAATAATATTTAAAAACTAATTTAGTTGAATAAAATAACAAATAAAATTATGCTTAACATGAACATTATTTTTTTAGTGTTCCTTATACTCCAAGTTTAATTGAGTGAAGATGTTGTTGTATTTATTTTTAGAATTCAGCATATATATTGATATTTGTAATTGTTACTCTATTTTTTTTAGTTTCAGTCATTGTTCTTGATATAACATAGATTGTGTATACTTTAGTACAGAATGTTTCTAATTGACTTTTTCAAAAGCAATTTTTATTGATCACACATACATAATGGCAGTGTAAGAAATTTTTGTATCATTTAAAAATTTTAAAAGAATTTTTAAAACACTACACAGAGAGAAAAAATATTTACTTTTGATTTTCTTGAATCATTATAATAAAACAAAAAATTATTATCATATTTTTAAATTCTAAAATTTGATCTCATAAAACATTGTTCTGGTATTACAATCCACAATGCTTTTTGTAAATAAAAATATGAAAAAAAAATACTTGAAAATAGTATTATATATTTTTTTATAGTAAAAAAGTAATTTTTTTCCATAACATTAAAAAAATTTTTATTAATATTTTGTTAATGGTTAAAAAATCTAAATATATCTTTTGATCTTTTAGTTGTTTGTACTATAATGATATAAAAAGATCCAAAATAAAAGTTTTTTCTTTGCGTGTATTTTATGTAGTAAAAAAATTAACTTAAAAACGGAAATTTTAATTTTAGTTTAAATTTGATTTATTATAATTAATAATAATTAATAAGTTAATTTATTAAGATTGAGTTTACACAATTGTAACATCGAGAACACCGTTTTTCAATTATTGTAAGATTATCCATTCATTTTCTTACTATTCAATTAAATTTTATTTGTTTTTAACAGACGTTTTTTTATTATAATCCTCATTTTAAATTAAGCTGTTTCGGCATTAAAAATTTTTATTTTCTTATTTTTTGTCAATAAGGTTAATTTCTTTTCAATTTCAACGTAATTTTTTCCACACATACTTTACCAGAAGAATTTCGATTAAACTTCATTAACATTTTTTTTATCACTGATAGACATATTTCATACATAAATGATAATTTTTTTTATCTTTTATCTAGTTAAACTATACAGAAACATAAATAATTTAATTGGTTTTTATTAAAATAATATTAATGACAAAATAGGTATGAAATAAATTACAAATTAAGTAAGAAATATTTTAATAATTCATCTTTTTATAGATAAACTGCCTGTTCTTCTACTCTTTTTAATGTTTAGTGTATTACACTTCAAGTAAATTTACATTTTGATTTTTTATATCGTAATACGACTTTTGAAAACACATTGCTAAAAATTCAGTAAAAACATATATTGATAGTAATTTATCAAATGTAATTAAATCATCATCAATGTATTTTTTTATAAACTCAGGTATATTGTCTTTTAAACCATCTATATTACAGTTTGTTATTACTTCTTGTAACACTTTGTACAAAGCTTCACTATGATGTTTACTTAATAGATAACTATCAATTAATTCTTCCTTATCTTCACATAATTCAGGAAATTTAAATGGTGTCATAAATATCGTGTCATCTGCAATACTATAACAGTTACTAGAACATTTTAATACTCTACTACTTTCTACTTCAAAAATTCCTTCCTCTTGAAATCCAGAAAAAATAATTTCATATGATGACTTTTTTTTATCGAAATTAATAACAGATCCAAGATAATACATTCCATCGACATTATATTCTGCAAAAACTTTTGAATCATTTTCAAGTGGAAATTTAATTTCTTCCGTCATAATTAAATTTCGCATTTCATTATCAAATATTTTATCAGAAAACGATGCTTCTACATCTTTATTGTAAATATCAATATCTGAAATTAATACTTCATACTCTCCCTCCTCCTCAAAACCCTCATATACAACATTAACAGTCTTTTTTAAGAGATTAATTGATACGACACTAGCTACATAATACTCATTGTCTTCTTCATATAATGCCAAAACTTTACTACCAATTTGAAAATTATTTAAATCTATTGTTAGGTTTACTAAATCATTCTTTGTATTATCATTGTCAACTATTTCAGAATAAATCTTTGTGTTATCCCTGAGTGGTATTTCACTAATGGTATCTAATGATAAATCTAAAATATCAGAAGTAACGAAAGAAAAAACAGAATTAAGGTAGTTTGCATCATAATTTTTCTCATCAACAATTTGTTGCCAAAATTTTTTTTCACATTCACTCCACATTTCTATAAAATAATAACAATTTATTCTAATCTTTAAAAAACAAAAAGATATGACAGTGGATAAAAACCAATTATAAATTACTCTTATCACAAAGTGATTTTTCAAAAATAACAATTATGACAACATTATTTTAAATGATTTTATAAACATGAAATTAATAATCTTCTCCTCTGCTAACTACTTCCTTGCATGTTGGTCTTAAAAGTAAAGTATGTTCCCATTGGGCAGTAAAAGATCCTCTGACATCACAAAGTGGTGGATAAGGGTCAACAATTCCTTTATCACATAGTTCTTTAAGTCCCATAAGATATCTAGTTTGACCAACTCGATCCAACCAACGACGACAAAAGGCTAAGGTACCAAAGTTTTTATTAATTACATTTAATAATTCTTTACTTTTAGCTAATTTCAATGGAATATGTTGTTGAGCAAGATCAAAATTCTTCATATAATGACTACATTCCATATCTTCATGAATCATTCCTTTACCATTTATACTACCAAATGTTTCAATAGCATATACTTCATTTTCAAGCATTTTTGTTTGTGGCCCTCCTTTAACTATAGGAACTGAATTTCCCGCATGAATTCTGTATTGTCCAATACTGTGTCCACAGAGATTACGAATGGGTTTAACAACATGAGTTTTTCCATCGAGTTCAACTTCATGAGAACTCATTACTTCTTCAATAGTTTTTCCAATATCACAAAGTCTAACATCTATTCCAGCTTCTTTGATACCAGCATTAGTTGCTTCCTTAACTGCTTCAACTAATACATCAAATTTAGGATCAAAATGAACAGTAAATGCACAGTCAATAATTCTTCCATCAACATGAACACCATAGTCAATTTTACAAACATCACCATATTGTAAAACAGTAGGATCACCTCCATTTGGTGTATAATGAGCAGCACAATCATTCAAAGAACAACCTGTTGGAAATGCTAAACCAGCCTCTAATCCTTTTTCATTAATCATTCTACGAGAATGAGCTTCAAGTCTTTCACTAAAAATTATTATAAAATAAATTATTTTTATTAGCATACCAAATGTCTTGCATTTTCATTCCAGGTTTAATCCAACTTTTAACATACTTCCTAGTCTGCCTATGACTTTCAGCAGCTCTTCTAAAGTTTTTATGCATTTCAGAATAATCATTATCAAGAGCTCTTTTTTCTTCACTAGTCATTCTATTTAAAGTATTTGATTCATCTTTTCCTGGTAAATATTCACAAATCTCACCAACAGGATATTCTTTTCCAGCAAATTGTATATCAATAGGATCTAACTTATTTATTTCATCCAAGTAACTATTACCAGCTTCTTTAACAGTATCTACTTTTTTTTGATTTTTTTTGTCTTCAAGATTTACCTGAGCAAGTAAAGCATCAATATCTTCTTCAACCTTTGAACCATTGTTAGTAGAGGGACCTTTTTTCCCTTTATTTTGTTTTTTTGGACCCATGAATTAAACTAAAAATAGGTACTTTAATTAATTTACATATAATAAGAAATATAAAAAAAAATTACTATAATAAATATATTAAAAAATAAAAAATTAAGGAAAAACAATGATAATGGGCAGACATAAATATAAAAAAAACGGATAAAATATTTGAATAATGTTTATAGTAATAATTTCGTCATAAGAGAAGAATAATATTAAAAAATTGAAATTACATCAATTAGTCATTTATTAATTTTTATTTTTGTAATTAAGAAATTTTAGACTTAGTAAAAATATCTACATAATTATTAAATTAAATATACTATAAAAATAATTGCATTTGAAATTTAATTCTATAAAAAGTTAAATTATTTTATATTGGTGGATCATCTTCTTACACATAAAACATATAAGCAAAAATAAAATTTACCAACTTTTATAGAAAAAATTATATGTTTAAAAAGTCATTTTGTAACTAAAATATTATAAAATTTAATAATTTTTTGTTTAAAAAATACTTTTAACAAAAAAAAAACTAAATTAAAAATTTTTTTTTATGCAGGTGAATAATATTATTTTTTTTTTAGTAATTTTACATTAAATTATAAATATAAAAGTGATTATTATAAATCTACTTAACAAAAAGAAATAATATAATAATGACTACAACTATAAAAAATATATAATAATTTAATATGAATTAAGAAAAACAGGATTACTTTAAAATATATAAAAATAACTTTTAAAGTTCTTAAAAATTTATGTTTAAACATTTGATGGTCATTCTACTTTATAATCAATTAAACTAGAAAGCAAAAAAAAATGAAAAATTTTGAAAATAAATATTTATTTACTATTGACATAAAAGTTTGAGTAACAATTAATATTGTTGTTGTTTATACCTTATTTTTAATAACAAAACTAGAGTTATAAATATCTTAAATTTAATCCTTTATCATATAACTTTATTAGAAGATAGAAAAATGATAATTAATTTTTGAAAAAATGTATTTTAGGATATTTTAATAAATCAATTTATTTATAAGAGAATATAAAATATACTTAAAACAAATCTAGTAAACAAATAATTTCATTTCAATAGTTTTTTTTTTAGTTTATCTTTACGTAAAAATTTTTATATATTCTAATACTAAAATAAAAGTAATAACAATGGATAGGATGTTGTAGATATAATAATTCTATTATTTATATAATGGTATTAAGAATTATCAAAAAAAAAAGTTTTGTGAAAAGTTAGTTATTGTATAACTTATAAATATTAACAAATTACAATATATATTTTTACCAATTGTTGATTTAACAATTAATGAGAAAACAAAAAAATATACTATATACAATTAATTTTATTAAAAAAATTTTTTTTTTATAACAAATATTGATGGTAAATTTTATCCATAACACAAAAATAATAAAACTTTTAATTTATTTATTACTAATAATAATATTAATTTTCAACAATATCTGCAATAAATCTATCAAGTGTCTCATCATCAACCATCCCTTCAAATTTGCTAATAACTTCACCATTTTTCATACCAAGAATTGTTGGGATTGCAGATATTTCAAATTCATCTGCTAAATTTCCTACCTCATCAACATTTATTTTTGCCAACGATACCTTTAATGACAATAAATAACACAATTGAAAATATAACTACCTACCTGTCCACCTAAGTTAGATACTTTTGCTTCAAGTCTTGGTCCAAGTTGTTGGCATGGTGAGCACCAATCAGCATAAAAGTCAACTAATACTGGATATGGAGAATTCATAACTTTTTCATCAAACTCCTCCGACGATTCAATGGTAAAAATTACTTCAGAAGAGTAATATCTACAAGCAGCTATCTAATTGAAACGAAATAAATTAATAGAATTATTTTTTTACCTGTTTAAAGTTATTATTTCTAATATTATTTATAGGATAAGCCTTTGCTAAAGTTGAACTCAATGTAAAAAGTCTTCTAAGATTATTCATTTTTTCTGTTAAAAAAATAAAACTTAATTTTATAAATTTTTTAAAGTACCAATTACTCTATTTCAATTAGAACGAAATAGTTATCTGACTTGTGATTTTTAAAATTTATTATCAGACATTCGGTGTAAAAGTCAGAAAAATGAAATTAAACATCAGAAGAGAGACGTTTATATTTTAGAACTTGTAGAGAAAAATTATATATATTAAAAAATATATAATAATTCTATTTTATATTTAGAAGAGTAATGGAATAGAGGCATCCTCAAACTTCTAAATAAGGTAACGTTAGGAAGAAAGTATTAATAAAGAATTTCAATATTGAAAAGCCAACAAAGAGTACTGAACTTGTGACATAGAAAACAACAATTGGAGAAAATATAAATGAAATCAACTACCAAAAAATCAAATGGAAATTAAAACTTTTATTTTTTAAAAAAGATTTGGAACATTCCAAACAATACCATATGAAAAATAATTTTATTGTTCTTAGTAAAATAGAAGTATAAAAAAAGCTAATACAATGATATATTTTTAGACAATAGTTTTGAAAAACACATCAAAAAATTATTCATAATACAATGCAATCATTTTTTTATTCTAATAAATAATATAAATTTTACTTAGATATTTTATTTAATAATGTAAATATATTTTAAATAGTTAAAAAAGTACTTCTTCTCAAATGTCTAATACAATCTTTAAAAAAATATCATATATTATATTATAAATATATAATATTTACCTTATTCAAATAATAAGATAAAAGAAGAATTATTATTTATGGGGATTCAGAAAAACTTTTATTAGATATGTAAATATTAATATTAAATAAAACTTTTAAAGTTTTATATTATAAAAGTAGAAAGTTTATCTAAAGTAATTGTAATAAATATACTTTATGATTATATTTTATAAGAAAAATAATATGTTTCCATGATATTGTTATCAATTATTTTAAAAAAGCAAAGATAATAATTAACAATAACGAGTATCATCATATTTACATAAATATGTCTATTTAAAGTTATGAAATAAAGAAGTATATATATATTTAATTATAATTTAAATTATGATATTATATTAAAAATAATGTTAAGAATATTATTAAATATAAAAATAATAGTGTTTAAAACATTGAAATATATCATGTGATAACAAGAAAATATATTTCCTGAAAAATTATGGAGTAACTTCATCATTTTAAAAAAACAAATGCTTAATTGTGCTAATTATTTAAATGTTCCAACAAGAAACTTATAAAATTTTGTAATTATTAAATGAGGTAAAAGATAAGAAAATTTAATCATTACATTTAATGTTTAATTTTGTTTTAATTAAAATGTTTGTAATTAAAATAGATAACCCTCACAATATATTTGATGAAAAGCATAAGATTATTATTTAAAGTAATAATTGGAATTTTTTTAATGAAAAATTATTTATGCTTTAACTCTATTAATAAAACTTTTTTTATTAAAATTCTTAAATGACTAACATTAAAAATTAATCATTCTAAAAACAATTTTCACGTTCTCTTTATATATAGTTTGTAAAAAAAACATTGTTTTTTCGACATTATAAAAATATACTTATATAAAAGTTTGTGAAAATTGATTAATTTTTTTTTTAATGAAGCAATTGAATATAATCTTATCTTCTCAAAACTTAAATAACATAAAATATAAAATGAAATATGATTATAAAAAGTTTTCAAATGCGTACTCATAAAAGCATAGGATTTGATGTGTTAGAGTTCTTCCAATTTTCAAAGTATAGTTTACGTTGAAAACATTTTTTAATATTATATAGTTCTTTAAATATAATTCTTAGCGCTTTTTTGTACTTAATCTTTTGCCATTATTTTTTATATCTCAATAATGATAAAAAATATAAAAATGTTTTAAAATTAAATCTTATATTAACATTTATAATGTAAAAAATTATTTACGCATATTTTATTTCAAAACATGATAAATGCATTATGTCTTACTTTTTTAAATATTTTTTAAAATTTGCTATATAATTATGAAATAGAAGATAATTGATAAAAACTTGTTCAAAGGACAAAAATTAAAAGATACAAATAATATTATTATACATATATTAATTTAATATAAAGAAAAACTGCTATTTTTAATTAATTAAATATGTATACTTAGGCAGAATAAATTAAAACATTTTTTTAAATACTGTAATTCAAATAAAAAGTATTAATTTTTTACAATCATAAATTATATTTTTGTTTATTATTTTATATATACAGAAATAATATTTCATGATAAAATAATCAAAATACAGAAAATTTAAAAGGAATATTTTATTGATACCAATATTTATTTCTTCTCAAATTAAAATTTATATTAAGAAATATTTGGTATGTACTGTTTTACCTTCCTACCAAACACCTGTTTCTTCTATTAAATTCTAACTTAACAAGATTTCAATAAAAAGAAAATTTTCAAATAAATGATATGTGTTTTTAAAAAAACTACAGACTTTTAAAAATTATATGTATAACTTCAAAATTATTTTTTTACAAAAAGTTAACATCACAAATACTTTTTCCAACCTTATTTACACTTAGGTTCCATTTCATTACAAAAACCATTTTGCAGCAAATCCTAGTTTAACAATTTTTGCTACAATATCTATACAAAAAACGGAATTTTTTTGAAAAAAATTACTGCACTTCTGAGTATCAGCGCATTTTTCTAGAAAAGTTTATAAAAAAAAATAATCGAAAAATATCTTTCACACCTTATTTCTTGTCTATATGTATTTAGGATATATATTTATTATTATTATTTAGGATAGGATAATAAATAAACTTGTCAGTAAATGTAGGTTGAAAATAGAAACAAATAGATTAAAATTCCAACAAATTAACAATTCAATATATAAAAAAGTGTGTGACATCGGTAACAGACATGTTAGTAATAATAAAATCGGCTTTTAAATCATATTTTTTTTAACCGTTATAAAATATATGATCTAGTATCACTACTTAAGAATTTGTTATTAAAAACATTTATATTCCAGTTTAAAAGAGCTGATATATATCTCTTTATTGCAATGATACTATAAATTTATTTTGCCGATGATTGAATTAGTTCACGTTCCAAATCCTCAACAGAAACTGGTTTAGCAGAAGGTGGAAGCTTCATAAGAATTGAGGCTTTAATTTGACCAGATTCTGAATAAAAAATATTAACTATATGATAAATAAAAACTAACCTGTAGCATTAGGCATATTGGCATCTGGAGATACATAATTAGCATTTGGCTCGATTATATGAGCATTTTGATTAAAGTTACTTTCAACTGGTCTATTATTTGGTTGCACAAGATGATTGATATTAATTCCTGGAATTTGTTGATTAACACCCGTACGGTAAGAAGCAGCTAATTGTTGTTGCTGCTTAATTCTTAATGAGTTCAAATAGTGTATCTGTTGAGCTGGTGATAAAGTTTTCAACAAAGTTTGTTGTGCAAGAAAAGCTTGATCAGCCGCTGTACTATTTGTCATTTTCCATCCTTGCATTGGTAGACCACTTGTCATAGCATGTAAAACATTATTATATGATGATTGAAGTTTCGCCTTTTCAATATCAGACATGGAAGAAATGTTAAGACCTTTCATTTCTGGTTTTGATTCAACTTCATTTGAATACTTTCTTTGATCCTCAAAGACATGATCATTAATCATGCCAACAGAATTAGTCTGGGGATGTTGAGGTACATTTGAAAGCATACTTGTTGGAGTTTGAGAGTTCGAAGTACGTCCAGAATTAGAATTATTGCATTGACCCGATTTATGCATTTGACGTATGACTGATGTTGGTACAAATGAGTTTAATTTTGATTGAGGTGATGGATCTTGTGCATTATTTGAGGCAGCAAATGAGGCAGGACTTTTCTTTATCTGTTGACTATCATAAGGACTCCCTCCTTGGTAATACATTGTTGGGGATTGCTGTTGATGTGTTGAAGGTTGTGGAGATTGTTGTTGCTGTTGTTGTTGGTAAAATTGAGCATTTCTAAGACGTTCCGCAGCAATACTATTTTGACGTGCAATTACCAATTGAGCTGTAGCAATATTTAATTGAATAACATTATTGGCAAGTTCTGGTGCTCTAGCAATCAACGAATTTCTGATATCTATTACCATCTGTCTGTGATGTGGATTTGACATTGCTTGTTGACTAAATATCAAGTTCATTTGTTGTTGGAAAACCAATTTTTGCATTACTTCAATAGGTACTCCTTGACCACGAGACATTCCCATCGGCACTTGTGGATGCATATTCAAAGGCATATGTTGTCCTGTTCCAACATCTAATCTACGGTAATGCTCATCATTAACATCCTCACTAATTTCATTACTAAAGCATGGAATTTCATTTTGACGTTCAGTCATTTTCTTCATTTGCATATTTTGTGAAGCAAATGCACGACCCATAACTTCATTGTGCATTACTGCTTTATAAAATGTAGCAGGATCAATGTTAGAAGGACAATGTCCAAATAAACTGGGAGGAAACGTTTGATTTTGTGGTGTCTCTTGAACACAACGCATCATTGACTTTTCAACATCTTCTAAAGCTACACCTTTAGCACGTAAATTTGCATCAAGTTCCATATTACCAATCCTACGAACTGGACTATTTGGTACTTGTTGAGAACTTGAAGGAATTAATTTACTCAAAAGAGACTCTCCAGTGTGATGTTCACTACCTAGCTGTCTTTGACCCCACAAATTTTCACTTCCAATTTCATCCTTATTTTTGTTATCCAAAACAATAGGATTGTCAGTTCTCATAATTTCAATAGGTGATGGTGAATTTGTTTGTTGTTTCTCTATATTGCTTACAAAAAATTTGGACAATCGAGAACCTGCCAATCCACTTCCACACTTATTATCCTTTTTGTCCTCATCTATTTGAAGTCTCAGGAGATATTCATTGACAGTTTCATTACTAGGACCATCTTTTCCTTCCCCAGAAATATGACCCGTTCTAGAAGATAACACACTACCGGAACGAGACCTAATATCAGCTTCCGATTCCTTTTTACCTTTTTTATTACGATTCTTCTTACTGAAAAAGTCATCATCCTCGTCAAAACCTCTCAATTCAAAGTCAGCATTAAGATCACATTCATCATCTAACCATTCAGGAACTTCTTCATCACTTTGACTACGATCAGAATGTTTTATTCTTGAACTGTTATTTCTAGCAAATGAAGGCTTAAAAGAATCCGAAGTATTCCAACTCTTTCCTCTTCCAAATGTATCTTTATCCAACATTCTTGGATATTCTTTTGTCAAACGTCTTGAGTCAGAACCAACCAAAGGACTTGCCTTACCAAAAGAGTCATGAGATGACTTAAATTTGTTAGAATTAAATCCAGATGACTTGCTTTTGTCTTGAATTGTACTTTCAGGTGAAGCGGCTCTACAACCACCTGAGAAGCCTTTACGTTGTGGAGAAAGAATATTTGCAACAGTATCAAAATTAGAATGATCGTCTTTTTTGATAAACGTTCTCGGTTTCTTTAATTTTCCTTCATTTTTATTAGTAATTCCATTAACTTCCCAGATATGATCCATCCAATTTTCCACGCTAAAGACACCTTTTTCACTAAAAATTAGTTAAGAGAAAACAAACGACAATGATTTCATGAAAATTTAAATTTAATACTTACTCAATAAAATCTTTTGACAAATAATCAGGTATCTCATTTGATGCAGGAGTTTCCTTAATTCTCATTAGCTCAGCCCTTGAATATACAAATGTCTTCTCTTCTGACTGTGAAGAAAGACTATGTACATTTATTCGACTAGATGCTACGTTATTAATAAGATCCAAAATATTACCATTAGACATATTTTATATATTTTTGCTGGAAAACAATTAATAATTAAGCAATAATTTAATGAAAAAAATAGAAAAAAAAAACAATGAAAGTATTGAAATGGATGACAAAATTTGTCACGTATTCAACGTCTTAAACGACATGTAAACAACATATGCATTATATTGTCGCGACGATACCAAAAAATTCAGGAGATTTATGAGTTTAAGTAGAAAAACAAAGCACATAATAATTTCACAATTTTTAGGGAATTTTAACAATAATAAGAAAATACTGATGAGCTGCATGAAAATCCTCGATGATGATTTAATAGTTACAACAGATAGGGTAATCAATGGATAAAACTTAACTTTTGTCCGCATATGCGAAATCCCAAAAGTGTGTATAAGTGTGTAAAATAGAATTTCTCTTAAAACGAATTTTATATTCGTTGGGAATATAAATTTCATTTAATATTTTAAGTATTTTATACCATATTTTATCGTTATATAAATTTTTTCTAAATTTTTTTTGTTTTAATATTTTTAAAAAAATTACCTTTATTTAATATTGACAGCTTGTTTTTTTTATACATGTTTTTTAGTGAATTTATTAATTTATAATTTTTTTAATTATAGTTTTTAACAGGGTTACTTATTTGCAAACATGGCTGTAGGAAAGAATAAGAAGATGGGCAAAAAGGGAGCCAAGAAGAAGATTATTGATCCCTTCACCCGTAAAGAATGGTATGACATCAAAGCTCCAAGTATGTTCACCACTCGTCAAGTTGGAAAAACTTTTATCAACAAAACTCAAGGAACAAAAATTGCTTCTGAAGGACTTAAAGGACGTGTCTTTGAAGTTTCTCTTGGAGATTTGAATAAATCTGAATCAGACTTCAGAAAATTCAGACTTATTTGTGAAGATGTCCAAGGACGTAATGTTCTTACAAACTTCCACGGAATGAATTTCACACGTGACAAACTTTGCTCTATTGTTAAAAAATGGCACACTCTTATCCAAGCTAATGTTGCTGTTAAGACAACTGACGGATATGTTCTCAGACTTTTTGCCATCGGTTTTACCAAAAGAGCTCCAAGACAAATAAAGAAAACTTCATACGCTCAATCTTCTCAAGTACGTGCTATTCGTGCCAAAATGGTTGAGATTATTCAAAAAGAAGTCGGTGGATCTTCTCTTAAGGAAGTTGTTAACAAACTTATTCCTGACTCAATAGGTAAAGATATGGAGAAAGCTTGCTCAACCATCTTCCCACTTCAAGATGTTTATATTCGTAAGGTAAAGATTCTTAAAAAACCTAAATTTGAACATGGAAAATTCGCTGAAATCCATGGAGATGGAGGTGCTTACACTACTGCTGAAGGAGTTGTTGTTGACAAGCCAGATAACTATGAACCACCAGTTCAAGAGTCTGTTTAAGCTATTCAATGTTTTATGTTTTTATTGTTGTGACTTTTGTCAATAAAATGTTAATTTTTCTGCTCATTTTTAAAAATATATTAGTTTTATCTTATTTATAAATAACAAAATGAGAAGATAGTAATTTTTTTATGTATGACATCAGTTTATATTTAAATAATAATCAAATTTCAAAAGTAAATATAGTATAATTATTATAAAAAAATTTTTTAAATACATGTTTATACAAAAGTACTTTTTTCTTGATCATCTCTTAATTGTTTTATTTTTTTTTTGTTTTTTCTAAACTGATATTCATTTAAAATACATAATGACACCAATCCAAAAATGCACATTAATGAAACTAAAATTCCTCCAAATTTTACGTCATCAAATATATTTAATAAATTGTCTTCATCTTTATCCTCATACAATTGTTCATACGAATCTGATGATTGTAGAGTTTTTAATGTTGTTGTTGGAGTTTTTTGAGTTGTTATAGATTCTTTTATTATTTTTATTTTTAAATTATCTTTTAATTGCTTTAAATTTTTTTTATTACCTACAATTAAAATAAAATCAAGTCTTCCTGAGAAATACCAATCTTGGAGTAATTTTTTAAATTGTTTATAAAATAATTTTTTATTATTATGATATTCTTTAATCATTTCAATAGTACTTTTTAATAAATTAATGTAATTTGAATTTTGATAAAGACAAATCAAAATAAAATTGTCCCACTCATCTTTTATATAATTTTTAATGTGCAAAATTTTTCCACCAAACTTATTGTATTCTGTAACAGGTAACTAAATAAATGTTATAGAAAAATAAAATTTTCAATGACAACTTACTCTATTGACTTTTTTACTTAATGAATTCCACTCTTTATCTATATCAGCTTTTTTTTTATTAATTGTTGTATTAATAAATATATTTATTGGATAGGGTAGCCATATAATATCAACAATTTCCATATTTAAATATGGACAAATAATTTTGACATTATCAACTTGTGTATCGTTGAAAATTGAAGTGCGATTTTTATCTATAAAATATACCACTCCATAAACAATTATATTTGTCATTGCTTCTAGTCGAAGAGAAACATCATCTTTTGTGTCTAAGCGTCTGATACCAGCATAACAATAAACAAGAAATAAAAGTAAAAAAACGACTGTGAATTTCATTGTATCTACTAATATATAATAATCTTTTATTATATCACATATTTTTTATTCAAATTAATCTAATTTATAATTATATTTGTTATTTAATTTTAATGTTTCATAAAGTTTTCAATTTCTTCAACAGTTCTTGGTAAAATAGACATATTTTCATTGCCATTCTTCCAAATAATAACATCGTCTTCAATTCTTACTCCACCAAAACCACGATACTCTTCTAGTACATTTTTATTTAAAAATTTGGCTTGATCTGGATCTGATAATGCTTTATCAAGTAATGAATCAATAAAATAACATCCAGGTTCAATTGTTATAACCATACGTTCTTGTAATGTTCTGGTACATCTTAAACTTTTTAAACCTGGAAGTGTTGATCGTGGTATAGCATCTCCTAAATAACCACCGCAATCATGTACATCAAGTCCTAGAAAATGGCCAAGACCATGTGGTTGGAAAACAGCTCCTAAACGTACTTTCATCATTTCATCAATCTCACCTTTAACAATGCCTATTTCTTTCAAATGTTTTAAGATTACTCTTTCAGCTAATAAATGCATTTCTACATAACTAACTCCAGGTTTTGCATTTTCAAAAACTGTTTTATTAGCAGCAAGAACAGCGTTGTATATTCCTTTCTGTTTTTTAGTAAATTTCCCATTAACAGGAAAACTACTTGTTACATCAGAGGCATAACAGTTATATTCTGGTCCCATATCAAAAAGACACATGTCACCATCTTTAATCTTACGTGAATTAGGAGCATTAACATGACCATAATGAAGAATAGAACTGTTTTCACCACTTGCTCCAATACATGTATAAGCAAGATGACGACAACCACCATGAAAATATGAATGATGTCTAAATAAACTTTCTCCCTGATATTCATACCATCCTGGTTTAATATTTTTCATTACATCTTTATGAGCATCACAAGCAATTTTGGCAGCATAACGCATTACTTCTAATTCCATATCTGTCTTAAAAACACGAAGCTCACTCATTATTGGGTAAAGTGTTTTCTCACATATTTCAAAGTTATTTTTTCCAATAAAATTAGCAGGAGGTAATTCATCATTACTATCACTATTAACACCTGATAACAAAAGAAGTTTTTGAGCATTCCACATTTTCAAATAATTCTCAATATTTCCATTTTCATGAAAGTGAACTTCATCAACCTCATATTTTTCTTTAAACCAGGTTTCTGGATGTATTCTAGGAAAAAAAACCATATATTAATCGATAAACATACTTACTTTCCTTCCCAAATAATATAATCAGGATGAAGTTTAGGAGCAAATAACATTGTTCTTCCGCTGTCTACATCAATAGCACCATAAAAATCACTTTCATGAACACCAAATGTCCAAAAAAAGTATGATTCTTGTCTAAAAGGTAAATCAGCAGAATCCGTATTGTATCTATTTTTTTCAATTCCACCTTGAAGCAAAACAACATTTTTTTTTCCATCTACAATTTTCTTTAACTCATTAACAAGTCTTTGACGGTTTAAGGCAAACAGTTTGGCTGAAACTTTTAAAGTATTTTCTCCTAGTTGAAATGACATATCGACAATAAAAATAATAATGTCACAGATAAACTGATCAAAAAAATAGTATTTCTTTCATTTTATATTACCAGTTGTTATCTAAGGAGTGTTTTGATAAGGAATTTCTTACAACGATTGTTTTTTTGACGCCATAGAAACATTATCCCAACGTAGAAATTAATACAAATCTTATTTTTATACCAAGCTTTTTATTTTTAAATATGGCTGGAATATTATTTGATGATATATTTACCATTAAAAATGTAAATCCTGATGGAAAAAAATTTGAACGTGTTGATAGATTATTTTGTGATGGTGAATCATTTAAAATGGATTTAATATTAGATGTTAATACTCAATTATATCCTTTATCACTTGGAGATCAGTTTAGATTTGTCTTATGTACGACATTGAGGGAAGATGGTCTGTTAGATGAAAATGAATATGATCCACTTGTAAGTTTGTTAAAATGTTTGAAACTAATTTTAACTTAATTTTTTAGCAACATTATCCCCGAACAGATCCATTTGACTATGTTATGTTTGGAAAAATTTATAGAATCAACAACGATGAAGATAAAGAATCTACAACTCTTAGTGTTTATGCATCATTTGGTGGACTTTTAATGAGACTTACAGGTGAAGCAAGTTATCTACAGGGATTTGTTTCAGATAGTAATATTTATATGATGATGAAAAGAGGAAAACATTAATTATAATTTATTGAATCTCTCTCATTGTATGCAACAATTTTGTAACTATTGTTTGTTTTTTTTTTATAATTTACAGTTTAATATTATTTTACCACGGATAGTTAGAAATCTAAAATGATTGGTTTTTCCATTAATGTTACTTCTTTTGTATTTTAAATATATACATTTTTTTTAAAATCTTTTGCAGACAATGAGTAAACCGACACATAAACCCGATGAAGAACAACGTGCTTTAGAAAGACATTTTGAAAAAAGTTTTGACAAAGTTCAAAAACTTCAAAAGTTACTAAAAGATATTAATGAACAAAATTTTTCTGAAGAACTTCTTGATTCATGTCCAAAATTGAAAGAAGCTATTACTGATATTGAAAAAATGAAGTATCGTATTTCTATTTTAAAAAGATCAATTGAGAACCAAAAAAATGAAAATGCAAAAAAAGTAAAGTCAAACGGTAAGGCTTCTGAGCCTAAAAAAGAGGTTAAAACTCCTCAAAAAAGTGGAAAAAACAAGGAATATGTTAATGTTTTGAATTATGGAGATTCAATTGTCGGGCAATTAAAAGCCATTTTTACAGATGCTTTGAAAAAAGCGTATCCATCAATTGAAGACAAAATTATTCTCGTTGAAACAAACAATCCAAAATATGGAGATTACCAATTGAATAATGCCTTAAAAATATGTGGAATTTTAAAAGCTTCCGGTGTCAAAACAACCCCAAAAGATGTTGCAACAAAAATTGCTTCATTAATATCAAAAAGTGATTTAATTGAAGAACTTGATATTTCTCCAGCTGGATTTATTAACATTCATTTATGTAAGAAATTTATTGGACAAAAGATTGGAAACATTTTTGATCATGGAATTGTACTTCCAGTACTTGAAAAAAAACGTGTTATTGTTGATTTTTCATCTCCTAATATTGCTAAAGAAATGCATGTTGGTCATCTTAGATCAACTATCATTGGTGACAGTATCTCACGTTTACTAGAGTATGTTGGTTATGATGTGTTGCGTCTAAATCATATTGGAGACTGGGGAACACAATTTGGTATGCTTATAGCTCATCTTCAAGATAAATTTCCAAATTTCTTAAATGAGACACCACCTATTTCGGATCTTCAGGCATTTTACAAGGAAAGTAAAAAAAGATTTGATGAAGATGAAACATTTAAAGCAAGGGCTTATGAATGTGTTGTAAAATTACAAAATTTTGATGAAGAATTTGTAAAAGCATGGAAACTTATTTGTGATGTTAGTAGAAAAAATTTCGAAAATATTTACGAAAGACTTGATGTAAATTTAGTTGAAAGAGGAGAATCATTTTATCAAAATCTTATGATAAATGTTGTCAAAGAATTCGAAAATAGTGGAGTTGTTAAAGTAGAGGAAGGTAGAAAGGTATTTTTTCCAACAAATTGTTCAGTACCCCTAACTATTGTTAAATCTGATGGTGGATTTACCTACGACACAAGTGATATGGCAGCTATTAGACAAAGAATATTTGACGAAAAAGCAGATTGGATTTTATATGTTATTGATGCTGGTCAAAATTTACACATGGAAACAATTTTTGCTGCTGCAAGAGATTTAAAATGGTATGATGAAGAAAAACAGCGTATTGAACATATTGCATTTGGGTTAGTTCTCGGTGAAGACAAAAAGAAATTTAAGACAAGATCTGGTGAAACTGTTAAGCTAGTTGATCTTATGGATGAAGGATTAAAAAGATCTGGTGATAAATTAGTAGAAAAAGAACGTGATAAAGTTTTGAGTAAAGAGGAATTAGAGGCAGCTCAAAAGGCTGTTGCATATGGTTGTATAAAATATGCTGATCTTTCTCATAATAGATGTCATGACTATGTTTTTAGTTTTGATCGTATGCTTGATGATAAAGGTAATACAGCTGTTTATCTTCTATATGCTTATGCTCGTATAAGATCAATTGCTCGAAATGCTGGTGTTCAAAACTCAACCTTAACAGAGTATATTAAAAATCTTAAAAATAATGCAATACCATTAGATCATCCGGCAGAATTTAAATTAGCAAAACATATTCTTAAGTTTTGTGATACTATTTTAGTAGCTTTAGATACATTTCTTCTTCATCAAATTTGTGACTATGTCTATGGTCTTGCTACAACTTTCCATGATTTTTACAATGAATGTTATGTTATTCAAAAAGATAAAGATGGAACAGTAAAACTTTTTGAGAATAGACTTGTTTTATGCGAAGTTACTGCAGATATAATGTGTGCTTGTTTCAATATACTCGGTATAAAAGCTGTTAACAGAATGTAATGTCACATTTTTTTATTATTTTATTATAATATAAATAAAATTAGTTATTTTTTCCTTTTATTGTAGGAGATTTAGTATATGTATAGAGTGTTAAAGTTGATATTAATATATTTAATGTTCCATGAATAATTAAAATTAACCCTGATGATATTGAAGAAAAAAATGACGTAAAAATGTTTTGTAAGACAGATTGTGTAATTGAAATAAAAATTCCAACTATTACTAAAAGACGATTTATGCCCACAATATCATTTCTAGAATATAACCATATAAGTATTGATAAAGATATGTAAAATATTAAATCTACATTACTTTGAATTGCTGAATATATATATTTGTAATCAAATGATATTCTTCTTGCATCTAGTATAAAACTTGGAAAATAATTAGCAAAAGAGTGTGCAAATGACCATCCTAAACCAACAGATAAACATCTAACTTCTGGTTTTCCAATGAAAAAATGAATTATAAGTAGATATATCCCAACTAAATCAAAAATATCTGTAATAGATTTTGAAATATCCTTAAAAAAAACATTATATTTAAATTTTCAAAAACATTAAACCTACAATTGGTACAATTAAAAAATTACTTGTATTATCGGGAAAGAATGTTGCCATAATCATTAATTTTATAAATTGAAACAAAAAATATATTACTCCTGCTTGTATTGGCATCCATATATTTGTATATTCATTCAATCCACTATACTTAAAAACAATAATATAAGGAGCATATCCAAGTAAAGAACAATTAATAAAATGTAAAAGAGTCATGGAAAAAAATTAATTAACTTTTTTCGGCATATGTTTATATAAAAGATTATTATTTCTACGACAACAGCTATATTCTGGTCTTGTTAGGAAATTGGGACATCTAGAATAAAATGGCATTTTCAAAAGGTTACAATTTGGCACGTGATAAATTTATCATTTAATTGTAATAGTATAAATTTTGAAAATTTATTTAAAAAAAAAGTACTATTTAGTTTGTATAAGCCATTTTTTTTAGTAAGAATATTTAAATAAATTTGTTTTTTTTTACAAGTTCAATGTCAATTTTTTAATTATTTTTTTTTTAAGATTTTAGTTAATTGTATTTTAATTAACATAATTTTTAATTTTTGAAGAAAAATAAAAACATTAAAATGTAGGAATAAAATTAAAAAATTATATAAATGATTTTTAATAACGATAACTACAATCATTTAAATAATATATGATGTAGAATGATAAAAATAATTTATATGATAAATAAAAAAATTAATTTAAAGTCATTGAAATTACAAGATAAGAAACCTTTTTGTAAATAAAATTTTAAAAACTGTTAAAAAAACTTCATTCAAAATTTTTAAAAGTATAATCCCAGTTTAATCAGAGATCGTTTTAGTAAAAAAAATTATATTTTTACGTTTTTTTTAATCCAATTCACTTAATCTATGTAATGTTTCCTCTTCTGGTAATGGTCTTCTTTTCCATCTAGGATTTAATATAATTATTACAACACTTACACAATAACAAATAATAAAAATGCCAAGAAAATTACTTAAAACTTGTTTTCCACAAAATTCTTTATCTCTAGTCCAACATGTATGTTTCCAAGCAGCTCTTTCAGATATACCAACTAATGCATTTATACAAACAATTATAAAAATAATAAGTCCAAATAATTGATGAAATGGCATTAAATATTGTCTTGTTGATTGTCTAGCTCCAGGTATAAAATAAGTATAAAATCCTACAATATATTGTGCAATATATGATAAAACAATAGTACCACCAATCCATGAATGTAATGAAACATAATTTGGTATTGGATCCAAATTACCATCACTATCTTTATGATAATTATGAGAATCTAAAACTGCTTTAATAGCCACAAGTACAAAAATTATTACTACTGTATGAATACAAAGATGTGCCAATTTTGTTATTCTTTTTGGTTCACTTCTTAATGCTCTATATATAATTATTGATTCTCCATACATAAATATAAATCCCATTGTCATGAAAGTAGGATGATAATGAAACTGTTTTTCTGGATCATCATTCCATCCATAACCTCCATCATCAAAATTTCCCATCCAGTATGCAGAACTAAGAAAAGCCAGAACACCTTTATTTAAAAAGATTAGATGACTGACGTGGAATTTAAAAATACTTACCGGTTACTTGGGAAAATATTAGAAGTTTACTAAATAAAGAACGACTTTGTTCTTCAGAAAGAAAATTAGAATTCTCAAATACAATAGACATTTTATTCTAAAATGTAAAAAAAAATTCTAAGTTTCTAAAATTCTGTGGCAATAAATTATAAATGCCAATTTAATTAATATCGAGTGTACACGCTTAACAAAATTTCAAATATTTATATCTCCATGCTTCATTATATATACTTATGTCAACAAGATATGTTTACGGTAAAAGAAAAATGGAAATAGTCAGAGAGTCAATGTACATAATAGTACATAATATCCATTTGAAAAAAAAAAAAATTAATGAAAATGACAGCTTTGTATTATTTATAATTAAAATTGTATATATTATTTGACATGTTCCTAGAAATAATTTACAGAATTTTTTCTTTCAACTACTAATCATGTTAAAAAAAAATGGCATTTTAAAGTATTGAATCTAAATTAATTTTTTTAAATCATATGATAACTCAACATATTTTATTAAAGTTACTAATAAGTTTACTGTTATAGTCATCTAGTTTTAATTAATTAATGACTTGATTTAAAATTTTTAAAAAAATTTCTATTGTTAAAGATAATTATTAGTTTAAATAATATTAAAAAATAGTACTTTCATTTAATTAAAAAACATTAATACAAAGTATTAATTAAAAAAAAATCATTAATTAATTAACTTCCGGAAACAATTTTATTTAATTATTTTAAATTTGTTGTCAATTAAAAATTTTTTATAAATAATTGATTAGATTATAAGATAAATTTATCAAATAAACAGTATCACAAATACATATGGTAAAAGATTTCTACAAATGTTTTGAGAAGAATTTATATTGGTAAAACGTTAATATTTTATAAAAATTTCAAAAAACATTTCTAAATAACAAAAAATCAAAAGTCAAGGAAAAGAAGAAAATATTTTTTTATTCAAGAAAATTATCTAAATAATCAAAGATTATTGTTATAATTTTCAAAATCAATTTAATATTATCAAAATTGACCATATTATTTGTAAAACATAATTTTTTAAAAAAATGGAAAATTCTAATTCACCAAGTAATAGTGATTATGATATTGATGAAGAAGACATAACTCCAGAGGCTCCAGAATTAAAAGAAACCTCAATGAAATTAATAGAAAAGTAAGTTATCAAATAAAAATTTGATTAATTTTTTTTAGTTTGTATGAATTTAAAAAACCTGAGACAAAATTACGCCCCTTCAAAACAGGAAATGGTTTTTTACTGACTGCAACAAGTAAAAAAAAATTTAAATTGTGGTTGCCTCAACCATGTAAATTAAAAAAACCAAATTTACTAAAAATGCGAAGAAAAGATTTGCATTTGGTTGAAGAAGATAAAAAGGTAATTAAAAAGCAAATTCATTCCTCGTTACTTTCTGAAAATGATCTTAATAATCTTATTAAAAAAATGGGCTGATCATTTTTTTTTATATGGATTGATTTTATAACTTTTCTAATTAAATTTTTTTGTAAATAAAGTATATATTTTAAATACGCTGTAATTTTTCAAAAGTATATTATTTTTAATATACCTTTTTGTTTTGATATCCAGTTTTTTTAGCATTGTTATTTTTTAAAATTTAATTATATGATGCATGTTTTAAATGTGTTTTATATTTAGTAATATATTAAAATAAAATAATAGTACTCTTTGTTTTTTTGTCTTAAATTAATATCAAAACAAATATTTAAAAGACTATTGATGTAGCTAGTGTTAGTTATGTAATAAGTAAATTTATTTTTCAATAACCATGAGCTTAATTATTTTATATTTAATTTTATCAAAATTTTTAATTTTTATTAAGTTATTTAACATAAAATTCAATGTATAATTTTATTATTTGATAAATTATTTAAGCAAGAAAAGTGATTTAAAAATTATAGTCTTAACATAATTTATTGCCAGTAAAATATTTTCAATTGAGATATAGAGGAAAAAAACAAAAATAAACAATAACCCTAAGTACAATTTAAAAGAAAAAATAAACATTTATCTTCAGATTTACGATAACAATAAGATAAAATTACTTCGAATTTAAAAAAAATTATTTAACGAGTTTTTACTATAAAATTATTTTGAATTTTTATTTAGAATGAATATTTTTAGTATATCTAAGAATGTTATAAAAAATTATACATGTTATTATATTAGTTAACTAAATTTTATTTTTTAATTTTTGTTCTGTTTTAACTTAAGACTATAGTTAAACAATGAATTTTACAAAAATATATTATATTTTATTGAGGAAAAGTAAATTGTTTTTTTAAGGAAATATAATTATTTTCTCGTGATAAAAGAGTTCTACGTTTGGGACGAGATTCGAACTCGCGCGGGCAAAGCCCAACGGCTTAGCAGGCCGGCCCCTTAACCACTCGGGCACCCAAACACGAAGAACTGGACCCTTATCAGACGGGATTTATACATTTATAACCATGCTAACTATATAAAAACTTTTAATTTCATTGACAAATTTTAATATTAAGTTAAACTATTTGTTTCTGTGCTTCTTACTTATTGAATTAGTTTTCTTTTATTTATATTTTTTATTATTATAAATTTTATGATTAAAAAAATTCTAGATATTTTTTTTCAAATTTAACAGCATACACTTAAGTATTATACATAAGCATTTATTTGATAAAAAAAAAAACACACACACACACATTTTTTTTTATTAAAAATAAATGAATAAGTAATTAAATTTAATTATTTTATTAAATCCACTTAAAGTAAAAATTTATTCATTAATAATACAAATGCGACTTTTAAAACTGTTGGAAATTATAGTCCAGTTGACTGCATTCTAATACACAAAAGAAATATTCTCAAAGTTTTATTCTTATTATGAATATTTATAATATTATATTTTTAAATAAAACTTTTTCACTAGATATTTTTTTGTTGTTTTAAAACTTTTTTTTTAATTATTGCATATATTATTAGTCAATTATGTAAGATTTTTCATAGAAGAAAGTTAGTTATTCTTTTATCACATAAATACTATCGAAAATTAGTTCATAGTTTTCTATAAATCTTGTATCATTGTTAACAAACTTTACCATTTACTTATATTTATAAAAGACTAAAATCTTTAATAGAAAAACTTTTTAGTGTAAAATTGAAAAGTAAATTATATATGTACAAATAAATTTATTTAATTCTTCAATAGTAATATGATTTTAAATGTTAATACTTTAAATTTAAATAAATTTTGAAATTATACTCTTTATTGAGTTTGACTATAGAAAAATGTTTAAAAATGGTAAATAAAAAGTAATATAAAGAAAATCAATTAATAAAAATTAGCTCTAAGTTATAAAAAAAATAAAAAAAAAATATGTATAGTAATACAACTTGACTACTTTGATAAAAATAATAATATATATATTATATCTCACAAAGTTTTCAAACATTTTGAGATTATTATATACTCCCTCTATCTTAACTAATTTTTATAATATTTTAAAGAATTTTTAAATGAAATATTTTTTTGTATAATGTAAAGATGTCTACTTAAGAAATTTATATTTTTGCAGTTTTATAACATTTTTTAAAAGTGTTTTTTTTTAACATTTAAAAAGTATAACTTCTTTCTTAAAAATATAATAATTTTAAAATTTTTCTTAAATATACTACTAATATATATTGTGTGAAAATTAATATAATATTACTTATTTTGAGAACTATTAATATAGCTACATATGTATCAATAGTAATAAACCATAGAATTGTATTGTTTTCATATTTTTTTTTTTATTTTAAATACCTTATAATCGTCTTCAATTGAGAAACTCACTTACAACATTGAATAATCTATTTATAAATTATAAAAAAATTTTTATCACTTTTAAATAAAAAAGAAGTATTTCTAAATAATTCATATTTATCTCTTGTACAAGAAGATCTAAAAATGTTATCAATAAACTAATTAAGTTATAGTACAATTAATTTTTATTATTCTTTTGTACTACAATTATCTTTCCATTTAATGTGATTTTTCCAAACTAATAATATAAGAATAATTCTATTGTCACTAAACAAAACCAATAACATAAACTTTTTATTTTAAAGCTATTATAAGAAGATAATCTAAACGTTTTAAATAAAAAAAAAAATAACAATTAATTATTTAACAAATTAATATTTTATTCTAACAAAAAATTTAGAATTATTATTCATGTTTAAAACAAGTTTAAAATACTAATTCATTATTTTTTTTTGATTGTTTAATTAAATTTTGATTAAAAAAATAATTATAAAATATTGTTTAAATTATTATAGGTATATTTTTTAATTATTATTATGATTCTTAAAAAAAAAATTAAATTTCAGGAATTTGTGGAATGAATAAGTACTATCAAAACACAAGTTATATAGCTTTTAAAAGTCTTTATTTTTATTATAATGACATATCATGTTTATTTAAACAAAACTTTTAATAACAATTGTATCATAATTACAATCAAAAAATGTTTTATTTTTTTCTAATAAAACATAAGCATGATAATCTTTTGATATTAAAACTTTTACTACCTCTTTTTTTATATATATTTTTTATATAAATAATAAAATTGTTTGTACAAAAAAATTTTAATCACTAATTATATTGAAAAGTAATATTTTTTTTATATCATTTGAGGGATATAAAATTTTATGTAAGCATTTACCACAATACATAATAGTTTAATGGTAGCTTGTTATTTAAGTTTAACAATTAAAAAGTATAAAGTAGTTATTTTAAAAGTTACATATACATTTAAGTAAGACTGATATTTTCTATAAATTTCTTTTATTAATTTAAACAAAATCATTATTTAGTTTTATTAAATTAATGAAATAATTTTTATCATGATAAAAGTAAATAATTAATAGAATTTTTAAATTAGAAAAAAATTACTTTTTTAAATGTAAGGTACTAAATTAACAAAAATATTTTTAATTTAAAAATTTAATTATTATAGAATTTTTATAGTGTAGATGTAAAAAAATTTAAAGTATTTTTTTTTTTGATAGTATCTTATGTGAGTTGTTTATTTATATACATAAACAAAGTTATATGCTCATATTTTTTGATTAAATTATTTTATTATATATATATATATATAATTTAATAAAGTATAAATATGTTTTTGAAAAAAAAAATTATGATAATTTAATTTTTTCTTCTTTATAAAATTTGTTACGTGATATTTTTGTGTCTTATGAATTGGAAATAATTGGTAGTTTAAAATAATTAACGTAATAAAAGTTATACCTATCGTCGTAACCTTAAAAAATTTGAGTTATTATGAAAGAAATTTTAAAAATATTTTATTGTATGTGTCAATAAATTAAAAATTTAAGTAAATTTTTCAATGACATTTTTGTAAATAATATTGCATAGTTAAACATAATATAGAATTACCGTTTTTCTTATCTTATTTTCATTAAAAATCTATATAGTATAACTGTTTAAATTTATTATTGTACTTGAAAAAGATAAAAATATTTTATGATATCAATCATATATTACGTGCAGTGTTAAATTTTATGTTATTTTATTGTCAGCATCTTTAAAAAAGTGTTTAAAATATTCACTCAAAATAGAATTATATTTTTAATATGATTATAATTATTGAAAATATTAAAAACTTTATTATGATAAATATCTCTTGAAAAAAAAAATACTTTGAATATTATATTATATGACGGGTATTTATAAAATTTGATACATAACCATTCTTTTATTTTCATTTTAATATATTAATTAATGTGAACAATTTTATTTTGATGATAAAGAATTTTCATTGAAATCAAAGTAAATTAAAAAAAAAAATAATAACATTTTATACTTTAATTTAAAAAGATATAGTAAAAAATATTTAAAATTTTCTATCATTAATTTTAATTTAAAAAAATTACACTTATTTTACAATAATAAAATGTTTTTTTTTGTATATTTAATTCATAACTTAAATATTTTTGGTATATTTGAGAGAGGCGTCAAATATTCTGTAAAATTTATATGACAAGAAATGAAATGTATCATATTAAATGCAATTAAAAAAAAATCAGGAAGATGTAAAGTTGATAATATAAAATTATATTTTATTTTATTTTTAAATCTCATATTATTTTTATTAAATAATTTGTTAAATTTAATTAATAGGTTATAAATAAAATATCTTTGTGTCTTTATTTGATAGGAAACCTTTTTTAGAGGACATATTTCAACTTTTAAACAAGAATACCATCCCAAATTACTAAAAATTTCTATAAACTAGAAGTTTAGCAAAATTGTCATAAAAATCAATAAATATTTCTTTTAGATATAGGAAATATATAGTGGAAAGTTTTAAGTTATTTGAATATATTATATCATGTTTTTAACATTTACATTTAATAAATTATATTTTGATTATTTATATTTTTATTTTACCGGATATATGTATATATAATATTAAATTTATGGGATCCTAAAAATATTCATCTTAAAATTTTGACATTACCTTAAACAAAAGAATGTATTAATAATGGATATTATTTAAAATATATGAATAGTATATGTAATTATAAAAAAAATTATTAAATAATATGTAAATTCTTTTTTTATTAAATTTAAAAAAGAAACTATTTTATTTATTTTATAAAAACCTATTATATAATTATAGTTATTTAATTATAATAAAAAAGTTATAAATTTTAAAATATTCTTATAGATAAAAAAAAAATAGTAAAATTTTTTTTTATGATTATAAATTAATATTTAATTTAAAAAATAATCTCATTATGTTATTTTAGTCCAAAAATTTAACAATACATTACTTAATTTTTATAATAACAGTTGAAACGCTTATAATTATGTTATTAATATAATGTTATATATACATATATATATATTTAGTTATTTTCACTTTGAGTATAATAAATACTCATCATTAAACCAGTAAAATATATTAAAAATGTATTATATGTATTTTAAAAGGTATCCTCAGTATTATTTAATATTTAGTAATAATGATAAATAAATTATATGATATTTATTATAAATTAAATATTATTTTATTATAATATCCGATAAGTAACAAGATAAAAACACAATAGATCCAAAAATCATAATATTTGGAAAATAATAAAATTTATATTGTTACTTGCTTATCTATTTTTATTTTTATTTTTTTATTGTTATATTTTATCTTTATTTTCCTCATATAATAAAATATGTTAAGTAAAATAATTTAAATTTTTATAATATTAAAGTATTGGTTAGTTAAATGTATCTTTTATCAATACATATTTTTTAATCATGCTATCTAATCATTCTTTCATTTTTCCAAAATATTATTTTAAAAACAAAATCATTATTTAATTGTTTCAGGATGAATCACTTTCTTAACTAAATAAATATTATTCTCAAAATAACTTAATATTTCACAATAAAAAAAAAATACTACTTAAACAGTTTTATAAATTATTGAATATTTTTATATTATTCATAGTTAGTCATACAAAAAGAAAATATCATAGTCATTTTAATGTATTAATTAGAATTATTTATAGTAAATTTGTGTTATAATAATAATAATAATAATAATTATAAATTAACGTATAACTTGTCGCCTGATGGATGCCCTTTAAATCAATGAAATTTTAAATTTTCTTAATTTAAATATAATGTACGATAAAATTACTTTAAATAAATTTTATTATTTTGTAATTATACTCATTTTCATAAATTAAGTTTAATTTATATTCAACAAATATTTATTATTTACATTGTACCTAGTATTAGACAAAGAAAATTAACAAATTTAATTTTATAAAATGATATAAATCTTTTTTTTTTTTATAATTATAAATAATGTAAATGAAATTTTAAGTTATATATTTAAGTTTTCATTATAAATACATTTAACTCAAAATTACTAACTTTTACCTCAAACTTTTAGATACATTTATATAAACATTTACCAAATTTTAAAATATTAACTTGTTTTGATTATAAAACATTAATCATCTAAATCAAAAGTCAAATGTTCCGTGTTTTGATTTCTAATTATAATAGCATATAAATTAAAAGGTATAAATTTCAAGTATAAATAAAATTTAATAATAATTTATACTATGATTATAATTGTTTTATACTATAATAAACTATTTTAATTGAATAAAAAATAATATGTCAATATTAAATATTATTTTTTAAATCATAAACTTATGATTTATATATATATATATATTTATATGATTATGTCTTACTTGGTTAATTTTTGATTGTAAAAAAAAAACATTATTATTATTGTTAATATTTTAAATATTATTAACATTACATGTTTTAAAATTTATTTTAACATGAATGATATTAAATGTTTAAAAAGCTAATGTTTTTAATTAAAATTCTTTTTGTTTATAAAGAAACGTATTAAATGATTACTACATATCTCATATTTTATCAATGATTTAAAATATTTTAATAGAATGAAATACTCAATATATATTTTAAACTGCCATTGATTATATAAATATTTTTTAAAACATTTTAAAATCTTATTTAACATTAAGCACTATAAAAATTTAATCATTAATGATTTATTTTTAAAGTGTTTTAGTATATTCTACTTTACAAACTAGAAACTAAAAATTTTTTACAATATATAGGAAGTAGTCTATTTTTATTAAATATACATTGATATCTTTTTAACTTACTTAAAAATATACTATGATTCTGACCAAAAAAAAATACATCTTTGTAAAATAAATTTTAAATTTTGAAAAAAAAAAACAAAATATATTACATATTTTTTCTCCTTTAAAAATATATTAAAAATTTACGAGTTTTTTAAGTTTTAGGATAAAAAAAAATTTTTTTAAATACAAGGAAATACTTTGTTTAAGGAAATATCGATAATGTTAGAAACAAATTTTTATATAATATTGCAGTTTATTAAAAAAAAAAATTACATACATATATAAATATGTGATATAAAATAGTAAAACTTGACTAGTTAACATAAAAAAAGGATTATAATTTTTTTTTATAAATCTATTAATATTTTTAAGTAAGATTATTTTAAATAGAAATGCTTATTTCTATAAAAAAAAAGTTTTTGATAATTTCTAAACAAAAATTTTGATAATCTTAGTATTTTTTCTAATCATATTTTTATTATTCCTTCTTGCATTTCCTATCCTTTTAACTATATTTCAAGACAAATAGAAATATACTTAAAATCAAAGAAAAAAAAATAATATTTAGTTATCAAAAAAAGTTATAAAAAAAGTTTACATTTCCTAAATATATATTAACACTATATAAAATTTATTAGAATTTACATTTCCAATTTATGCAATTTATTTTTTTTTTTAATTAATATTATATATATTACCATTTTTTGAAAAAACACTTTTATATTACTTATGATAACAAAAGTTTCTTTTCAAATAAATAACGTGCAAGTACAAACTATGATATTTTCTTTACTGTAAATAATGATTTTCATTAAATTAATATTATAAAATTTAACTACTAATTAAAAAAAAATATTGCAAATTTAAATAATAAAATTGAATATTATAAACAAAAAATGTAAATGTTTCTGATATAATCGTGTATAAATTTGTTACTAATATCTTAAAATGATACATTTATATTTTATACAAATATATTAGCTTACAATGTAAGATTATTCTTTTATTTAATTAAATTTAATTAATTTATAAAAAATTTTTATATTTGAATATATTATTTATATAATTTTTTTTTATATTAATTTATTGTTTTAGTATTTTTTAATATACATATACGTTAACACTAAAATAGTTAGTTTTATAAACATTATAACATTAAAAATATATTTTTATGTATTAAACAATTTTCTTTATTTATGTAATATAGCAACTATAACTTTCAATATTCTAAGTCGATGAGCTTTTATTGATAGGAAGTTTGCCATCATTCATTTACCAATTTGTGTTTTTTTTTTAAAGATATTTTATAAGTAATATTTATTTTAGACTAACTTAATATAAGTATATCACTTCATCATGTCTGATAAGGAGGATTTAAAAAAATATTTTGATGAGGATAATCAAAATCAGCCGCATAAACTTCCTGGTAAAAAAAATTATATTAATGTGAATAAATTTATTAATATTTAAATTTTTAGGTCCAGATATATCTAATCCAATATGGATGGTAACTCGTAGGCAACATACTGAAGTGTCACCTGTTCATGTTCGTGATGCTGATACATATGAAGTTGTATCATCACCGTATCATACACGTTCAGTAACTACAACAGAAAGAGTTCATGTAATGCAGACACCATTAAATATAGATATAGAAGATATTAATGAAGATTTAATTTCTTCTTTATCACCAACAGGAAACACCAGTAAAACAGTTTTTTCAACTACATCTACACATCTTGAAGGTCCAACACAAATTCATGGTGGTCTTACTTTATCAGGAGCACCATTACATTTAGGTGTTCAAATGCAACCAGAATCAAGGCAAACAACCACTGTAATTACCACAACAACAACAACATACCGTGTCGTGGAATCATCAGAAGAAATACCAATGGAAACAGATGAAGATATAATGTCACCAATGACAATCGATTTACAATTTTTACGTGCTATGGCTTCACCTCAATCTACGCATGTAAAAACAGACATTCTTATTCCATCAAAATCTAGTAAAAATTCAGATTTTGATAAAAGTACTGATTCATTATCACCTAAAGACCAAAATTATGTTATAATAAATAAAACTGAAAATTCAAATCCTGTTTCACCATCAAGTGAAAAAACAAAATTAATATTTGAATACATTCCATATGATTCTAAATACCCTGAACAAGCAACATATACTGGACCAGTTACAATAACACAAAAAAAAGACGATTTACAAACATTACCAATTCAACATCATGTTCAGATATATCATCCAACAGGACAAAGTGATATTTCTCTTGAAATGGAAAATGTTCATAAAATAGGTGAAAAGCGATATCAAAAAAGTAGTATATTTAAAAATATGTTTAAAAGAAGAAAATCAACAGGAGAAAATAATACAATTCCTGAATACAATGAAAATATTTCAAATAATAGTGATATAAAAGATTTAGAAGAATTGGCATTAGATGATGAAGGTAATCTAACTACTAACGTTAAAATAAAAACAGAAACAATTAAAAAAGATGACCCAAAAAAAAATTTAGGATCAAAAATAAGTCAATTCTTCAAAAAAAATCAAGGTAAAGAAAAAGATTTAAGTAAAGAAGAAAATTTAGAATATTTAATAGATAACAAAAAATTAGATAGCATGCTCGATCATACATCGCTTCCAGCTTATTCAGAAAGCTTTACAAATGATAATCAACAAAAAAAATTAGGTAAATTAAAATATATTATTTAGGTATATAAGAAAATTTTAATTTTAGAAAAAATAGAAAAAAAAATTATGCCAGCTAATATAGAAAAAACATTTTCACCAGATTATATTTATGAAAAATCGAACGAACAACATTATGATATAATAGAAAAAAAAGCAGATTTATTAGAAGAACCAATAGAATTTCATGTTTATATATATCATCCCGGATGGTATAATGATATAAAAGAAGAAAAAAACAAAGGCAATAATAAATTAACAACAACAAATTTACAAAAATACAACGAAAAAAAAGAATTTAATAAGAATAATCCGGAAAACGAAAATAAATTTAACGATAGTATGAATAACGAAAATATTTTAAACGAAAATGATTATATAATAGTAGAAAATGATGAAGTAGATATTCAACAAATTGATGATTTTGAAAATATATATCATTACCCAAAAAATGATACACAAACAGGTAGGTTGTATAGATAACATTAATAAACATTTTAAAAATAGATTCAAAAATTAATGATAACGCAAAAGAGAAAAAACCAAATAATATTAAAGACAAAAAAGGTAAATTTTCCAAAATTACAAGTTTATTTGGAACAAAATATGTTGATTATCCTTTTGAATCTGAACCATTTAGTGGCAAATTAGAAGAAATTAAACCTTCAGGAGAATTAAGTGGACTTGAATTACAACAATACATTAAAAATATTCCGTATGGGTGCTATGATAAACTTAAAGAAAAAGAAGAACAAATAAAAAATATAGATAGAAGTGAAACAAAAGATCCAAAAGATCTAATTTTGGAAAAAGGAAAACATCTTAAAAATGATATTTTAGGAATGTTTAAAAAGGAATATGGAGATTACCCTATTTCAGAACCATATCTTGGTGCACTAAATGATATAAATAAACAGAATGATCTCGATGAAGAACCATTAAATTTACATGTTTCTAAATATCATGTAGGATATTATACAACAATAGAGAAACCAAAAGAGGATAATAAAAAACTTCAAAAGGAACCAAGTGATTCTGGTGACAAAAAAGGAAGATTTGCCAAGATTACTAGTATTTTTAGTGGAAAATCAGTTGATTATCCAGTAGATTCAGAACCATATAGTGGTAAATTAGAAAAAACTAAGACTTCATCTGAATTATCAGGTGTACCATTAGAGCAAAATGTTGAAACAATTCCTTCTGGATACTATGAAAAATTGGTTGAAAAAGATGAACCATTAAAAACAGTTGATGTAAATGAAATTAAAAAACCAGGAGAATCGCTAAAAGAAAAAGGAAAGCATCTTAAAGATGATATTCTTGGAATGTTTAAAAAGGGTCATAGTGATTACCCAGTTTCTGAACCATATACTGGTAAAATAGAAGAAACTAAGCCTTCTTCTGAATTAACTGGAGTTTCACTACAACAACATGTTGAAGCAATTCCTTCTGAATACTATGATAAATTAATTGAGAAAGATGAACCAGTAAAAACAGTTGAAGTAGAAGAAATCACTGATCTGCAATGAATCACTTGTAGAAAAAGGTATACAGTAATGAGATGATATTCCTGGCATGTTAAAAAGGTCAGTAGTGATTGCCCAGCGTGGGAATCTTTTACGGGCAAATTAGAAGAAACTAAACCTTCATCTGAATTCACAGGAGTTCCATTGGATCAACATGTTGAAGCAATTCCTTCTGGATACTATGATAAATTAATTGAGATAGATGAACCATTAAAAACAGTCGATGTAGAAGAAACAAAAGAACCAGGAGAATCACTTTTAGAAAAAGGAAAACATTTAAGAGATGATATTCTTGGAATGTTTAAAAAGGGTCATAGTGATTACCCAGTTTCTGAACCATTTACAGGCAAATTAGAAGAAACTAAACCTTCATCTGAATTATCTGGTGTACCATTAGAGCAACATGTTGAAGTAATTCCTACTGGCTACTATGATAAATTAAATGAGAAAGATAGACCATTAAAAACAGTGGATGTAGAAGAAAAAAGAGAACCAGGGGAATCACTTTTAGATAAAGGAAAACATTTGAAAGACGAAATTTTCGAAGTATTTAAAAAAGACTACAGTGATTATCCAGTCTCAGAAGCTTATCTTGGTGAAATTGATAACATTAATAAACAATCTGATCTTGATCAACAACCGATAGGCTCACAAGTTTCTAAATATCATGTTGGATATTATGGTACAGTAGAAAAACCAAAAGAAGAAACAAAAATAATTCAAAAGGAGCCAAGTGATTCTGGGGACAAAAAAGGAAGATTTGCCAAGATTACTAGTATTTTCAGAGAAAAATCAATTGATTATCCAGTAGATTCAGAACCATATAGTGGTAAAATAGAAGAAACTAAGCCTTCTTCTGAATTAACTGGAGTTTCACTACAACAACATGTTGAAGCAATTCCTTCTGAATACTATGATAAATTAATTGAGAAAGATGAACCAGTAAAAACAGTTGAAGTAGAAGAAATCAAAGAACCACAAGAATCACTTTTAGAAAAAGGAAAACATTTAAGAGATGATATTCTTGGCATGTTTAAAAAGGGTCATAGTGATTACCCAGTTTCTGAACCATTTACAGGCAAATTAGAAGAAACTAAACCTTCATCTGAATTATCAGGAGTTCCATTGGATCAACATGTTGAAGCAATTCCTTCTGGATACTATGATAAATTAATTGAGAAAGATGAACCATTAAAAACAGTCGATGTAGAAGAAACAAAAGAACCAGGAGAATCATTTTTAGAAAAAGGAAAACATTTGAAAGACGAAATTCTCGGAGTATTTAAAAAAGATTACAGTGATTATCCATTTTCAGAGCCTTACCTTGGAGAAATTGATAACATTAATAAACAATCTGATCTTGATCAACAACCGATAGATTCTCAAGTCTCAAAATATCATGTTGGATATTATGGAACAATAGAAAAACCAAAAGAAGAAACAAAAGTAATTCAAAAGGAACCAAGTGATTCTGGTGACAAAAAAGGAAGATTTGCCAAGATTACTAGTATTTTCAGTGGAAAAACAGTTGATTATCCAGTAGATTTAAAACCATTTAAAGGTAAATTAGAAAAAACTAAGCCTTCATCTGAATTATCAGGTGTGCCATTAGAGCAACATGTTGAAGCAATTCCTACAGGATACTATGAAAAATTAGTTGAAAAAGATGAACCATTAAAAAAAGTTGATGTAAAAGAAATTAAAGAATCAGGAGAATCATTTTTAGAAAAAGGAAAACATCTTAAAGATGATATTCTTGGAATGTTTAAAAAGGGTCATGGTGATTACCCAGTCTCTGAACCATATATTGGTAAATTAGAAGAAACTAAACCTTCATCTGAATTATCAGGAGTTCCATTGGATCAACATGTTGAAGCAATTCCTTCTGGTTACTATGATAAATTAATTGAGAAAGATGAACCATTAAAAACAGTTGAAGTAGAAGAAAAAAGAGAACCAGGAGAATCACTTTTAGAAAAAGGAAAACATTTAAAAGACGAAATTCTTGGAATGTTTAAAAAAGATTATGGAGATTACCCAGTTTCTGAACCATATATTGGTAAACTAGAAGAAACGAAACCTTCATCTGAATTAACTGGATTTCCACTACAACAACATGTTGAAGGAATTCCTACAGGATACTATGATAAGTTAATTGAAAAAGACGAAACATTAGAAACAGTTAAAGAAGAAGAAATTAAAGAACCAGGAGAATCAATTTTAGAAAGAGGAAAGCATCTAAAAGATGATATTCTTGGAATGTTTAAAAAGGGTCATGGTGATTACCCAGTCTCTGAACAATTTACTGGCAAATTAGAAGAAACTAAACCTTCATCTGAATTATCTGGTGTACCATTAGAGCAACATGTTGAAGTAATTCCTACTGGCTACTATGATAAATTAAATGAGAAAGATAGACCATTAAAAACAGTGGATGTAGAAGAAAAAAGAGAACCAGGGGAATCACTTTTAGATAAAGGAAAACATTTGAAAGACGAAATTTTCGAAGTATTTAAAAAAGACTACAGTGATTATCCAGTCTCAGAAGCTTATCTTGGTGAAATTGATAACATTAATAAACAATCTGATCTTGATCAACAACCGATAGGCTCACAAGTTTCTAAATATCATGTTGGATATTATGGTACAGTAGAAAAATCAAAAGAAGAAACAAAAATAATTCAAAAGGAGCCAAGTGATTCTGGGGACAAAAAAGGAAGATTTGCCAAGATTACTAGTATTTTCAGAGAAAAATCAATTGATTATCCAGTAGATTCAGAACCATATAGTGGTAAATTAGAAGAAACTAAACCATCATCTGAATTATCAGATGTACCATTAGTGCAATATGTTGAAGCAATTCCTACAGGATACTATGAAAAATTAGTTGAAAAAGATGAACCATTAAAAACAGTTGATGTAAAAGAAATTAAAGAACCAGGAGAATCACTTTTAGAAAAAGGAAAACATCTTAAAGATGATATTCTTGGAATGTTTAAAAAGGGTCATGGTGATTACCCAGTCTCTGAACCATATATTGGTAAATTAGAAGAAACTAAACCTTCATCTGAATTATCAGGAGTTCCATTGGATCAACATGTTGAAGCAATTCCTTCTGGATACTATGATAAATTAATTGAGAAAGATGAACCATTAAAAACAGTTGAAGTAGAAGAAAAAAGAGAACCAGGTGAATCACTTTTAGATAAAGGAAAACATTTGAAAGACGAAATTCTCGGAGTATTTAAAAAGGATTACAGTGATTATCCGGTTTCAGAGCCTTACCTTGGAGAATTTGATAACATTAATAAACAATCTGATCTAGATGAGCAACCGATAGATTCACAAGTCTCAAAATATCATGTTGGATATTATGAAACAACAGAAAAACCAAAAGAAGAAACAAAAGTAATTCAAAAAGAACCAAGTGATTCTGGGGACAAAAAAGGAAGATTTGCCAAGATTACTAGTATTTTCAGTGGAAAATCAGTTGATTATCCAGTAGATTCAGAACCATATAGTGGTAAATTAGAAAAAACTAAGCCTTCATCTGAATTATCAGGTGTACCATTAGACCAACATGTTGAAGCAATTCCTACAGGACACTATGAAAAATTAGTTGAAAAAGATGAACCATTAAAAACAGTTAAAGTAGAAGAAATTAAAGAACCAGGAGAATCATTTTTAGAAAAAGGAAAACATTTGAAAGACGAAATTCTCGGAATGTTTAAAAAGGGTCATAGTGATTACCCAGTCTCTGAACCATACATTGGTAAATTAGAAGAAACTAAACCTTCATCTGAATTATCAGGAGTTCCTTTGGATCAACATGTTGAAGCAATTCCTTCTGGATACTATGATAAATTAATTGAAAAAGATATACCATTGAAAACAGTTGATGTAAAAGAAATTAAAGAACCAAGTGAATCACTTTTAGAAAAAGGAAAACATTTGAAAGATGAAATTCTTGGAGTATTTAAAAAAGACTACATTGATTATCCAGTTTCAGAGCCTTATCTTGGTGAAATTGATAATATTAATAAACAATCTGATCTTGAACTAAACCCAATAGATTCACAAGTTTCTAAATATCATGTTGGATATTATGGGACGTTAGAAAAACCAAAAGAAGACACGAAAGTTATTCAAAAGGAACCAAGTGATTCTGGGGACAAAAAAGGAAGATTTGCCAAGATTACTAGCATTTTTAGTGGAAAATCAGTTGATTATCCAGTAGATTTAGAACCATATAAAGGTAAATTAGAAGAAGCAAAACCTTTGTCTGAATTAACGAGAGTTCCACTACAACAACATGTTGAAAAAATTCCTACAGGATACTATGAAAAACTAGTAATGGAAGAAAAAGTTGACGGCTTACCAAAGAGTGATGATAAAGAAATAACAAAAGAACCAGGAGAAACGCTTTTGGAAAAAGGAAAGCATCTTAAAGATGATATTCTTGGAATGTTTAAAAAGGGTCATGGTGATTACCCAGTTTCTGAACCATATAAAGGTAAATTAGAAGAAACCAAACCTTCATCTGAATTAACTGGAGTTCCTCTACAACAACATGTTGAAGTAATTCCTACTGGCTACTATGATAAATTAATTGAGAAAGATGAACCATTAAAAACAGTCGTTGTAGAAGAATTTAAAGAACCAGTAGAATCGCTTTTAGAAAAAGGAAAACATTTGAAAGACGAAATTTTTGGTATGTTTAAAAAGGGTCATGGTGATTACCCAGTCTCTGAACCATACATTGGTAAACTAGAAGAAACTAAACCTTCATCTGAATTATCAGGTGTTCCATTGGATCAACATGTTGAAACAATTCCTACAGGATACTATGATAAATTAATTAAAAAAGATGATATATTAAAAACAGTCGATGTAGAGGAAATTAAAGAACCAGGAGAATCGCTTTTAGAAAAAGGAAAACATTTGAAAGACGAAATTCTTGGAGTATTTAAAAAAGACTACAGTGATTATCCAGTTTCAGAACCATATCTTGGAACAATTCATAACATTAAGAAACAATCTGATCTTGATCAACAAGCGATAGATTCTCAAGTCTCAAAATATCATGTTGGATATTATGGAACGTTAGAAAAACCAAAAGAAGAAACAAAAGTAATTCAAAAGGAACCAAGTGATTCTGGTGACAAAAAAGGAAGATTTGCCAAGATTACTAGTATTTTCAGTGGAAAATCAATAGATTATCCAGTAGATTCGGAACCATATAGTGGTAAATTAGAAGAAACTAAACCTTCATCTGAATTATCAGGTGCACCATTAGAGCAACATGTTGAAGCAATTCCTACAGGATACTATGAAAAATTAGTTGAAAAAGATGAACCATTAAAAACAGTTGATGTAAAAGAAATTAAAGAACCAAGAGAATCGCTTTTAGAAAAAGGAAAGCATCTTAAAGATGATATTCTTGGAATGTTTAAAAAAGATTATGCAGATTACCCAGTTTCTGAACCATTTACGGGTAAATTAGAAGAAACTAAACCTTCATCTGAATTATCAGGTGTACCACTACAACAACATGTTGAAGCAATTCCTTCTGGATACTATGATAAATTAATTGAGAAAGATGAACCATTAAAAACAGTTGAAATAGAAGAAAAAAGAGAACCAGGTGAATCACTTTTAGACAAAGGAAAACATTTGAAAGACGAAATTCTCGGAGTATTTAAAAAAGACTACAGTGATTATCCAGTTTCAGAACCATTTACTGGCAAATTAGAAGAAACTAAACCTTCATCTGAATTATCTGGTGTACCATTAGAGCAACATGTTGAAGCAATTCCTACAGGATACTATGAAAAATTAGTTAAAAAAGATGAACCATTAAGAACAGCTGATGTAAAAGAAATTAAAGAACCAGGAGAATCATTTTTAGAAAAAGGAAAACATCTTAAAGATGATATTCTTGGAATGTTTAAAAAGGGTCATGGTGATTACCCAGTTTCTGAACCATACATTGGTAAATTAGAAGAAACTAAACCTTCATCTGAATTATCAGGAGTTCCATTGGATCAACATGTTGAAGCAATTCCTTCTGGATACTATGATAAATTAATTGAGAAAGATGTACCATTAAAAACAGTTGAAGTAGAAGAAAAAAGAGAACCAAGTGAATCACTTTTAGAAAAAGGAAAACATTTGAAAGACGAAATTCTCGGAGTATTTAAAAAGGATTACAGTGATTATCCATTTTCAGAGCCTTACCTTGGAGAAATTGATAACATTA